>NC_142070.1:27247045-27563863 GCF_059756535.1 Pantherophis guttatus | reverse complement strand
ATTCATTACCTTTGCAACCACAGAAGCAGATGCACTGTCAGAATCCAATCCATAAAGCATCAGATGCCAGCAGTGGATTATGATCCCAACACCTGATAACAGAGGATGCTTTCACCAGCAAATTAATTTCACAGTTAGAAATTAGCAGCCCAAAGCCTCAAACCTCCTGCTGACTTTATGAATAGGCAAATAAACAAGACTTAATTCAGAGTGGAATGGCCCCAACTAAATGTTGGAAACAGAATTCTGCCATCGGATGGAATTCTGCCATCAGACATTATTTGGTGAGAAAAAGGAATGAATGAAAATGAAAAATCAGAGAAATGAACAGGACAAGCAATACAGGTATGCTTCATATACTGATTACCTCATTTAGTGACTATTTCCAGTTACAACAATGATGAAAAAAATAACTTTGTGACCAGTTTCGCATTTATGACCTCCACAAGTCTGTAATTCAAAAGGAAGCTGAGATAAGATTCTAAAATTGTAATGTACACTTAGAGTCCACTTCCCTTAACAACTGAGTTGCCAATCCCAGTTCTGGTTGCTATATGTAGACTACTTTTTCACTAGTGAATAAAGACTAAAGGAGGACGTATCAGGCACAAAGGATCAGGACCATACATTAAGTTACAGTTCAAAGATTTATTACCAAGCCTATGCACAAAAATCTAATTACCTAACGTTCAATATTAAATTAGTGCCAGATCAACTGAATTCAAGAGGCGCTGGAGTTAGATAATTTGTGGCAGCGTAATGACTCCAAGCTGATGATGCGCTTAACACCCACTCCAGCTCTGCCTGCTCTTTTCCTAACGTACTTGGGAGTGTCATCAATTACTGTAACAAAAAAAAAGTTATTCTGAAACTATCGAAGATGGATAAGCAAGATAAGTTGTTATCCCAGGCAGGCTAATGAGCCTATGAAAACTAAGTTACATGGCCAAGCAAAGATTCTTTTTATTCCAACACTATGCTGGGCATGATGTCACCTACTCCATATGTGCATTCAAAGGAGCTTATAAAAATGTTGCATATTGGGTGGAGAGAAGATGAGCGACCCAGTGGTGGGATTCAAAAGTTTTTACAAAGGTTCTGTGGGCATGGCTTGGTGGGTGTGGCAGGGGAAGGATACTGTAAAATCTCCATTCCCACCCCACTCCAGGGGAAGGTTACTGCAAAATTCCCATTTCCTCCCGATCAGCTGGGACTCAGGAGGCAGAGAATAGATGGGGACGGGGCCAGTCAGAGGTGGTATTTACCGGTTCTCTGAACTACTCAAAATTTCTGCTACCGGTTCTTCAGAACTGGTCAGAACCTGCTGAATGCTACCTCTGGAGCAACCCCACAAAAGAACAAATCCAATTAAAATGGCCACTGTTGATGGATTTGCTGCAAACCTTGTTTGTACAACAATCAGAGAGTTGTGAATAGTAGCTTTCTATGGGTAGAAGACTTAGGTAGAATTAAATGGTATGATTTATGGGGTGATAAAAAATTATACAAGACCAACTTTGTAACTTAGGAGGAAGAAGAAGAAGTATCCAAAGTGGATACTTCCCTTCTACAGAGGAACAATTTCCCAAAATACGTTCAAATTCTTTTTAGGAAGAACTGCTCATAGTTTACAAGAGCAGGGAGTAATATTAGAGCAATTGCTGAGAGATTTATAAAAGGAAAATGGCAGCAGATCTATGCAGAATCTAGTTATTGTGTTACTAACAAGTAACACAATACCCCATTTGGGGAGAAACACCTGAGACTTTTGAACACTCACTAGGGGCAGACCCACATGGAATTAAGCCTTTGAAAACATATGGAAAATTAAAGATTAGTAAAAATATTCTGAATACAGCTTCTTTACCCAGCAAGAGGTTTTTAGTATGAAGTCCTGTTGCTAAGAAACTAATTACAAAATGTCAAGATGAAGTATTTTTAAATAGGAAATGTTTATTGTTGAAGGTATTTATCTGTGAGGGTTTTTTGGCAGAAACAAACTGTGGATTGCATTGTCCAAACTTGTTTGAAACAGCCAGTAATGTCTTTTATATAATTTTATAAAACAAGAATCATTCATTCAACAGTTCCATCACTTCACATTTTTGTGACTTTTTTCAAAGACAGCTATTTAGAGAGATAAATAAAATATCTTCCATACTAGTTAGATTAAGGTGACCAGATTTTAACATTGGTAAAGAGGGACATTGTGGGCGTGGCTTATTGGGTGGGCGTGGCTTGGAGGCCATGTGACTGGGTGGGCGTGGCTAGCTGGTCATGTGACCGGGTGGCCATGGCTATGTGTATAGGGTAAGGTGAACAGATTTTAACATTGGTAAGAGGGACACCATTGTGGGCGTGGCTTATTGTGTGGGCGTGGCTTGGAGGCCATGTGACTGGGTGGGCGTGGCTAGCTGGTCATGTGACCGGGTGGCCATGGCTATGTGTATAGGGACTACTCAGAGGGCTGGAAAGTCATTTCTGACAGGTCCTCACACTTTTGACTGGTCCTCACACTTATGACCATCCTCACATTTATGCCCGTGCAGCATTCTTAACAACCATGTCACTCATTTCACAACTGCTTCTCTTCACCATGATGACAAGATAGGGCAAAAATGTAAAATGTGAGGACAGTCGTAAGTTCAAGGACTGGTCAAAAGTGCGAGGACCAGTCAAAAATAACTTTTTCAGCCCTCTGAGTAGTCCATATGCACAAAAGGACTAACCAGAGGGCTGAAAAAAGTCATTTCTGACAGGTCCTCGCACTTTTGACTGGTCCTCACACTTATGACCATCCTCACATTTATGCCCGTGCAGCATTCTTAACAACCATGTCACTCATTTCACAACTGCTTCTCTTCACCATGATGACAAGATAGGGCAAAAATGTAAAATGTGAGGACAGTTGTAAGTTCGAGGACTGATCAAAAGTGTGAGGACCAGTCAAAAATAACTTTTTCAGCCCTCTGAGTAGTCCATATGCATAAAAGGATACAGTAATAGAGGGGGATGAAGGAAGGGAAGGGAAATTAGAGTAGGAGTGACGGTAAGAGAGGGAGGAAGAGAGGAGGAGAAGGAGAAAGGAAGAGGAAATAGGGAGGAGAAGAAGAGGGTGGGGGGAAGAGAAAGTAAGAAGGAAAGAAAAGAGAGGTGGTAGTTTTGAGGAGAAAGATTGCTGTACAATAAAAAAGATGAAAGGGAAGAAAGCCAACCCCAAACAAATATAAAGATATTAAGATAAAGAATGAATTGTTAAACTTTAAAGAATAAAAGAGAACAAATATGAATAAATAGCAATAATTAGAAACACACATACAAACATACAATGTATTTTCTTTGAACAGAATATTTGGCTGGTTCACAAATTTAAACAGTGTTTAGTCATTTCAATTAAATTTACAATTTCTATATTTCCTTTTTGCCATATTTATTCCTCATCTATTTTTTTAAAAAAACAATATTACCCTTCATCCTCATCTCTAATCTTAATCAAATTCAATTTTTCCCTTCTATTCTATATTATACCCCTTCCCATTGTCATCTATTTTTATATCCATCCTCACATTGGTTAATTATGTAATTATGTAATACAGTTGTTTAATACAAATTCAACATTTTAATATAAATCAATTAGTTATATAACTATCTTTTTTGTATATTAATCAATATGAACATGAATATTCCAATTATTTCCATGCAATCCAATTTCTTACAAATCAATTAATTATACTTACCAATAATAATTTTTATTGTTTGGCTGTGCACCGCCCTGAGTCCTTCGGGAGTAGGGCGGTATAGAAATCTAATAAATAATAATAATAATAATAATAATAATAATAATAATAATAATAATAATAATAAACCAAATAATTTCCCCCATATATTCCTCCAAACCACAACTTAACCATTTCTGCTTTCAACACAGTATACAATTAATAGTATCTCAATTATTACAATTCCCTAGTTAAAAAGAGCTTTTTTTTCTTTTGTGTTTTAAAATCTTGAACTCTCCTCTTTTGCCCTAAATAATTTCCCATTGTTTGCACCTACCTTTTTTGGTGAGGAAAAGGAAAATAAATCTGCTGCCTAATTTTCCAACGTTGCAAGCAAACAGCAAAGCCAACAGCCTGTTTTACTTTCAGTTTCGTTTTGAGCTTGGTTTGCACAAAGAGAAAAAAAAACTGCTGAGCAATTTAGCAAGAGCAGAGCCCTGCGCAAATCAGCTGAGAGGGGGAAGCCGAGCTAATCAACGTAGGGCGGCCCTTTGAAGCCCCGCGGCAAGAGTTTAAACAGGTTTTTTCCCTCTAGCCATCAGCTGGGACTCAGGAGGCAGCCGGGACTCAGGAGGCAGAATGAAAAATCGGGACTTTTTTAAAACGCCGCGGGACGCGGGACAAATTGCTCAAAAGCGGGACTGTCCCGCCAAAAGTGGGACGTCTGGTCACCTTAAGTTAGATACTACAAAATAAATCTCACGTTTCAATGGGGGTGGGGGGAAGGGCAGATTATCCTATATCATGAATTTTCGCAACTCTGCCAATCCTGGCACATCTGCCCTGAAACCAAAAATATTCTCAAGCTCTTTTCCAGAGGCTCCATTCATGATTTCCATTCACAAGAGTGACAGAATGAGGTAAGTTTGCAAAGGCAGAAGTTTTTCAAAAAATGCTGGTGTTACAATATGGAGAATGGAGAATTGATATAACAGAATGGTGCATTAAAAGTTGAGCAGCAGAAATCATCAGGTTGAAATATTTGCTAATTTGATTAACCATTGTCAAAAATTGTAAGGGCTTATATAACATGATAAGAATGTGGCGTAGAAAACCTCCATTTTGAAGAGCAGCATATCAATCTATAAATTAAACTCCCCACCCAAAGGCTGAACCCAAACAAAACTAGTATGCTGGATGAATCAAGTTGAGTGTTTCCTTCGGAGAGACATACAATTCTAAACTCAATTGTACGTGCTTTAGCATTACAAGATTTGCAGTCTGGAATTTAGATTTTAGTTAATTTTGTACCTGTAGACATTAGTTAGATACTTGGGTAAAACATTAAAATTAGATGTTTCCAAGCTGGGAATCCTTCAGGCTTTGTTTCACTTGTCAAATAATTGCTTCAGGTATGCAGGATGACTTTTTAGAAGGGACATTCCTTTCTTTCTGCTTCCTAAATACTGTAGATCCAGGAAACTACAGATCTATCAGCTGACCTCAAGCAAAGAATTAGTGAACACCTAGAGGCAAACAAAGTAATAATCAAAAGCCAACATGGGTTTGTCAAAAATAGATCATGCCAGACAAATCTTATTGCATTCTTTGACAAAGTGACCAGAGGAATGTTGTGGATATAATTTACTTGGACTTCAGTAAGGCATTTGATAAAGTAGACATTACCTACTACTTGATAAGATAGAAAATGTGGGTTTGACAGCATCACCACTGGCTGACTGGCTGACCAACCGCACTCAACGTGTAGTCTTCAATGGAACTCCATCTACATGGAGGGAAGTATGCAGTGGGGTATCCCAAGGGTCTGTTTTAGGCCCAGTACTCTTCAACATCTTCATCAATGATTTGGACAAAAGCATGTGGGCACAATGCGAACCGGTAGTAAAGATAAGTAGAACCCACTCCTGCATTGTAACTTCAACGGCTTGCTAAACAAATGGTTGTAACCTCTATGGTGCAGACTGTTGATATTATTATTGAAATATTAAGGACAACTGCATACAGAAAAATAATGTGTGTGAGACAATATTTATTTTCTAGTCGTGTACAACATATTTTAAGTATGCGTTTCTTCTTTCATTTCTTCTATATTTCACACATTTAAAATATAATTATTGGATTGTTTGTAGATGATGAATTACAATTGTTGAATTTTAGTTAGGATTTGTTCCTGACTGGAAGTTTCCACATTTACTCTCCTTGTAGCCTAATTCATGAATCGTTATGTTTATTCCTAGTAGACATCTCAGCTGATCATATACATTGATCCCTAGAGAGAAAAGAAATTGAAGTAGCCTTCATTCTATTTATAACACTGTTTGATACAAAAGAAGAAATCTTGGCAACAACTGGAGGACATCCTTTTCTGTGTACAGTAGCTTGAAAAGAAAATTAGTGTGCAATCCTCCTGGCACCAAAATATGAAGGAATTCAATATTCTGTAAAAACCCAGACATACAGCAGCTCCGTCTGTGGATGAAATCAGCATCTGTTAAGTTGGCCAACTTCTAAATTGATGGTGCTCAGTCTTAGCAATCAAGTCTGGCATTTATTTATTTTTTTGCAGCTTGCTTACAGATGTCCAATACCAATTTACTCATTACACTGAACATTTCTCAAACATATAAGAGAATTATCTAAAGAAATATAAGTGTCCCTCACTGCAGCTGAATGCAGATGAAATATTTTTCTTGGTTCAAGAGGAACTATCTACTAAAGCTGTCTAGAAATTTTATGGAATGTCTCAGAAATGAAAATGATTTACTGTCCCTAAAAATTGAAGAATTTATCCTTCTTATGTGATTTATGCTGTGTGTAACTGGGGAGAATAAAATTAGGAAGTTGTAGAAATTGAAAAGACTATGAATATGAACTATGAAGCATATACCGTTTCTCAATCTATTTCCTTTTTAGTTTTCTAGGGTTACATTTTCTTTTCAATGTCCTGAATCTTTTTCGCCTAACAATATATCATTATTGCCATGTCTGTTGTCTTAGATGTTAAAAATTGGTTTTTCTGTTGTGACTTGCTGAAACCCCATTTATTTTGATGCAACAATTTATTAGTCTAAAAATTGATACCAGAATCCTCCTGAGTGTTGCATACCATACCTAATACAGCTCTCCTCCTAAAATTACTCTAGGAAAAATTATTCTTTGTCATGAATATGTACTACAGATGTAATGCATATTTACAAGGATATCGGGGAAGTTATAAACTCAGCCACTTGGCATTCACTAATATTCCAGAGATACCCTCATCTTAAACTGTCAAGTGTATGTCATGCAGGCAACATTCTGAATTTAAATCTTTATCTCAAGCAGGAAAGTTAAAACCTGCATATAGGTCTCAGAGATTTTTTTTTTTAACGTTTCTCTTTCTAGAAAGGAAAATGGTTGTTTTAAATATGAGAAGTTAGGGAAGGAAAGGGGATCTCTGGGAAAAAAGCATAGCAATCTAGTGGTACTTGGCACTCAACTGCTTTGAATCTCATCAAATTTGGTACTCAAATTCTGATGCAAATATTTTGTCTCAGCACTCATAATTTGTTTGGTACTCAGTGCACAAACTAGAAGTTGCTGGGGTCAGCTGCCTTATGACTCACTACATTATTTCTTATGGGAAAGATGTGTTTGGTACTCGTTTTTGGTACTTATTGCATATCCCAGAACCAATTAACAATGAGTATTAAGGTAGCCCTGTACATGAAATTCAGGGATTCTAGAGACTCAAGAGGGACCCTTGGCTTCAGGAACTCTGTCTTCAAGAAATGAATAAATGTATTAACTAAACATCTATCTTAAGGGTTTGTGCTTTAATTTGACCTTGTGTTTTTAAAGGTCTTTCATATTTTGATGATACTTTGATAGCTATCTTTTTTTATCTCTATGCTGGCTTTACATTTTGGTAAACTTTGAAGTTAGGTCTAGCCAATCAAACTCCCATTGAAAATTAGCAAATCAATGTAATCTTATGTTATGCTCAAAATTTTATAACCTTAAACTGATTCTATTAGTTTATTATGAGGGAGGTTTCTCTGGAGATCACTTATCAGCTATATATTTCATGTTCTTTATTACAGAATGTTTTGACTCATAAAGTTCCAAAAAAAGAGTTTGTTCTCCTTCCGCTTTTCTTCTAAAAAAAACCCTTAAATTAAATAATCCTTTAAGTAATTAATCAGACTCCAAAGAGACTGATTTCTCTAATCACATCCTTTAATGCTGCAGAGCCAGGAAGCAATGCTACTAAGACAACAGCCACAATATACCTTCTATTACTTTGTCAATTTATGGGATCTCTGCCGGTCCCACTTATCTAAGTTAGCAGGGAGCAGGGGTGCTATTCAGCAGGTTCTGACAGGTTTTGGAGAACCAGCAGCGGAAATTTTGAGTAGTTCGGAGAACTGGCAAATACCACCTCTGGCTGGCCCCAGAGTGGGGTGGGAATGGAGATTTTGCAATATCTTTCCCCCAGGAGTGGGGAGGGAATGGGGATTTTGCAGTATCCTTCCCCTGGAGTGGGGTAGGAATGGAGATTTTGCAGTATCCTTCCCCTGCCATGCCCATTAAGCCACGCCCACCCAGCCACGCCCACAGAATTGGTAGTAAAAAAATTTGAATTCCACCAGGGGCAGGGAGGGGTAATCCCCAAGCAGCTGCACCAAGGCAGAAAGGCTATGCTTAGAAATGGGGAGCCCCAGAGGAGTTCTAGAAGAGGAGATGAAGATCTGCAACCTTGTGAGTCCAATCTTTTTTCTACATATGAATATGTATGGAGATTTTCAGTCATCCATTTCATGGTTGTTCCAAAGGTCCTTTTTCCAAGAGGCAACTGGACTTTCTGGTTTTTCTTTGAAGATGTTTCGCTTCTCGTCCAAGAAGCTGAAGAAGCGAAACGTCTTCAAAGAAAAACCAGAAAGCCCAGTTGCCTCTTTGAAAAAGCACCTTTGGGATTACATGTGAGTAGATTTACTTGCTATTATTTTTCTGTTGCTCCCTTAGTTGTTTTTTTTTTTTTAATCTTTAGGAGAGGCCATACTGATTTCACTAGAAAAATATCAAAGCATACATGAAATTAAATCAAATTATTTCCCCTTCGACATACATTATATTAAGAGCTCTTATTGTGCCATCTCCAGAAATGCAAAATTTTGTTTTGGAGAATCTGGCTTCATTATGGTCAGGGATCATCCTGTCTGCACAAATGGAGGTTCCTCCTATTTTGTCAGGAAATTTCACTTTGACAAGAAGATGAATTCTTCATTTTCAGGATGCAAAGAATCAAATAAACAAATAATTAATTAGGCAGAAAATTATTTAGAAGGTTAGCAAAGGTCTGTTCTGTTTCATTTCATGTTCTAAGTAAACAAGTCTGCATGATGAAAGGTAATGAAAAATCTGTTTCTGTGATGCCTAGTTTAATAACTAAACAGCCCAAAGAATTAGCCCTTGGGAAGGCATAAACTCTTCATCAGAACTGAAGTATAAAATTAAATATACTTTATATTTTGTTGTGAGGAAAATAATATAATGAATTATTGTGGCCTTTTCTAGTAATACTAAACTTCTGCATTCTGTAGCCAGATAAAGGAGTGAGTAATATATAATAATGCATGTTACAGAAGTAAGAAGCTTTTGATTTAATTTACTAAAAATGTGTTACTAGCATTTTAGGAAATAAAGCATTTTTTCATAAAAGGATGATTTCCTCAGTTAAGCTCATTAGGAAATCACACATTGATTCATGCATAATTACAGGGAAATATCTGCCACTCACCACAAATCATTACCATATTAGCTTAAAGTTGAGTTAATTAATCTGTGATTTCAAAAAGGTGGTATCCTAAATAGGCAAAATTAGCATGTATAAATGATGAGGCTATCAATACCACTTCAAAAAGTTTTTTCCTCGGTCCTGCCAAAGGTGCATCATTTAACGCCTTTGCATGGAAAGCTGAGTCTTTTCAATGAGTGCTAAAGCTTTTCTTCCCGTGTCAGAATCTAGTTATACTTATGGATCCAATGCCAGGTACTTAGTGAATGGTTGATAGTCTGAGCACGTTTACTTGCGCCAGACATGCTCATTGTTTTTAATGATTGTTGCAGCTGAGATTGAATTGAAAGGAGGTTCAGAGCTGTTGAAGAAATAAGTTCTCAAAGTGCTATGCAACTAATGCTTCTGTAAAAAAGAAGAAATGAAAGTGAGCAAAACGTTTTGTGTACTAACATTAAATCTCAAAAGTCTTAGTGCTGTAACAAAGACTGAGAACAGAAGGTTTCAGCTCTTTTGTTTCCCCAATATACATTTTGAGCAGAACAGAATTTTTTTCAAGAAAAAATTTGCCATTCTAAAGGCCCAGTAAAAGTGCAGGTGTTAATCCATTTAATTTTTGGAAGACTATTTTTACAGGTGAACATAGCTTTCCTAGTTAGATTGCTATGGCTATCTAACTAGGTATGCTATGGTCCATACAGCAAGAAAGTATCAAGTTGAGGATGAGCATATCCATTGTGAGAAAATTGCAACCTTCCTACAAAACAGAAACACTGTCAGATTAAAAGCTTTTTAGTATGAATTTATGATAGTACCTAAAGTTTGCCTTTCTTAAAGAAAATGGTGCTCTGTTAGACATCAAAGAACACATTTCCCATTCTATTCTGGGTGATGTTTTAGATCTTTAGTAGAGTTACCCATATCTACCTCAATATTCTAAGTACTGAAGGGTTGCAGGGTCCAAATATGTCTCCTTATTTCTTTCAACTAACCAATCTTCTTCTATAGCCTTATTTGGGGGGGGGGGGACACCCACAAGACTCAATTAGATTTCTTTCCAGAATAATTTTTGGACCTGACTCCTTAAATCAGGAGTGTCAAACCCAAGGTCTGTGGGCCAGATCCGGCCTGTGGGGTGCTTAGATCTTGTCCACAGGGCCGCCCTGGAAACAGCAAAGGACAGGCCTGCAGTGCCTCTGCCAGCGAAAATGGAACTCAGGCCTCGTGTAGTTCTCCCAAACTCCATTTTCACTGGCAGAGTGCTCGGGCCACCCCAGGCACCCCCGACACAAGTGACATTGAGCTGGCCACACCCAACCTGGCTCCCCAAGGTCAAACACAACCCTGATGTGGCCCTCATTGAAATCAAGTTTGACACCCCTGCCTTAAATTAATCAGGTTATTGAGAGGCTATTAGCTATTTTCCTCATAGTACCTCACAGTTGATATGACATTATATGAAATATTTGAATACAATCTCCCTTTAAATTATGATACACAGTTGAGCAAGAACACAATAAACTCCACTGGAATCTTAGGTTCTGCTCAAAGAGCAGATAATGAACATGGCCAGGAAATCTTCTACAATATACAGATAAATCACATCTGCCAAACTTGCCTATTTCTACATCAGGAGGTTCTGCTCAGTCACTCATGCCTTGAATTCCGTTTGGATTATTGAAATACACTCTACATATGGCTGCCTTTAAAATCTTCCAGGATTTGGTTCAGAATTCAACAGTACATAGTTATGGTACAGTTCAGTACACTCATGCTTCATAGGTGCACTGGTTCCCAATAGGCTTCCAAATCAGTTGCAAATCAGTAGTAAAGGTAAGTAGAACCCACCCTGGAGGGGAGGGGTGGGCGGGGCCACCCAGGAGTGAGATTTGGGGGTTATCCGAACTGCACAGAATCTAGGTTTGAACCCCCAGCAGCCCATCCCTGGCCCTATACCATTTTAGGCAAATGATTGTCCAATCTCTTCTTAAAAATCTCCACTTTTGGAGAACCCACAACTTCTGGTGACAAGCCATTCCACTGATTAATTGTTCTGTCAGGAAATTTTTCCTTAGTTCTAGGTTGGTTTTCTTCTTGATTAATCCATTGTCACAGAAATTTAGAGAGCAATAATGATTTCTTAAAAGTGTGTGTGTGTGTGTGTGTGTGTGTGTGTGTGTGTGTGTGTGTGTAAGGTATTATTTTGGAACACGACAGTGCAAGCTGGCCAAGGAGATTAGGAAAAACTGATAGAGAAGGGATATTGGAGATTCTATAATGTAAAAACAAACCATTCTTTCCTGATTCAGCTTACAGCTGCATCAGAAGGATTCCTAGGCCTGGGAAGATCTCTGGACAAAATACCACAAAAAAAAGCATCATGACAGATTCATAATTTGGAGGTCCAAAATGGCAGCCAAAGATGGCTTCCTATATGTTTTAGTCCATTACAGTTATTACACTGTAAATTGGCCAGAGTTATCTTGAACTGAATGGTCAGCATATCACAAGGAAGGAAGGAAGGAAGGAGGGAGGGAGGGAGGGAGGGAGGGAGGGAAGGAAGGAAGGAAGGAAGGAAGGAAGGAAGGAAGGAAGGAAGGAAGGAAGGAGGGAGGGAGGGAGGGAGGGAGGGAGGGAGGGACAGAGCTTTGTTATTTCATTGTTCTGTATTTCTTTTATATGTATTTTTGTTTTGTTTTGTTTTGTTTCTCGTCCCTTGGTTTTTATGCTTCTATCTAATTGTAAGCTGTCCAGAGTTGCTTTTGTGGGTACAACAGCTATATAAATCCAATAAATATAAAACAAACACTAACAGCATGGTAGACTTATTTGACTGAAATTATTCAAAAGGCAGATTCTCCATACTACTGAAATATGGTGCGATTTACTTTTTTTTTAAAGCTTTATTAGATTTTCAACTAAAGAAATAAAAAAAACTAACAACACTAATAATTAAAATAAAAGTAAGGAACAAATAAAGAATGGAAAGCAAAGCAAAGCAAAAGTGCAAAAACAAATTCAAAGAGATGACTTCCAATTTTCCTTTACAGCAGATATAAGAAATATGGTGCTATTTGCAAGGTTAGATCTGTTTATTCTTTAGCTCCTGAAAACTAACATCAATAGTCAGTACAGTCTCCTAGCCTGAGGTTATCCTATGGCAGAAAAAAGTGCAATTTGATAATAGAAAAAATTCTGCAAGTAAAAAGGTTCATAAGGTTAGCTGAGGAGGACTCTGTAATATATCGTGCTCAAAAGCACAAACAATAATTTTATTTTCAATAAAGAAGCATCTTTGTGGTGGCTTAGACTATAACAAGTTTAGCACATATCATATAGCCTTTCCTTCTAGCCCATAAACTATTTCTTGGCTGTATTAGCAGTTCCTATTATATCTCACTTTGTGCAAGTTATTCTTGCTTGTAGTACATGGGAAAGATTACATTTTATTTTTCAGGATCTAGGAAAGTTGGGTTAATGGAAGAATGTATTTGGACAGATGGATATATACGTATGGATAGGTTCATGTGAGAGCTTCAGTATATGAGTGTAGGTAGGTGAATCTATGTGTCTTGCAAGAAGTCTGGATTGTGTGACTATGTAAAAAAAACATGAGAGAAAGCCAAATAGAAAAATAAATAACAGGTTATCTTTCTCCACCTGTATGATTCCAATCCTATACTCGTCAGCCACAAACTACTAGCGCAACGCATGAAGAGTTCAATTAGTTATTTTATTGCTCATGCCTATTTTACAGGAATCTTCCCAGACCAGCAGTTGGCACTTGGGCCAGACTAGATAAGTTTCAATAGTATTCAAGGATGAAAGGGTTGGACTTTGCTCTTTGTGCCTATGTAATGATTTCAGATTAATTCCCCATTGACTCCTCCCAGTGATTCAGTCAGAGTCTCTCCAACTCCCTCTCATAAGAATTCCTAACTTCCGATTTGATTATTGTAATGAACTCCACAAGGGGCTGCCCTTGAAGAGTATCTGGAAGCTTCACAGTACAAAATGCAATGACTTCTGCTCCTTAAGTCCCAGTCTGCTTCTGGGATACAATTCAAGGTGTTGGTTTTGACCTTTAGACCCCTTCATGGCATAGGGCCAGGTATGTGGGGAATCATCTCTCTCCAATTATAGCTTCCTATCCCAGCAAAACCAGCAGAAGGGGCATGCTATAGTCCCATCTGTTAGGAAGCTATACTTGACAGACCCAAGAGGCAGGTCTTCTCTGTTGTGGTACTCACTTTATTTGTTTGTTTGTTTGTTTATTTATTTATTTATTTATTTATTTATTTATTTATTTATTTATTTATTTATTTATTTATTTATTTATTTATTTATTTATTTATTTATTTATTTATTTATTTATTTATTTATTTATTTATTTATTTATTTATTTATTTATTTATTTATTTATTTATTTATTTATTTATTCCAATTTATATACCACCCTTCTCCCGAGGGACTCAGGGCGGTGTACAGCCAAAAGTAAAAGCACACAAATATAAAATTTAAAAATGATTTAAAAGCATATTAAATAATTTGGCCCAGCTATTCAAATAAAACACCCGTATTAGAATTTTAAAAAAATTTAAAAAGTTAAAAAAATTAGGCCAGCCTGGCTTGTTGAAATAAAAACGTTTTGAGAGCACGGCGAAAGATGCGCAAGTCGGGAATCCTCCGTATCCCGGGGGGCAGTTCGTTCCAGAGGGCAGGTGCCCCCACAGAGAAGGCTCTCCCCCTGGGGGTCGCCAGTCGACATTGTTTGACCGACGGCACCCGGAGGAGCCCCTCTCTGTGGGAACGTACTGGCCGGTGGGAGGCTATTGGTAACAGCAGGCGGTCTTGCAAGTACCCAGGTCCTAAGCCATGGAGCGCTCTGAAGATGGTAACCAGCACCTTGAATCGCACCCGGAAGACCACCGGAAGCCAGGAAGCGCAGGAGAGGTGTTACATGGGAGCGCCATGTCGCTCCCACAATCACCCGCGCGGCCGCATTCTGGACCAGTTGGAGCCTCCAGGTGCTCTTCAAGGGGAGCCCCATGTAGAACATTATGAACACACACACACTCCAAGTGAGACTGGCTCCACTCTCTTGATTTTATTGAAGTCCCTAAAACCTAGTTATGCCACCAGGCTGGAGACCCAATGACTAATGAGAAACTGAGGTAGCCCAATTGTTGTTAGCATCTTTTATACCTTCCTAGCCTTTAATTATTATTTTTAAATTTGATTTATATGCCGCCCTTCTCCGGAGACTAAGGGCGGCTTACAATGCGTTAAGCAATATCCTTCATACTTTTTGTATATTTATACATCAGCTTATTGCCCCCACAAACTGGGTCCTCAATTTACCTACCTTAGAAAGGATGGAAGGCTGAGTCAACCTTGAGCCTGGTGAGATTCGAACTTACAGTAATAGCAGACAGCTGGTGTTAATCACAATGCTTTCAGTCTGCTGAGCCACCAGGCCCCTAATTTCTTTTCTTTAAAAAAATTCTTATTAAGATTTTTTAAAAATATGCTAACAGTTTTATAGTTTTGTTGTATGTCACCCAAAGTTACTTTTTCATGAGATGGGCAGCAGTACAAATTTGATAGATAGATAAATAAATACTAAAACAAAGGGGTCAAATAAATGGCTGTACTCCCTAAACATTATCCCTAATATTAGTAGAACCTAGTAGAAAAGATTTTCCTACACCTGCAATGAACATTAATAATACGTCAAAACTATAACTAGTTATATATTAGATCTCCTTAGGCTTTTTATCATAATTGCTTCACAAGCAGCATATACCACAGAATATAATCAATGTTGTTGTTTTTAAAAATGTTTTTAGTGATTTTATGATTGGTGCTTCTTATTTTAGGTGCATTGAATAAGTAAAGCAGAAATAAAACAGAACATCAAATTAACAAAAAAAGTAGAAACAACAAGCAAAGGGAAGAAATTGTCTAAGCTTATAGGAACAACAAAAGAGGCGTTGGTCTTACCGTAGGCTGCGGAGTGGGTCAGGAGTGGGATGATCTAGATGGTCTGATCAGATACTGAGTCGAGTTGTTTTGGCCACGCCTCCTCACGCCTCCCTCGTCTCCAGTTAATTCGATTCAGTGGATCTGACTAGAAGTTTTAAAGAATAAACTCTGAATCACTAGCAGAAACAGCAAAATTCTCATAGTCCTCTGAACATTTTATAAACATGTAAGCATCTTTGAACCTTAACCAGAGTGTTTCATCAAAGTTTTCTCTCTGCTATTCTTTACAAGCTGTTTCTGAAAAGTAGGCAGTTTGGTTGCAACTAATATTTAAAGTTTAAAGATATCTATACCAATGAATAGCAAGATGAAATTGAGAGATATTTGTTTAATATGGCCCTAATAGTTGAAGGGGTGGCAGATTTGTTGGCTAGAAAGTTTTCACCCCATGTTTGACACCCAAGTTCCATGCAACGGGGTGAGCTCCCATCCTCATCTCAGCTCCTACCAACCTAGCCATTTAAAAGCATACAAATCATCATTATCATCTTCTTTTAACGACACCATAAACCCTTGCAGGGTAGAGTCTGGTGTTGTGGCTCCGTTGCCTGAGCCTGGGCTATCGACAAATGCAGACTCTGAGAGTGAGGGAGAGGAGTTGGCAAGGCCTCCCTCTCCAGGACCCTCCTCTCTGGCAATGCCTCCGGAGGACAACAAAGGCCAAAAGATAGGCCCAGAGCCAAGCACGTCCCCGCAGCCACAGGTGGACAGCGACGAGGGAGATAAGTGCTGGCTGGACCCTCGGCAGAGGCGCAGGGAGAAGCATGCGCAGCAGAGGGGAAGGCGTGCCAGAGATTAGCTGAGTCACTGGACCACACCCCACAGGGTATAAAAGTGGGTGTGGTGGCCGGTTCAGTTTGTGGCGAGCAAAAACTAGAAATAATCCATGATCTCTGCGTTACTGGACTTCTGCCTGCCTTGTCGGACTGCATTTGGACTAATCCTTGTATTGCGGAAACTTTGCCTGCTTTATCGGAATGCTTGCAGTCTAATCTTTGTTTTGTGTGAGTAAAGTCTGAATTGGCAGCTAGCCACTGGGTTGCTGCCAGCTTTATCTTCAAAGATTTTGTCGTGTGGTTTATTAACTCCGGGCCATCTGTGGGGGTGCATGTGTGGGATGGGGACAGAACACTGGGCAACTGAATGGAGCTAGCAGAGTTCAAAAGCATACAAATGCAAGTATATAAATAAATAGGTACCAAAGTGTACGTAACAGCGTTCCATGACATCATGCTGGCCACAGGACCACAGAAGTATCTTCAGACAGCGCTGGCTCAGTGGCCTTGAAACGGAGATGAGCAGTGCCCCCTTTAGATGGCACTGACCCGTAGAGTAAAATCCGGAGGGACTCCTTTACATGAAGAGACACAAGAAAATGGACAAAGTTCAGATACACAGGCAGGGTAGAGAGTTTGCATTTATTCCTGTTTTGGTGAGAGATTGATTTTTTTAAATTTACCTTTGTTAGTTAAGCTATATTTCAATTTGTATGTATTTTCTGCCTATGAATGGCAGGAACTTGCTTCACAATTTCTGACAATCATGTCCAGATGAGTTTCAGAGCAACACAAAAAGTCTGTAAACAACTAATGCTTATATTATTCATATTTGCCTTAAAATTCAAGCTAAATCTCAAAGCAAAATTAAAAAAGGAAACAAAGTAAATATACGCAGTTGAAATGATATATCTGATTTAAAATTAAAGTATGCGATAACATTAAAGGATGAAGCAAATGCATTTTAAATGTGCACATTTGTATATCCAGATTTCCTTTCCAAGCAATCTTGCCAACTGACTCTTTCATTTCCTGTAATAATGATCCTGTGTGGCCTTAATATAATTATTTGCTCATAGGCAACTAAGTTAACATGTGAAATTGAATTTAATCCCTAGGTATGTTCCATGGATAATTGTTTTTATCTATGCTGCATTCGACAAAGCTGCATAGAGAAACAGCATATTGAACAGTGGATAATACAGTTAACAGAAGAAGTTAAGACTGACTATAGGCAAGGAAATTGTAAAGATTCCTCAAAAAAGCAAAAACCAAAACCAAAAAAACCCCAAGAAAAAGGTAATTCACTGCTTCATTTTGAAATGAGTTGGCTTTGCATAATTGATTCCAAGTTATTGGAGCCTAAGGTTTGAAGTGTTCAGGCCGAGAACTTACTAGCGATAAAGAGTAAAGAAAAGCATGGTTTTTTAACATTTAGGATGACAATAGCATTAGAGATATATTGACTGTTTCCCTATGACTATCATTAAGTGTTGTACCTTATGATTCTTGACGAATGTATCTTTTCTTTTATGTGCTCTGAGAGCGTATGCAGCAAGACAAATTCCTTGTGTGTCCTTTCACACTTGGCCAATAAAGAATTCTATTCTATTCTATTCTATTCTATTCTATTCTATTCTATTCTATTCTATTCTATTCTATTCTATTCTATTCTATTCTAGGCTCTGAAGTACAGCAAAGCCTTCCCGTTGGTTCCCCTACACATGTGTAGCAGGACTTACTAATCGTTTTCTTATCTGTGATTTAAATTGCTCTTCATAGCTAGTGATACTTCAAATGATACTGAATATAAAGCAACATTATCTTTACATGTAATTACTCTGAAATAAGGATAGTATAACAAAATTAGACAATTAGATCTGTACAAAATTTATCTATGAATAACAAAACGGATAAAATACATATAGGTAAATGTTTACTCAAATGTTAGTTGCCAATAATTATTTTGGATTAGTCCAGCGCAAATGTGCATTTATTAACAAGCCATTCGTATACTGAATTCACCATTTCCTTCTTCAGCATTTAGATCTGGTTATTCATTCAAATTGCTGTTGCTGCTGTTTCTAAGAAGCTAAACTATACTGGACAAACATAAACAGCCTAATTTTCAATATGAAAAGTTCTATATTTGCTTCCATTGGATCAATTTCTTAAACTTGCTTGCATGCTTGCTTGCTTATTATTTCAATTTATAAAACAGTCCATTTCCCAAAATTGCTTCTCAATAGAATCCATAATACATCAAATAACAGGTCTCATTAATTTGCTGCTGAGACCAGTGGTGGGTTTCAAAGTTTTTTACTACCGGTGGGTGTGGCAGGGGAAGGATACTGTAAAATCTCCATTCCCACCCCACTCCAGGGGAAGGTTATTGCAAAATCCCCGTTTCCTCCTGATCAGCTGGGACTCAGGAGGCAGAGAATAGATGGGGGCGGAGTGATATTTACCGGTTCTCCGAACTACTCAAAATTTCCGCTACCGGTTCTCCAGAACTGGTCAGAACCTGCTGAAACCCACCTCTAGTTGAGACCTAACTTATTGTGCAAATAAAATTTATGTACACGTTGCTCACCTGACTTTATAATCTTCAACGTCAATGTAATGTCTCATAGGAATGGGTTTTGATAAAAACATTCCCTATATTCTGAATATATTTGTATGTGTATTTTTTGTAAACATACATCTACTATATACAGTAGTTTAGATGATCAAACTTAAATCAAGCAAGAACTGGGACTTGCACTGTTTGAATGCAGGCCAAGCTGTATATTGCAAATGTAGCTTCCTATATAGATAGCATTCTTACTTACACCATCTTCTGTTACAAAAAAGAAAGCTATGAATAATTTGTAGAAATTCAATGTTTCTATAAAGTTTATTTACTTTGAGTGCATTTAATAAAGATATTACATTAATAAAGATTCTGTATTTTTTAAAAAAATATTCTTAACCCTCAGATTACCTTTTCAACATCTGGCAATGGATCGTATTCAGCAATGCAAATTTAACGTTTCTTGGATACAATTGGAAAACATGATTTCTAAATAAAAGTGATTTTGAGTAAACAGAAAATTAAATTTCCACTAACAACAGAGACAATAAAGAATTAGTCCATTCATATTAAGTCAAAAGCAGCAAACGGGTTGTTTTAGGGGAATTTGTTATTATATATCTACATCTTAATTTTCAAATATATATATTTCAAATATAAACATATTTGGAAAAAGATGTAAAGCAAATTCATCACCAAATATTCCCCAATCTAACAGCATTATCACATTTCTGCCCATCGCAAAGAAAAAAAATCCAAAAGTTAATTATAAATAAAATTGGCTACAAATGTTTTTAAAAATACTGTGAATAGTCACCTAATGCTAAGGTTTTCCAGTAGTGTAAGTTTCAAATAATTACAGAAGAAACTGTCAGTATCATTTTATAACATGGCATCTCCTTGAAAAGTCAATGTGATGAGTCATTTTTAGTTTAGTTTTAAGGCACTTGAACTAGCAAAATCCTTAGAACGGAGAAAATAACCAATAGTTCAAGAGACCATTTTCTGACAGATTTACTGACTGAAGGGAACTATTTTTTTTCCCCGTGTCTTACCTGCTTTGGTAAAGCTCTCAATTTAGTCCCATTGTTGACTCATAGTTTTTCACATATAGGCTGACATTGTTGAAGAACAAAATATTTAAGGCTTTAAAATGGTCTGGTTATTGTACTTTGGGTATCTAGTAGAAGCTAGACAAGTGACAGCTGGACTTGCCTTTCACAGTAGGTTTGTCACACGGTCAACTGAAATTATTATTATTATTATTTTTTGTAAAAAAAAAATTTCAAACATAAACATAAAATATAACTTTCAAGAACAGAGTCTCGATCCGGTCATAGATGGTTACCATGCTTACGTTCCTTTAACAAGCTCCATTCAATTTCCCATTACATCTTTTACGGATAGAAATTCAAAACATAAAAAAAAACAAATTTTAACATAAAGTCTAGCATCTTCACCTAAACAAATCCATTATATCAATACAATTTTAATTTCAAACTAACTTTCACTCATTTTTATATCTATATATCAATCCTAATCAATCCTCTTGTTTTTCTTCACCTTGTATCTTTTACCATCAGTGTCAAAATAATTTTTAACAATATTCTTACCTCTTATTCTAATTATTTACCTTACAATTTTATCACCACAAATCTTGATTTCAAATTCAATACAATTCTATTTTTATTACACTTTATAAAACAAAATTCTATCTAATTCTTAATCTTTTGACCCTTTTCCTCGAATCTTAGTATCTTAAACACACTTAAAAACACTTATCATCTATTACGGTTTTCATGTTACACAGGTTTATCACAAAAACATGTTTTATTTAAACTAATTTCCAGCATATTTTCTTCCATACCTCCCTCTATTGTTTGGCTGTTTTCCAGCATATTATGTTTGGCTGATTCCTAGCATAGTCTCCTCCAGAGCACCAACTATTTTTGGCTAATTTCCAGTATAGTCTCCTCCAAGCCTACCGCCATTATTAGCTAATTTCCAGCATATTTTCCAGCATAATCTCTTCCAACTCTCCTCCTATTTGTTTGGCTGATTTCCAGCATTTTATTGGCTGATTTCCAGCATATTATGTTTGGCTGATTTCCAGCATAGTCCCCTCCAGGGCTCCCACTTTTGTTTGGCTGATTTCCAGCATAGTCTCCTCCAACTCTCCTGTAAGTAATTTCCAACATATTTCCTCCGAGTCTCAAACTCTTATCTAGTTGGTATTCATCCCTCTTATTTTAATTTTCTCTTACAATATAGTTATCTATTTTGTGTCAGTTTCCCAACATACTCTTTCAAATTAATTCTCAATATATAATCATAATAATCATCATTTCCAGCATATATTAAATTAAATCAGTTTGTTGCTAAAATCTGTGTATCTTATAGTTTGTTCAATAAAACCTTAATCAAGCATAATCACCAATCATTGTTTGCATATTAAAATTAAAACATATTACATCAAACAGTAAATTTTCTTAAAGTTGTCTCACATTAAAATATACTCTATTGTTTTTAACTACCTATATGTTATCCTCTATTTTAATTGCCATCTCTTATTTTCTATTTTTATTACTCCAAAAACCCTCCTGTTTTTATCCAAAAATCATATATACCTTTAGGCTTTTAAATTTTACATTTCAATTTAGTTACATTTAAATTTATCTACTTTATTTCTTCCTTTTCTTCCTTTTTCTATCTGTCCATAAATGTTCCATTTCAAAGTTCATCTGTTCAAATTAAAAAAAATTGTTTGTCCCTTTAATGCTTATGTCTGTTCCATGTGTGATGCATCAACTTCCTGTCTTTTATTCCTACGCTACACCTAATTTTTTTTGCTGAGCTTGTTAATTTCCATTGTCAAATGTCCAAAATATCCCTTCTTTCTTCTTAAAATCATCCAGGACAGAATAGACATCTCCAAATTCCATATATCTAATGTTAATTTCAAAGTAATCCAAAGTAAAAAGCCATTTATAAAGTTTCTTTTCCAAACGGAAAGGGAAAGGGAAATCTTTTCAATCCACTCTCCTGCTTAGTCACCGCAGACTCCATGGCAATTATGTAGCCATCCATCTGTCTTTCTTCATTAGCTTCGTTAACTTTCAAAGGTGTAAACTCCCAAAGATACATTTCTCCAATCCGCTCCAAATAATAAGAGAAAAAATAAGAGAAAAAAAAGTCACTTTTCTAAATTGTTAAAAGTCAATTCTTCCAAATTTACTAAAACAAAGTCTGTCTTGGGTCTTTATTTCCATTTTTTTTCCTTTTTGATCTTCAAGCCCCACAGATCTGTAGCCGCTATTTAAAGTTGGGGTCTTATTTTTTTCAAAAAAGCCAAATAATCCTGTTGTTTTGCCTGGGTTGGTGTCACTCACCTGGCTTCGAGTTACTTGCTCTTTCTTCTTCTTCTCTCCTGCACGATCTTGTGTCCCGGTCTGCCGCGGCTTTGTGGCAGCCGCCATGGCTGCCTACCCCCACCGCCGATTTCGAGGATTCCCTCTGGCCTCCAAGGAACTTGCCTGTTCGTCTTGACACACCGAGGTGCTCCTCTTCAACCCCCATCCCTGCAAGATGAGGAACGGTCCGAAGACCGATCGGACGGTTGTTTGTCAGTCGGGGTTTTCGTGGGCTCGTTAGAGCCCGCTATTTCCCCGACTGTGGTGCCGCAGATCCAGACCGGAAGTCCCTGAAATTATTATTGATAACACAATGCTAGAGGACCAAGGCAGTTTAGGAGAAAGGGAGGGGGAATATAGCTTCCCCATTCCCTTTTGTGGAATAATGAGTAAAAATAAACTATGCATATTGATTTTAGGAAGGAAAAGTCACAATTACTAAAATAATAATAATAATGATCCTATTTAATAAGACATTGTTAGTGTAGAATGTAGCCATGCCTTAATCATTATCACAGTTGGACTATAATGTTGAAAGTGCTTTTAACAGTTGCTAGTTCTTTTAAGCCTGTTTCCCTGTAGGCTGCCATTAGCAATGTAAAAGACTGCATCATGAATTTTTCTGGAAACACTTTAGTGAGTTTTGCTCCCTCTGGATTTCATAACTAAGCAAATGTTAGTTTTGAAGTCCACCTAACACTTCAAAGATTTCATAAAAATACCTTTAAAAAATCTAGGAAAAGATATGTTACTAAAAATTGTGCTTTAAAACAGTGGTCACCAACCCTTTTGGGCACCAGAGACTGGTTCTGTGGAGAGAGGTTTTACAATAGACCAGAGGGGGTGTGGTTGCATGTGATGCCTGCATCCTATGGATGGGGCTTCACTTGTTTGTGGAGCCTGGTTTCTGGCATACCGTGGATCAGTGCCAGTCCACAGACTGGGGAATTGGGGACCCCTGTTTTAAAAGATATGTTATAAAGCGAACTTTCATTTTAAAGTCTGAGAAACCCACACATTGAAGAATGACAAGAATTCTTCTGTATTTTAAAAATATGTAGACAAGTTATTAAACATCTGGAGTGAAGTGATTTGTGCCGCCTTCATATGTTACCAGATGTTATGGATGTAAACAAAAAATCCTTTTTAAAAAATTAGCCATCTAAAACTGCTTTACTATTGAAGACAACAATGGAGACAGGTTTTTAATGATTTTTCACTTTCTTAACTGCTGTGATACAAAAAAAACGAAGAATTCAACCGGGATGTGGCTGAGCTGTCAGGTTGTAAAAAGTGGAATACGAAGAGAAAATGCATCTTATGGGGGTGGGGGGAAGTGCCTGTCCCCTTTTTAACCTGAAATTTTGATTTTTCACATTGGTGCTGGTTACAATATATTGAATAAATAAAGAATCACAATTTTTCTTCTTATTTTTAAACTCATTTTTAAGAAGTATAAGTCTAAGATCTAAGTTTTTGTCATCTGAAGAAACAGATGAATAGATCTGAAGATATCTAGTGCCTAATATCTTCACAATATATATTCAAGCTAGATGAGGAATTTTTGTAAATGTATTTACCTTCCAGAAGAAGGTAAGAAAATGAAAACTAACCAAAATAAAAAGGTTGACTAATTCATCAAACTGGGGCCTCTATCTGCTCATAAGAAGTGAATAACCTTTACTTTGTTAATAATAAACAAGACAGACAACTTATTGATCTGCTTATTCAACTTTTCTTAAACTGTAATGTCATGATCTTGCCGGGATATGAGGCTTCTGAGTATTCTTACAAGAATCTTTACAATTTCTACAGTTGATTGATAGGAAGAGGGAGCAGCTGGTGAACTGAACTCTCCAACTACTGGTGAATTTCTGCTCTCAGCTGTATTCTCCAGGGAAAGTAACTAAGGCAGTGAAAAGTGAACAATCCCCGCTTGCAACCCCGAGTACTGCAATATTTTCCACAAAATACACGACACCTTTCACAGTTTCATAGCTGCAAGAGATATTCTCAAAACCATTACAGACTTTGTGAGGAAATGGATTAACTGTTTGCCGTTTTTACTGTTTTTTTTCTCATATTCATGCCCTGTGGAAGCACCTGGCAGGGTACAGCAGGATCCAGGCAACCTATTAACTTCATGCCAGTTGAACATCCTTAAATATGTATATTCAAACTTTTAAAATAGACTTGTGAGAATAACGCATCACATGCAACTAGTACTGCCCATCATTTACATTTCACAGTACCAGAGGAGGCGCCTTTCCATCCTGAAGAACATACCACAAAAAGATAATCAAGAGCCTAGCTCTACATCTAAGGATGTTGATCCTATAACATTGATCAGAAGTGAATTTAAGAAAGGTAATGCATATTTGCTCTGTTTATGGTTTTATGATTCTGTCTCATTGTATATGATAGCACTTTGGAAACCGTGAAGTAGTAATTCTGTACAACATCTAGCATAAATATTTATCTATGCATTGAATTACAATTCCCTGACTTCTAGACAAGTTGAAGGAGAGAGTTCTAAAGAAATTAAACAATAACTGATTGAACGAGTAATACTGGTGGTGTTAATAGCAATAAAAGCTAGTTTTTAAAAAGTAATAGACAGGCAAAATAGATACAGTACAAAATAGTACAAACAAAGCCTCAGATAATATGCCATTGTTCTTCTTCATCCCTCCAAATGTTAAATGGAATACTAATTTTAACAATAATAACAATACTTGAAGGAGAAGGAGGCCAAGGAGAAAGAATTAATGCAGAAGTGAAGGATCTTAATTCTAGTTAAACAGTGGGAATATAGACTATCAAGGATGGCCTGAGTATACAATATTTTCATTTTAGAATAGAAAGTGAGGATGCTGTTTGTCAAGCTGCTTCTTAATTAGTGGATATTAGTGAATATACCAGAGAATAATGTGTAGTGGTGATAGTTTCAAATTCTTCCTAACATTAGAGAGAAAAGAAATTACAGGAAACAATGCTTTTAGCTATGGGAATCTCAAATATTGACTATTTTATTATTTCATATGCATACTACTGTGAAAGAGGAAGTATTATTAGAGAATCAAAAGGCAAAGATGAGTGCTTAATTGTAT
Organism: Pantherophis guttatus; assembly: GCF_059756535.1. Classification (NCBI taxonomy): domain Eukaryota; kingdom Metazoa; phylum Chordata; class Lepidosauria; order Squamata; family Colubridae; genus Pantherophis; species Pantherophis guttatus. The sequence goes on along the minus strand of NC_142070.1, from coordinate 27,538,437 downwards.
TACGGTTTCCCGAGGTTATGTAAAATAGATTATTAGATTTCACTAACGATGAGATCAAAGTGCTTGCTTTTATAGTAAGCAATTTGCTATCTTAGCACATTCAATTTTAGCACTGCAACAAGGTTCCATATTATCTAGAGACAACATTTGAGAATACCAAGAAACCAAATAAATAGATCCCAGAACAAATCAATCACTGAGATACCAACAAAAAAGACCCAAGTTTAGACAAGAGATGTTGTAAAGTGCTATCTCTCTGGAAAAGGCTTTAATGCTAGGCAAGTAGAAGGAAAGAGAAAAAGAGAAAGAGAAAAAGAGCTTGACCACAGCGCGTTGGATAGATTCAATTAAATTGTGATGAGTGTATCACTGGAAGACCTGAAGGACTAAGGAGGGGATAGATCATCCTGAAGAAGCTCTGTCTATTACTATTACTAAGTGTTGACACTGACTTAATGGCACTTAATCAGTCAGCAAATCAATAAATCAATCACCTAGAACAAGTGAGAACAAAGTCCATTCGAAACAAGCATAAATAAATCATGGGGTGATGGGAATTTTAAAATCAAGGATGTAAAAAGAGGGCATGGGATTAAATATTTAAGATTCTAGCTAGCTTCTTTTAGGTAAACTACATTCAATTGCTATCTCCTACCTAGTTTTTATAGTAATATAATGATTTAATGAAATCTGTTAGTAGGCTAATGTTTTGAAATGGGATAGCCTGCATATACAGTATTTTTTTCCAAACCTTATTCTTACATTAAGCATTGGTACAAGTCAGCAGTAATATGAGACCTTGATAATTTCATTAAGTGTTGTACCTTATGTTTTTTAGACAAATGCATTTTTTTTTAATGTACACTGAGAGCGTATGCACCAAGACAAATTCCTTGTGTGTCCAATCACACTTGTCCAATAAAGAATTCTACTCTACTCTATTCTATTATAATAATGCCTTGTAAATTCCATATTTTCCACCTTGGCACTTCCAATTTCTGCTCTGTAATTCAACTGGTTACTTTCTCCTGGTTATTTTCTCCTGGTTATTCCCTAGGCATCATCCCATAAAGCAGACTCGCACACGGTTGGCAAAGGAGTGTGACAAGACTGTATATTATCCTCTTATTTATTCAAGCTATATGCTGAATATATATTACAGGAAGTGGGTTTGGAAGATGATGGGTGTGGTTTTAAAATTGGTGGAAGAAACATCAATAATGTGCTATGAGACTACCCTGATAGCCCAAAATGCACAAGATCTCCAAAGCCTAGTAGTAAAAATCAAAGAGCACAGTGAGAAAAAAAATGGGACTAAAATTAAATATAAAGAAAACCAAACTGAAGACAACAAGTAAACTTACCAGCCTTAGAATTGGTAATAAATATATCAAACTGGTGCATAGTTTTTGCCTTTTAGGCTAAATTATCGACACTAAAGGAACAAGCAGTCAAGAAATATACTGCAGACTAGCAGTGGTTATAACAGCCATGAAGGCCTTGAAAAAATATTCAAATGCCATGAAATGTATATAACTACAACAGGGGTGGGTTCCAAAATTTTTTACTATCGGTTCTGTGGGTGGCTTGTTTGGTGGGTGCAGCTTGTTTGGTGGGCATGGCTTGGTTGTCATGTGACTGAGTGGGCGTGGCCAACTCGAAGTCACTCACGGCAAGGTGGGGCAGCAACTCAGTCACATGACCGATGCTGCAGAGACAGGGCGATTTCCTACATACCTCCCCCACCCCTTGGGCTGACAAAATAAAAGCCTGCTTGCTGAGCAGCCCAAACTGGAAAACAGGGGCAACCCTTCACGTCTAGAAAAACAGCCATTCTTTTAATTGCCTCATCAAACCACAAACTCCTCCATTTAGGACTTCGGTCTCTGAATAACAGCTGGAGGTTCCAGGCCCCCTGCATCTGGAGGGCTGCTGTCTCTTGTATCTCTCACAAGGTGGACGAAACTTCACCTTGCCCAGATGTTTCCGTCTGTAATTTGGGAGGCAAAGACAGCCTGAGCTTTCCCCATCACCCGTTGCAACTTCCCTACAATCAGACGATCTGGGTATTGGGGGGGGGGTCTGGGAGTTAAGGGGCCTCAGCGCAGCTGTTGACAAAGGCAGAAAGGGAGCTTTTGAGTCCCGGGGGGCAGTGCCCCTCAGCTGCCCTTTCACGGGCTTCCCGGCAAGCAGTTGCCAGGCAGGAGGATCGCCGCGTTAAGAGTGCCAGGTCAGACGAAGAGCGGGGAAGCGACTAAGGAGGGGAGAGAGGGACAAAGCCCTCCTTACATGGATGCAGGTAAAAAAGGGGGATTTTGATAAACTTCCCCCCCAGGACCAAGAAGAGATTCGCTTCCCTCCCTCCCTCCCTCCCCCCACTTCCAAGAGCCTCCAACTTTGCAGCTGCTGCTGCTCCTCACCTTTCCTGTCCCGGGAGTGGAACCGAGTGCCGTTTCGTCCCCGCCCGACGGCTGCAACCTCAAAGGGAAAGAGGCAGCGGCGAAGCTGTCACCTGGGAGGACCACGGAGGGACACAACATGCACACCTGTTGCCTCCACTGCTGCTTCTTTTGCTGTCAGCTGCTCGGTGCTCTTAAAGTCAATTGTGAAGAGCTGGAAGATGTTTTCTTAGATCACTGACACTCCAACAGTGAGTTTGGTGGTGATCTAAGGAAATGTCTTTCAGCTCTTCACGATCAACTTTAAGAGCTCCAAGAAGCCGACAACAAAAGAAGTGGCAACAAGGGCGTTTGTGTGGGTGTCCCCCTCCACGGTCCTCTCCTGGGTGACAGCCAGGACTGTGTCGCTGCCTCTTTTCCTCAGTGGGGTGTGTCTGCCTCCCTTCACATGTGGTGCACATATGTAGCAGCCCTGGGACATCTGCCCACCCTCCCGCAGCACTGCCACTGCCGCCCCCCCTCTCAGCTCCATCTCCCCAAAGGGCCACCCGCCCGCCCACTGGCCAGGTCGGAAAGCAGCAAGCAGGGCAGGATTACGGGGAAGGGACCTAGCTAGTCGGGCGGCTCCAGCAGTTCCCAGCCTGCCTTCCCAGCAGTCCCCATGGCCAGGCCCGCTTGCCTGCCTTCCTCCCCACCACCGCCTCTTTGTTTGGCTTCCGCGGCGGCTGGTCCAGAGTCGGGAAGGCAAGCTGACCCAAGTTTTCTGCAGCCCCCAGCCAGCCTCTGCTGCTGGAAAGCAGGTGGCTAGGAAGCCTCCGAAAAGGCTTCTTTGCCAGCCACTTTCTCCACAGGCTGGCAAGAAGTACTGGTGGGAAAAGCTGCTGCCATCGTCGCCCTGTTCTTTGCGCATGTGCATCCCATTGAACTTACAAGGCAATGGGATGCGCATGCATGAAGAACATGACAGCGAGCGAGCGGCGACGGGGGACCGGTTGGTGGGGCGTGGCAAGCCAGCCATTACTACCGGTTCTGCGAGCGATGACAGATTTTTACTACCGGTTCTCCTGAACCAATGCGAACCGGGAGCAACCCACCACTGAACTACAAAGACCAGAGTTGTGTAAGCCATGGTATTCTCTTCTGTAAAAGTGAAAATTAAATTTTGAAGAAGCAGGATAAAAATAGTATTGACACCTTTGAACTTTGGTGTTAGACAAGATTCCTTAGAATACCAAGGACAGCCAAGAAAATAGACTGATGGATAATTGAACAAATCAACCCATAGATCTCACTCAAGCCACGTACAAACCAGATGCAATTTATTCTACTTGGGACACATTATGTGAAGAAGTAGTTTTCTGAAGAAGATTCCAATGCTGGGAAAGGTAAAAGTAAAGAGAAGAAGACAATTCGAAGCAATTTAGATGGACTTAATCACAATAGTAATAAATACACCATTGAGGCCTGGAAGAACAGATTAAGGATAGATTTTCATGGAGAAAATCTATATATGCGGTTGCTAGAAGTTGAAAACAATTTGATCACATATAATCAATCAAACAATTTGCCAAAATAATGTTTATGAGCCTGTTTCAAGGCTAATTATGTCAAATTTAAAGTTAAATTGACCCCCAAGAAAACCCATTCATTCATGCAAAGTCAAATTTTCTCGACCAGCCAGTCATTGCTTTGATCTATTTTGCACAACTTATTCTCCAAAAACAAAAAATGTAGGGAGTAGTGGCTGAAAAACTCAGATCACCATTTTAAAATGAGCCATGGTGGCGCAGTGGTTAGAATGCAGTACTGCAGGCTACTTCTGCTGACTGCTGGCTGCCACAGTTTCATGGTTTGAGTCTCACCGGCTCAAGGTTGACTCAGCCTTCCATTCTTCTGAGGGTGGTAAGATGGGGACCCAAATTGTGGGAGGCAATATGCTGACTCTGTAAACCACTTAAAGAGGGCTGTAAAGCATTGTGAAGCAGTATATAAGTCTAAGTGCTATTGTTATTGCTAAAATGCAGTAATGGAGCCTTGGTGGCCATTGATTGCAGTCCTACTAAATGCCCCCTTTTTTCCCTTTTGTTCAATTGGGTCCAATTCTCAGAGACTGAGAATTGGACAAGTCCCTGCAGTTTTCTGGAAAGGTTTTTCACAGGTGGTTTGCCATCGCCTGCTTCCTTGGGGTGAGAGAAAGTGACTAGCCCAAAGTCACCCAGTTGGCTTTGTGCTTAAGGCGGCACTTGTACTTATAGTCTCTGGATTCTAGCCTGATCCTTTAAATATTACAACAAACTGGCTCTAGCAAATGCCCATTACTTGCAGAGAAATGAAGGATTTCTGCCAGCATTGAAAACCAACATATGAAGGGGGAAAATCTCAGTGGAGTTTGTTATTTACCAATAGAGGAGAATATTTGTAACTCAGGGTTGAAATGAGACAAACACTGATGATGTTACCTAGTTAGGGTAATGAAACATTTGCAAGAAAACAAGCAAGCTCAGAGAGCACCAAGGACCTCTCAGTTTGTTATCTCTAAATATGCCAAAACAATCCTACCTATTGTTAAAGGTAAGCGAAAAAAATGTGGATCACAAACATCCAATTCCCTTTAGAATTCTCCGATAGAAAAGGAAAATTCAAGATTCCTTCATTGATAGCTAACATTCTAGTCTCTGACCAGTAAAATTAGCCATGATACCACCACTTGCATGCTTGACCATTGGTATAAGATTTTACTGTGCAATGCGAAGTTGGTTTCCAACAGACATAATACTAATACTTCATCTAGCCTTAGAACATTTATCCAGAAACCTGGAAAGTCATCTCAGTACTATTTTGACAATGTGAGCCAAGCATGCATATTCTTTACAGTAAGCCACAGCTTCATCTGAGCTACTCTCCCATAAATCCCATTTTTACTAAAGTGCTTTTCTGATGGAGTCATGAGCATCATTATCTTTTTTGCTGAACTGATTGAATTATGGTGGCAATTGTTTTTCATACTACTATATACCAATTTTACTAACCATGTCTATGAAATAAATGAAAACTAAACTTTCCTGGGATCTTTTGCTTTATATATCAATGAGACTACCTTTTTCAAATTTGAAAACAGGTATGGAATATGAAATATAGGGAAAGAAAGAAATCTGTGCATAACACTGATGTTTCTAACCCTTCTTTCTATCCATTGCAAGTTCCAGTGTCCCAGATGAAAAGAATATGGAAGAAGAGATGAGGTCTTGCTATTGGAACAGGTCTCCAGGCTAATATGCCTCCTGTATCAGTGATGAAGTTGTTAAAGGAAGTGGATCAGAGGTGGGTTTCAGCAGGTTCTGACCAGTTCTGGAGAACTAGTAGCGGAAATTTTGAGTAGTTCAGAGAACCGGTAGTAAAAATTTTGACTGGCCCTGCCTCCATCTATTCTCTGCCTCCCAAGTCCCAGCTGAGCGGGAAGAAATGGGGATTTTGCAGTAACCTTCCCCTGGAGTGGGGTGGGAATGGAGATTTTACACTATCCGTCCCTTGCCATGCCCAAGTCACGCCCACCAAGCCATGCCACACACACAGAACCGGTAGTAAAAAATTTGAAACCCACCACTGAAGTAGATAAGAGTATTTCCAAATCCATGAAGATCTTCATAGTTAGTACACCTCTAACTCTAACAAAAAGTTCTGCCTAGTTAGGAAAACTCTGGAAAAACAGTGGGAAAACGTCAGGTAACTACAAATCTTAAAATAGAAATCACAGACTGTAGGGATAGCAAGAGTAACAACAATAACACTTATACAACGCTTCACAGTGCTATACAGCCCTCTCTAAGCAGTTTACAGAGTTAGCATATTGTCCCCAACAATCTGGATCCTCATTTTACCAACCTTGGAAGGATGGAAGGCTGAGTCAACCTTGAGCCGATGAGGATCGAACTCAGGGGTGAAATGCTCCCGGTTCGGACTGGATCGCCCGATCCAGTAGCGATGGCGGCGGGTGGTTCGGAGAACTGGTAGCAAAAATCCCTGCGCCCCACCCCCCACCATGCCCAGCTGAGCCGCATGATCATCAGAGGCTTTTTTTTTTTACTTTTAAAAGCATTTTTTCTACAACCTCTTCCAATGAAAAAATGCTTTTAAAAGTAAAAAAAAAAAGCCTCTGATGATCGTGCGGCTCAGCTGGGATCGTCAGAGGCTTTTCAAAGCATTTTTTTCTGCAACCTCTTGGCTGAAGAGGTGATAAAAAAAATGCTTTGAAAAGTCTCTGACGATCCCAGCTGAGTTGCCTGATCGGCAGAGGCTTTTCAAAGCGTTAGAAAAAAGGCTTTGAAAAGTTAAAAAAAAAAAAAAGTTGGCTACGCCCACCCAGTCATATTACCTCCCCCCACCAAGCCACGCCCACAGAACCAGTAGTAACAAATTTTACATTTCACGCCTGATCGAACTGCTGGCAATCAATAGAATTAGCCTGCAATGCTGCATTCTAACCACTGCAGATAAAACCATGGATAAAATATATGAGACAACCCTGGAGCTAAAGAGCATGCAGATCCAATAGCTATGTGAGGATCATCTGCTCTATACCTTCTGTGCCATGTGCCCAACTGGCAATGGCATGAAATGTTCAATCATGTTCCCGTTTAAAATAATATTCTCTGTAATTTATTCAGTTAGCCATGCAACCTGAAGTGAGTAGGCACTCCTTAATACTGTGTAATTGTCAGTGCTGGGACACTGTAGTATCTTAACAGGGCTCCATTTAGATCAAAGTTTATGAATTTTGGAAGAAAGAGACAATAAGCAGACATAGTACTGCCATAAATTTCTGTCATTTTTACACTGGGTATCTTTCTTCAAATTGTCTCTAAGCCATAAAAAGCTTTTGCAGTAAAGTTGAAGAATGGAGTAGAACTTCAACAAAGCTTTGCTGCAACAAGGAAATGTACCGAGTAACCGAGAAATGAGGAAAGGAAGTATATAGCTCCTGGTTTTCTCGCCTGAGGCAGGCAGGAAATGGGACATACCATACCTAATGAACAAACATTTTACCCAAGACTAGCTTAATTATTTTGAGACTTGGGAAGGAGGAAGAGGAGGAGTTACAACTACCAGTCTGGCAGTAAAATGATTGATGCAATAAATAAACAACTTTTCTTTTTGGTACTTTTATTGCATGCAATGTTAGCCGCCCCAGGCCAGATGGTGCTATGATTATTATTTTTTTCAATCTTTTCATTAACTAATTTTTTAAGGAAAACCCTTCAACGTCAATTAATCTAACAGTAAACTTGCCAGGCCATGAAAATAGAAAAGCATGTTCAGCCATCATCTATTAAAAAGAAACAATGTCTAGTTATGGTCAACAGAACTGTAGTTTTGAGGAAGACAGGCAAAGAGCAGTTTGGGGACAATAAGAAACTATCCAATTTAGATTCAGCTAGGCTGAAATTTACAATGGCCATCAATTCTCATGCTTTTAAACAGATACTGATCACCAGCTGGGTATAGGAAAAGATTTTTCCCTCTGGTACAGTGTCCCACAACTGGCTGTGTATATTTCTTCTCCTGATCATCAGGCCATTGTCAGAAGCAGAATATGAGACTGGATGGATCATTGATCTTTCCGGGGCATCAATCTCTCTGTTCTTAATTTTCTTTGCAGTCTGCTCAAATTGGAATCAAGTTATTTATACCAGTGTAAAATTTTCACAGCATATTGTAATAGTTTCAGCTATCCTGCTGTTATCACAGATAACATCTTTAAATAATCCAACATTGCATCCCAAGCAGTACAATATCTTTTTATAGGAGTTGGGTGATTGGCTGGTTTTATTCTTAGTTGCACGGGGTGAAAGGAGTCAGCTGCTGTTGTCTTAATTATATCAATTTAAAATCAAATATCAATGACAACATATTGCCAAGCAAACAGTAGCAATAACACGAAGAAGCAACACTGATGAACTATGAAGATGTAATTGAGAATTTGGATTTGGATTTCTTTAAAAAGAACTATGTAAGCATTGCCTTATTACTTGGAGATTTATATGTTCCTGCCTTTCCATTATTTCAGCAATTCACCTGGCCTAAAATACATATGTACCACAAAGTCAGCAAGAGATAGGTGAATTTTTTAAATAGATATAAATTACAGATACTCCTCTGAGCAATACATCCAGATTTTCTGAGAAAACCGGCTTGTCATTTTAAACAAACAGTAGATTATTGTCAGCTGCCACCTCAGGCTTGCTTGTGCTTCATTGATATGCGGGATGAAGGGGGGAATGCTTGAGAAACCGAAAGTACATACTATGCCATCTCGAGAAGCTGCTTCAAGGTCACCCAGTTCGAAAAAGGAAGGAGTGGCTTACCAGAGCATGCTTGAACTGACCATTAGGAAAACAGCTTTAAGATTTTAATCGGTTACCTTGGGATGGGAAATGAAGGACAGTTAAGGAGGAGAAAGGAGGGGGAAATATAACATAGGGATTTTGCAGTGCAAATCTCAGTTCTGGCTATGCGTTACTGCAATATACTTGATCTCTAATAAAAATATACTTTCTCAGCAAATGGAACCAAGGATTGTTTTCTACTTAGAGGTTTATGTTTGTGGCAGGTCTGACAATTATTGGAAATGAAAGTGAAGATGGTTTGCCAGCCCAATTTGTTTTATGAAAGATACTTTCATTTCTGACCCCAAGCTCTAATCAAATGAAAGACAAAATAAAATCTCTGAAGAGCAAAGACAGACTTGACTAAGATTTCACTTGTTACAAAGGTTCTTTCTCCAGTAAAAAATATTTTAATATAATGATAGCATAGCAAACCCATTTGCCGCCACCAGTTTGCTGTGGCCCGTTTGTTGTGGCTCATTCGGCGCAGCCTGTTCATCGCCACCGCCCATTCAGTGTGGTCCATTTGCTGCCGCCTGTTTGCCACGGCCAGTTCACCACCACCACCACCATGGCACATTCTAAAACAGCTGATTGGCGCCTCACCAACCCCCCTTCCCAACATTCCCAACAACCGTGACCAGGGGGCATACGCCCAGATCCATCTGATGCGCCAGTTGTGTCCCTACTTGGACCGAGATGCCCTATGCACAGTTACTCATGCGCTAGTCACCTCCCATATTGACTACTGTAACGCTCTCTACATGGGGCTGCCCTTAAGGACCACTCGGAGGCTTCAGTGCAAAATGCAGCCGCGTGGGTTGTGATGGGAGAATCCCGATACTCTTATGTAACACCTCTCCTGCGCGACCTGCATTGGTTGTCGGTTGCCCTCCGGGTGAGATTCAAGGTGCTGGTGATGACCTATAAAGCCCTACATGGCTTAGGCCTAGGATATTTGGCAGACCACCTGCAGCCAGCAACAACATCCCATCGCCCGGTTCGCGCTCATAGGGAGGGCTTGCTCAGGGTGCTGTCAGTGAGACAATGTCAGCTGGCGGCCCCCAGAGGTAAAGCCATCTCTGTGGGCACGCCCACCCTCTCAAATCAACTCCCCTTGGGGCTCTGGTTGGCACCTGACCTTCGCACCTTTCGCCGCAAATTAAAAGCTTGGCTATTCGAGTCTCCCGGACTGGACTGATGGGGTTTTATATGGGTTTTTTAGCTTTATCTGATTTAATTAGGCATTTTAACTTTGTATAATGGATTATTGTGGTTTTATTGTTGTGAGCCGCCCTGAGTCCTTTGGAGATAGGGCGGCATATAAGCCTAATAATAATAATAATTTAATAATAAATAAATAAATTTGCTGTATAAGGTACACTGAAATTTTCACCCACTTTTTTTGGGGGGGGAGTGTGTCTCATACTTTGAAAAATATGGTATATGAGATTCACCCCCCCCCCAAAAAAAAGAAAAAAAGAAGGCGGCTTTGATGTGTACATGAATTCATGTATCAAGCAAAGTGCCTTGGAATCTTTCCCATGTTTATGAGTTCACAGGAAGCCACTAGCCAAGAAGTGATGTGCTTTCTGGCTAACTTCATGCAAGAACTTTCAGCAAATCAAACTTGCTTGCCAGACAGAAACTGAATGTCTTGACTCAGCTTCTTTGATCCGTGCCTAAAAAGAATCACCTTCACTTTTTCACAAACCCTAAGAAAGGAAGCTGCAATGTATAATGGGCTTTTCTTGCTATGGCCATGTGTCATCACAGTTTTGCAAGCTGCATTTGGCTGCGAATTTAAGGTTGGCTATTATCTACAAAACTCTTCATGGCATAAGATTTAGTTATTGGAGAGATTGCCTACTTCCTATTGTTTCTCCCTTCTCTGTGCATCGTGGCAGAATGGGTGCACTCAATTAAAAGTGATTATCCTATAGGACCGTGATGACGAACCTATGGCATGCAGGCCAGAAGTGGGCATGCCAGCTGTCATCCGTTGCTTGTCTGCCGGCCAGCTGGTCTTCGCATCCGCGGGAGCGCTGAAAACCGGAAGAGCAGCTCCCTGGCATGCGCACGCTGGGAAGCAGACCTTTTGGTTTCTGGCACGCACATGCACACCAGCCAGCTAGTCTTCGCATGTGCATGTGTGCCACAAACTGGAAGACCAGGTGACCAGTGCACATGCACACACTGGAAACCAGAAGATCAGCTTCCTGGTACTCGCATGTGCACCAGGGAACTGCTCTTCCGGTTTTCAATGCTCCCACATGCGCGCACCAGAGAGCTGCTCTTCTGGTTTCCAGCGCTCCCCCATGCACGCACTCCCGTTTCGGCACTCAGTGATGAACAGGTTTGCTAACACTTCTATAGGACCAAGCAAGCATGCTCTCTCTGTTGCCACCCTTGCCTGCTGGAACAGCATTTCCCAAGAAATGCATATGGTGTCCACTCTTCCAGGGTTCCAGAAGGCCCATATGGCCTAGCTTTCTTTCTAGGCCTGGGAAGGTATGTTTGTGTAACCTTGAAAGTGTTTTCTATTGTGTTTTAATAGGTATGGCAGTTTTAAACTGTGCTGCCATGTTTTAATTGTTTGGTTTGGTAAGCCTCCCATAATTTTCTGGAGTGGGCAGATATAATACATTTGATAAAGTAAATAAATTTGCCAGCTTTTCTATACTTATCATGGTGGCCAAATTCTGTTGTCTTCGAAGCTCCTAATGCTAGCATGGAGGTGTTCTACATTGATGGTATTATCCTATGCAAAATACAACCACACAAAGATAATGTGGATTCTAGGAGTTGAGAAGTGGACTGAGCAAAAAATTCTTATGGTAAAAGAATGAACTGAGTCTCATATGCCTGAAGCACCATTCACTGCCTTGAACCAGCATTTCCCAGACCATAGAAACCTGGATATACTAACATTGCTTGCAATCCTCACCCATTTATGATATCATGCAAATAAATATGTGTGGGAGAGGGGAGCTCATCTCACATAGGTTCTGAATCAGTACTTTGGTTTGGCAGACTTCCAGGTAAGCTTATAAAATTATAGCCTCAGTAAGCTGGAAAATTGGAAATAGCAGTGTACAACTAAGCTTTGGATGTTTCCCCATTACTGAATTAAAGTGCTCTCCATCTATCCTTGAGTTAGCAAAAAAATTATACTGGCATGAAATTTGCTGCCCCATTGCTGATCTCTCTCTGTTCTGTCTCACTGCCAATGATTGGAGATATGCATAACATGAATGATTCCTCTGGCTTTCCTGGATTCACTCTTCAGAATGCCACAGCCAGAAAACAGCCAGAAAACACAATGCAAAACTAGATTGACAGAGAGATCAACTCTATTTTCAAAATTGTAAAAAGGTTCGAAAGTAGCCATGCAGAAATGCTAAAAGTAATGCAAAGCTATTTAATATACAACAAATCAAACATCTAGATATAAGGAAAAAAAAAGAAACAACGCAACAAATAAGAGAGGCACCCACAGAGGGTCAAGTTTAAAAAAAGTCGAATGGTAGCCATGATCAGATGAATGAAATCCCCTTTTTGGATGCATCACAGTGCATATTATAAAGGGGTGGGGGCTTTGCTCATGTGACTTCTGATATTCCTCACCCACCCCCCACCCCCGGCAATCCTACCTGACAAGCAATATCACAAACTGCTTTGTATTTTATCCTTGAAGAAGGTTTACATGCAACCTGCATGAGACAATTACCTCATGATGCTGTGTTCCTTTGAGTGGAACCTGGTTATAAAGGCCAAACTCAGTACCATAAGATCCTACAGCAGAGGTCTTTGAATTTAGCAGCTTTAAGACTTGTGGACTTCAACTCCCAGAATTCTGTCCTACAGCTTGTAAACCATTAAAAATGAGCCATTTATGTTTTAAGTATGGCTGATTCAACAAATCAACATCTGTATTTATTTAATGTCCGGGTTATTTTTTAAAAAACTAAATTAATACATTTTACTGTGTCATATAACCCAAAGGAGCCTGAGTGGTGCAGCAGACTAATGCTACTGTTAAAGGTAGTATTTAGCTTCCAGCTGCCTGCAATTACTGCGAGTTCAATTCTCACCAGGCTCAAGTTAGACTCAGCCTTCCATTCTATCTAAGGTAGGTAAAATGAGGACCCGGTTTGTGGGGGCAATAAGCTGACTTTGTATAAAACATATAAAAGTATGAAGGCTATTGCTTAACGCATTGTAAGCCGCCCTGAGTCTCTGGAGAAGGGCGGCATATAAATAAATACATTTTTAAAAAACTAAACTACAGTTAAAGCAATAAAAGTGTCTTATTAAAGAAATATTTTTGCTTATGTTTATATGAACATATGAATATGAATTTGCAGTTCTATAATCTAGGAGAATAGAATAGTTTTATGCTAGTATTAGAAGGTTGCAATGTAGTTAACAATTCAAAATATGCATATCAATGACAACGTATCATAAGAATGTGCAGATTATTTTACGGGATCTGAAGGGGATTTGGCCAAGTGTAACTTTCGAGACTCAATCAATAATAATAATAAACAAGTAAGATACCTGAAAACAAAATAATTGAGAAAAACACAGGCTTATTTGTAGTATTAAAAAATACAAATAAATTTAATTTGAGTCTCTTTTCTGATTGTATTTGAGAAAGTACCCTAAAAAGGCATTTTTTTTCAAATGAATTCATCTCAGTGTGAGAAAAGCTGTGCACAAAAAGGCCATAGTTAAATATCTGTAGTGTATTTAGGTGTGTAGGTCTATACATGTGTGTGCATTTGTGTGTCCATGTATGTGAGTGTACATGTGTGTATATACACATAGGCACACATACTTTTAGTCTTTAAAAGTCACAAAATTGTGAAAGTAGGATAGCATGACATAAGAGTAAGAAAAATGGGACACGGAATCGAAACAAACTTAATAGCTTTGTTCTTTTGAATGCATTGATTTATACTTTAGAATCAAAGAGATCCACAAAACCTGAGCTAATAATATCTTTATGCTTGTTCAGAATCTGCTTCCTCTTTACTAGCTTCTATGGCTGAGATGGTTCTGGAACTTTAAACCTAAATGACTTCTGATTAATATTCAGAAGATCCAAATAGGCAATTGCCAAGCAAAATAGGCAAGAATTGATCAGAATAATAATTAATAATAATTATGCACATAACTTGTTTTTTTTTTCAAAACCACCTGTGTATGTCTTGTTCATGTAGGTATATATTACTATACACGGAGTAAGCTTTCAAATATACAAGTGTTAACTGATTCCTTATGATCTGCTACAAGATACATGAAAGGTCAAATCCCATTTCTGTTCTGCTTAGCCTTGAGTACTATCTGAATGGTCTTATTGTAGGGAATAACCACAACTGTCAATCTATGTATTCCACCTGAAAAATTAATAAGGCTTTCCTAAAACAGTCTCCCTCATCTGTCAAAAGTATAACAGTGATGAGCCAGGAGGCCTTAAGGCATTTAAGCATACATGTTCCTTAGCACATGTATGGTCATTACAATGCCAGGCCTAGATAGATTCCACTTAGCAAACATAAAATATATATTGCACATTTTTTAAAAAAAATCGAATGCCTGTTTCTTGGACAGTCAAGTGTTCTTCACCTATTAATCCTGTTAGGGAAGCTTTGGCAATATATTGATAAATGGGAGATTAGAGAAGATGGAGAAAATAAATCTGGAGTTAAAAAAGTAAAGTCAAGCAAGTAAGTGCTCTGATTTTTCACTAAACTGTCAGGCAACTATACTTTTTAAATTTCTGAACTGCAGGGTTTTAGATACTCACAAATTATTTAATAGTAAATAATAAGCAGAATGACTATCATTTGTTTGTAAACTGATAATCCTGCATATTAAGTTGAATAAATCTAACTAGTGTCATAAGAATTTTGGGACCCCGGTTCAAGCTGGGATTTGCATAGGAACGATAGTACACCCAGCTGTTTGAAGAAGAAAAGATTTATTTAAGAGCATACAGGCAGCCCTTGAAGGTAGCTACAAACTGTGCTACGGAGGCTGATAATATTTATAGGATAGGTGGGTGCTTATATGAACTTGCACTCAGTAATGTTTAATTTGATGGGTGTGCAGGTGTGGTGGAAATGTTATCTTATTTTGCTGAGTGAATTGCTTCTCATTGATGTGTGCCTATGTGGTGGTTTTGGTCATCAGGTACATAATTTGTGTTCCTGGGGAAATTCTGTATTGTGAAAGGATTTTCCCTGTCTGCTATTATTTGCATAAGTTAATTAGTTTAGTCTGGTCACTAATTACTAGAGGAGGAAGTGGATTAGCAATCTTTGCAACATAGCTTTTTAGTTTGGTTACTTTGATCAACATGGATCATGTTGATGATCAAAAGAAGGGTCATAAACAGTATAGGAATCAATTCAAATTTGAATTAAAATTCTGTTCACAATTATTAAAATTCTTTCCATACTAGTATTTTTAGCATTTAGTATTTTCCTTTCTCCTTTTTCACAAAATTCTTCCAAACTTTAGCAACCATTTTTTGAAAATCCAACATAGGGAAATTATTCAGGTCACTCTCTTAGTTTGATATACCCTTTATAACTATTAAGAAACCTGCTGGTTCCTTTGTATGTCCATATTTTATTTCATTTCATTCTTGTAGCCTGTCATTTTTAAATCCACTTTCAAATCAGTCTCAGCCTTGTCAGGTAAAACTTGTTCTTTTTCCATAGCATCTTTTAAACACAATCTATAGAGGTAGACATCTGTGTACATTATTCAAAACTATTCTTCAAATACTATCCAATACTAAAATATTTTGCAACATTCTATTTTTAATTCAAATTTAAGTGTTGTTTTTCTTTAATTGTTGCCTCTAATTTCCTCTAGTGTCCACTTCTGAAAATCAAAATTCAAGTCAAAAGTATTTTCCCATGGGAAGGATTCTTATAATTAATTCCAAAATCTTATTTCTAAATTATCTGGAACCTTAGTCCATTTATAATATTTTAAAATTATCCCTTTCTGTCCTCCCTCCTAATTTTTAAGTCATTAAACTTGTATTTAATATTTCTGCCACTAAATATTAAGGGGAATTCACCCGATGATATAAAACATATCAATCCAAAGGTCCCTAATAGCTGAAAAGCAGACAATTTCCAAAAATGATTATAGAAAGAAGTATGAGAACCCAGTGTCTTTTTAAAATTACTGACTCCAATATCTGGAGCAATTCTGAGCAATATCAAGTCATCTCCTTGTGCAGAGAATTATGAAGAGCCAGTTCTTCATTCTGCTATAGTCGTTGGCTTTTAGTGATCTTTAGTCTGCCATTTCTTCTTGAGGAGAAACTTCATTCGGAACATTATTACAACTCTAAAGACATATCCAGTAATTGCTAGTTTCAAGAGGAACCTCCTTACTTTGCATATGCTTTTCACATGCACTATTTTTGTATTTGAATTTTTGTTATCAGATGCAAGTCCTTATATTTGTCATTAGTAAATATCTAGGCTACTCAAACCACTTCATTCATGGTTTTTTATTCTAAAGTATTAGACAACCCCTTCACTTGGGGTCATCTGCAAAATTAATGTATTATTTTTATATCTGCCAATAGATCATTAATAAATGTGTTGAGCAGCATGGGTCCCTTGATACTTTTTCACCAGGTTGAAGCAGAACTATTTACAAACAGCTGTTTTGTTTAATTATCCAATCAGTTGCAAATCCACAGCCTGCAGTATCTTCTAGCTCACATTTATTTAATATCCACAAGAACATTGTGAGATCCTTAATCAAGTGCTGTATCAAGATCAATCTACTGTATATCCCATTCTTCTACTAAACTAATCATTCTGCCATAAAAAGAGCGATTCATCCCCCCAAAAAATTGTTCCTGACTAACGATGCTGGCTCCTTATAAGGTAATTTTTTTTCTGTGCTCTCTCCTTGTAAAGTACCATTTTTTTTTCTATATACTGCCAGACATGCTGTTTGACAATCAATTCTATTATCTTTCTAGTACAGACTTTAAATTAACTCATCCATAGCTTGCCAAATACTTCTTCCCTGTGTTGAATAAGTCTTCCAGCACATTATTGGAAGTTTTAGTCTTTAGAAGATTTTGAAGATTACAATCAGCAGTCCACAGATCATTCCTGCTAGTTCTTTCAATACCCTGGTGCATAATTCATTTGGTTTGAGAGACATAGATTCATTTAAAGTAGCAAGATTGATTCTTACGATACATCTATCAATCCATAATTTATTTAAGCATTTCTATATTCGTCTATCTTAGATCAAACTCTGGGTGGTTTCCAAACAACAATTAAAACAATATGAATAATAAAACAACATAATACAAAATTGTATTAAAACAATAAACATTAAAAACCTGACATCAAAGTTACTTCAGACATATGTTCTCTCTTAAATCTTCTCTCATCGCATCCTTTTCTAGTTCTTGGGAGATAAGACAGATCTTCAGTGCTTTTTGGAGGACTAGGAAGGTAGAGGCTTGCTGAACTTCAAAGGACAGAGTGTTGCATAGGGCAGGAAAAGTGTCAATGTTTCAGGGAGGGGACTAGGAGTATGCCTACCCTAGCTGATCTCATAGGATGGGTAGATGTCTTATGGAGAGACAGGCCTGTAGGTAACCTGACCCTATGTCACGTAGAGTTTTAAAGGTGATAATCAGCACTTTGAATTGTACCCACAAGGAAATTGACAGCAAGTTATAGCTTCCAGGTGATATTCAAAGGCAGCCCCAGGTAGAGCACATTGCAGTAATCTAAATGGGAAATGACCAAGGGATGAGTGACCATGAACAAAACCACCTGGCCCAGAAAAGGGTGCACCAGATGAATCTGTGCAATGGCTGTCATCTATTTCTTGACCAGCTGGAGAATCTCCAAATTGTGCACCAACTCAGTCTGAGAGAGGGCAACCCCATCCATAGTCAAAGACTATGTAGATCTGGGGAGAACTACTCTACCTTGCCAGGGTTGAGCCAAAACCAATTCCTTCCCATTCAGACCCTTACACCTCCAAGCACTTGGCCAACATTGCTACAGCATCATCTGTCCAACTAGGGGTAGAGATGGTATATAATTGGCTTACACATTATCGTTAGTATACTGATAAGACCACACCTCATACTGATGGATGGCCTCCCAAGCAATTTCATGTAGATATTAAAAGGAAAGACAAAAGGCTTGCGTTCTGAGGCACTACACATTTCAAGGGCTTAGGACTCAGCCTCTCCTTTCCCACCAACACTGACTGGAATTGGCCATAGATGAAAGAGAATCACCAGACAGTTAATTTACCTCAGAAAACCTTTCATTTTCCATCATTAAAGGCCTAATTCCATTGCTCCTTTCACTGCATATTGATTCCTTTCTGCAATGTTGGCTATTCACTTAGCAGGCTTAGATAATAAAGAACAGATACGGCTCTCAAAAGGTAGCCCTATATTGATTTAATTACTGATCAAAATATTGAAGAAAATAATAATTTAAAAATCCTAATTAATTTAGAAGGTGGTATAGCATTCAGTATCTTTTAATTCAGAAAAAATAAGCCTGCTGAAAATACATTAGAAGTTAGGCATAACAGTTGCGGATATTCACTAACTAATGTTATAAAAAGGAAAGTTAGATAAAAATGGAAGATACAACATTTTTGAAGAGATGTTAAGAGATTTGTTTTCCAGTTACTGGATGCCATCTAAATTGCCCTGAAGTCTAGCCAGATTTCTGTTGGCTTAGTTTCATTAGTGTCTATAATAACTTTTAAATGAACCACTGGAGATTTTGAAACCCAACTGTCCTTTCAGACTTTTGTGATGTGTTGAAATTGGTTTTACATTCTTTCAATGCTAGAGAAAGTTAAGGAAACTTAAATAATTTGTGTTAGATAATTATATATACATACATCATTTAGATGTATATATAATGTGATTGCAAAAAAGAAGGTGACCAGTAGGCTTTCTTATATGTCAGTGTGAATGCTCCATCAAGATATTCAACTACTTTCTCAGTACTTTATTAATAATCATATTTAAGCATTTTATTTAACTAACAATTATTTAAAAACAGCTTCATTTACAGATCTTTTTCCTGAACTTGTAGTTACTGTATCTGAATTATTAGAGAAGTGATCCCATTAACTGGGTACGAACAGATCTATCTCTTACTATGTATTCTATAAACCATGCATCCAATAATGCAGTTTACTGCATTATAACGCAGTAGCTAAGTTACAATTTTTTGGGTAAATAGTTCACTAATATTCTTCCCATTATAAACTCTAAACCTAATCATTCATTCCCTTCCACCCCTTCTGCCAGGAATGAATGCTTTTTGCCAAGGATACCCCAAACAAATATATTCTGCCAATGTGTTTGTATCTGGTGAACTCTCATATTTCAACTGCATCATGCTATAGCACATGGATATAATTAGAAACAAATTATGTATGCCACCTTTTGTTCGTTGGCATAGCAGTTTCAACAGGCCAATCTTTATGAAACGTGATCTGAATGTTATTCTAGATATCAACTTTTATAAAACTAGATTAGAAAATGTCTAACCCAAAAACTCCAGCTATTCCTGCTCTCATCATTGCACAATCTTCTACATTAGTGATAGTACAATATTTTTATATATAATAGTAATTGAAGTATCATCTTGATATTTGCTATCCCACCAGTTTTTTTCTGATTCAATAAGTATTCCTTCTGTGCCTCATTCAAAGTCACTAGTGAATTTTTATTACTCGGTCTCTTTAATCCTAATCTGACATGTTAATCACTGTAAATTATGCTGGTGTAGGACAATAGGAGAAAGATATATTTTCCAACTTCCTTTTGCCATATTTTCTTTACCAAGTGTTTCCCTTTGTTTTTCTCTTCTGCTGTCAGTATGACCAGTGACCTACTTTAGAAGTTATGATACTTTTAGAAGTTATGGTCTAGAATAAATTCATGAAATAGGAAAATCAAGTGCAATTAATTACTAGTAAATAGGAGTCACAAGAAGCATTCCTAGTCATACTAATATATAATAATAGTGCCTATACAAAATTCTAATTAAACCTTTCTTCTATGAATATGTCAGAACTATTTGGGGGCCTGTATTCTTTTATTTTTTATTTTTGGCTAAATTTGAGTATTCCTTTTTTAGTGACAAAGCTAGGAAGCATAGTGCAAAGGCTTAATTGTTATTGCTGCTGGCACCAAAACTCATTAAATGAAGATGTGTCACTGAGGCAGAAAATACATCTTGAATGGGTGGGCATAAATAAAGGGACTTGGGTACTAAATAGAATATAATAAGACAGAAAAGACGAAAGGAATTCCCTCCATGCATCACTGGCTGTATTATATATTGTGTAAGTGAGCAGTTTTGCAAATCAGTCAGATACTTCAATTACTTTTATTTTGAGCTTTTATGAAAAGGAAGAAATAATAAATATCCATGTAAAAAAGGAATATATTTTGCCATACAACCAGATTAATATATGTAGTAACTTGAGGTAGATCTGTAGATTGTGAACATTAGGGATACAAAGAGAAAAGACTCAAGGAAAGTACTGTGCTTACTGGATCGTGATTCTGCATCAAATGCCATTTTAATCAACTCTCCAATTGCTAAACCTAAATCTGTCTTTATATAATGAAGCAGAAACAGCAAGCCAGATTTGGTACCACACCTGTTTCTACCACAAGAATAAATTGGCATTCACTATTTTTCTGTTAATTTATTCATACAAAATTGGCTCCGCTAATATAGAGGTCATAGTAATGAGAAACAAGACCAAAAATGCTAAGTAAATCCTTTGAAAGTTTTGCCTTTGTAAACAACCACAATGTAAAAGTAAAAAAAAAAAAAAGTATTTGAACCAAATATACGCAAAGTAAAATGATAACACATTGAAAGGAGTATAAAAAGTTCTTAAACTTCTTAAAATGGAATTAAAAGTGTCACAAAAATAAAAGTTAAAATAACATTTGCCTGTTTTTATTGTTTCTTGTGTATAATTTGATCTTTTGACAGGTTGTATATTTTAAATGTTAATGTCTTTTGAATTCCATTATACTATTTTAATGTAATAAAAACGGATTCTTGGTTTTCAAATGTTCCTTAAAATCTCCTGAGAATTGCAAATGCATTGACAGTATAGTAAGAAAGATTGTAAAATGAAGCCCCATAAACTGCCATAGTGTATTAGACATTCATAAACTCAGTGTGCACTAGATTATGTTGGGCAGGTTTTTAAACATTGTTTTTAATACACATTGACAACTTGTTCTATCCCAGCTGTGCTGGATGTCAGTAATCCTGGAAATTGTAGAAACTGTTTTAGTTATATTTGTTAATTGCAAAGACGACTTGTAATTAATAACTTGCACAGTGCCTAATTCTTTCAAACTTGAGCAACTGGTGCTGGATAGTGTATTTAAACCTTTGATCTGCTTTCTATAGTTTGGATTATGAAACCAAACAATAGACAATTGATGTTTTCCCATGTCTTAGAATACAAACCACAGTTTTTCAACTTCTTTCCTCCATAACACCAACCTTCTTCCATTTTTCTTCTAAGCCAGGGCTGTCAAACTCGCGGCCTCTGGGCCAGATGCGTCACACTATGGCCACACCCACGCCCATTTTAGCGAAGGGGGGGAAGTCACAATACATCACGTGACAATGCCGTGATGATGGGGGTTTGACATCCCTGTTCTAAGCAATACTTCTATTTTAGCTTCCCCTTATAAAATAAACCTGGATTACTGCAGTTATGTTATATGCAGAGCTATATGTGAAGATATATCCTAAACTCCAGTCAATTCATAGCACTGAGAAAAAGACATAGTGATTTTGAACATATCATTCCACTTGACTGGAATGTATTAATTGCTACTTAGCTTTCGAGTCCAATTGAAAATGTTGGTTCTGGAGCTCTGAATAGATAGGATATGAAGAGGATGTTTATTTGAATAGGCCCTATTTCTTGCTTGATTGATGAGAGATCAGTCTCAGAGGTTTTTCTTCTAGACACTATCACCTAAAAGATCCAACGTTTGAAAAGGAAATTAATTTTCCTTGCAAAGTACTTTTATTTTTGTAATATCCTTACCATACGTCTTGCCTGGTATCTTCATGACAACATATCTAGAAGGAAGGAAAAAAGCTTTCATTCCTTGGCAGACTTGTCTCAGTCAACTATTATCAGCTTTTTAAGTTGCATTTAAAATAATACTCATTTTAAGTTTCACAATTCTCTTGCTTTTGCTTTCATATTTGCAAATAGTTGCAAGGGATTTACCGACTAAACATTACCTGAATAAGTAAAAAAATAATAGGAATAGCACTTAGCCTTATATACCGCTTCACAGTGCTTTACAGCCCTCTCTAAGTGGTTTACAGAGTCAGCGTATTGCCCCCAACAATCTGGGTCTCATTTTACCGGCCTCAGAAGGATGGAAGGCTGAGTCAACCTTGAGCCCGATGAGAACAAAAAGCAAGCTTTGTATAATATCAATGTGAAAGATTGCATTATTTATTTATAATGTGTCCTCTCTATTGTACACTTTTTAACTCTTTCATTTACTGGTAAGTTATATTAACCTAGTCATCCTTCAGCTGCCAAATCAGAACAGGTATTGAAAAACCCAAGTAGGAAGTGCTTTTTCTTTTGCCTAGATCAAGTGTATCATAACGCCTTATTTTAACTATTGGAAGGCAATTAATTTTCAGATTTCCTTACCAAACCGCCCAAGTGTGTTGTATTCTATGTACAACTAAGGGTATCCATATATAAGCATTGTTATCTAGTAATCCAATTGCAAATTCAGACTTAAGCAATAACCCAAATATCATCAAAGATGCCTTGAAACTATAGCACCAGCAATTTTTCTATCTTTGTAACTTAATACCGGTATGGAATAGTTGTTAAAGTTGATAGAAAAATTGTTCTTTAAACACATGCTTCAAAAGGAAGTATTAATGATCTAGGTCAGAGGTCCCCAACTCCTGGTCTATGGACTGGCACCGGTCCGCAGCATGCCAGAAACCAGGCCGCACAAACAACTGAAACCTCATCCACAGGATACAGGCAGCACATGAAACCATATCCCCTCCAGTCCACGGAAAAATCTGTCCATGGAACCATTCCCGGGTCCCCAAAATGTTGGGGGCCAATTGATCTAGGTGATAACTGACAGGACTCATCTTTAGAAGCCCTTTCTTATAAACTGGAGGTTTCATTGACAAATATTACCATGAAGAAACTCAAGACTCTCTATTAGGATGCAAACTATAGTAAATCAATTATTTTATTAGTTAATTGATTAGTAAAATCATTTATTTGATTTTATTGTACTTATATCTTGCCTTTCACTGAGGAGAACATATTGGTGCACACTTCCTATTTTCCCTGAGCTACAAAGGAAATGAGCAACTCAGCCATTCAATGAGCTTCCATAGTTGGTGGAATCTTCCTACTCTTTTTTTTTCTTTTTTCTCTTTCTTTCTTTCTCTTTCTTTCTTCTTTCTTTCCTTCCTTCCTTCCTTCCTTTTTCTTTTCTTTCTTTCTTTCTTTCTTTCTTTCCTTCCTTTCTTTCTTTTTTACCTTTTTTCCTTTTCTTTCATCTATTCATCTACCTACCTACATACTTTCCTACCATCTTAAGCTAAAGTTCAATGGTAGTCATAAATATTCACTTCACTGGCTTCCATCTTTACATTCTTGCCATCCAGAGTCATTATGAGTGAGGTACATATAGATTTAATAAATGATTATGGTTGGTCACACAATCAGCCAGCCATTCCTAAGGACCTGGAACAACATATTTTAAAATAATTTTAAAGGTATCATTGCAGAATATAAACTGTTCCAAAGAAACAGTTGCAGTTGACTGGTGGTAATTTTTATGTGTGCCAGATGTTTAATTTTGTACTACTTTACTAATTTCAAAATAGCACTATCAATGAAAACTTATCCCAACATCTATGCGAGACAGATTATCTCTGTCCTGACATCTTCCAGAGATTATTATTTAGAAATATCCTAACATTTATAAATAATGCCCTCTATTTTTATTGCTTTTTGAATTAATTTTTATCTTTGTGGTTTAACTGGGTGATTTTGGTTGTTTTATTTTTATGCAATTTTATTTATATGTTGGATGTTTAACTGTTAATCTTATACCCCTTCAAAACTTCGTTTTGTATGGCAAAAAAGTCAATAAATTTTTCAAATCGATATAGTAGCTTCTTCACTTCATGGAACATTGGTGGATGGTTAGCTACAAATACTGATATTTATCCAAATTAGATGTTTTATTTATGCAGGAATCTTGCACTTAGGGAGTGTTGAATATACTGTAAATAGTTACTGATCAAATTTGAATAATGCCTCTTGTTGAGAAAAAAGGACAGACCTAGGAGTGGTATAAAACCATTGATTTTTAGCATCTTCAAATTGAAGTTGCTTAGGCACGATTTCATGCTAATTCGGGGCTCATATATGCAACTGGAATATAAACATTTTAGTTTCATTACTTATTAACATAGCTGCTCCAATAAAGCCAGCTTTCTCAGATCAAACTTTTATGAAGGGAATTAGAGAAGTATATTTCCTACTGTGAATAATAATGCCTCTTCATATATAAGGTTCAGTGATTTAGCCCAATATGCTAATCATAATAGCCCAAAATAATGGAGATATTTCCACTATAGCAACATGTGCCTTTAGGGATTGTGTCTGGCAAAGATCAGTGACCTAGAAATGCTATGCAGTGAAAAGTGAACAATCAAGATATTTGTATTCTGCATTAAAGAAGACCAGTGATTTGTGCTTATTAGTTGGTCTCAGTTGTGAAATCTACTTACCTTCACTACTGGTTTGGGAATGGGAGCGCATGCGCTTCGGGTCAAAAACAGGACATAATGATGTCCCGGCAGGTGGGCAAAGCCTCCTGCCACTGGGACTACCGGTTTGTATGAGCCGGATAGATCCAGCTGGATTTCACCACTGATTGGTGAACTGAGACTGATAAGATCAGTCTCTTATAGACTGATTGATCATGTTATACACTTTAAGTCTAATTAGCAGAAAATGTTAACTTCTAAAAGATTTGCAAAGAGTAGAATTGGAGTCAGTTTAGTTGCAGGGGTTTCTGGGACTTGTGCAAGCAGTTTCCAGGATTCAACACTGACCAGAAGTCACCAAATAATAAAAAAAATAAAAATTCTGGGCAGCAGAGAATAGTTAAACGGTAGTTGAAAATTAATTAGCCTTTTGTCAATTACCCAAACTGTTTTAACTTGTAATTTCCCTCAAAGGGGGAAGTAATGTATTTCAAATGTCAAAATCTTAAATATATTTTCTGCAAACTTAATTTTCACTGAATTATTACCTTAGTTACTGTTGTGATTTTTCATGCTTTGGAAGAAATGTGAAAATAAAAGGTTTCCGTATATTGCATGCAACTGACATAAGGAGAGGCACTTTTATATGCTCGATCTCATTTTAAATCGCAAAATTGACTTTGTCAAAGCAAAATAATCTCATAAGCCATTAATTTATATATCACAGTTAGCAGTCCATTAAACAGCAGTTTTAAATTAGCAACATATACCTTCAAAAACCCCTGTAAAAGTGTATAAAAAAATGTATGCAAAGATAAGAATCATGAAGCCACAAAGCTTAAAATTATACCAATCCATTCAAACCTTTCAATGACTAAATATAAAATCTGAATTTCACCCCACAACTGAAATGAATATCAGAAAGATAACAACTGTTTATAGACATATCCAGGAGTTACTGCTTTACTTCAGCTGTTATACAGCCTCCAAACTGTCAGTTTATTCCATGTATATTATGTGCTTCTTAAAATATCAAACCAACAAATGACATAATGTCAGGTTAAATGCAGACATCCACACTCAAACATTTTAAAAAGCACATTGTATTTCTGGCCAAAACAGAAGTTGGGAATAAAATTGAAGCAACTTTGAAATATGAAGATATCATTGAAATACAATTTTACCTACACGCTTAGTCAGAAAGGCAATACATTGAATAAAAGACTTTTGAAATTTAAGATTTTCTCAAATTAAATCCACCTTAGAACTTTTAATGTAGCAGTTTGCAGCACAGCTTGTGTATATATTTATTCATCTAAACAAAAGAAATTAGTATTTATAATTGATTTTTGGAAAATCTAATACTGTTGTGGAATATTGGTATTAGTGCCTGCTAAGAAACATAATTTATTTTTATAAAGTGTTATTGAACATTTCTTGCTTTTTCAGGTTCAATTCAGTTAAGATTTAACTTATATCAGGGAATTTGGAAAGCATAAAATTATAGTTTGGTAACTACTATAAGAAGGCATACGTAAAGTATCTAATTGCATTAGGCTAAAGTAAGAATTTTGTATAATTTTATATTATCAGGAAGATAGGAATCAGTGAAATGACTGTATTATAACATGCATTTTCCCATCCTTGAGATTCATTCAATTTCTGTATCTAACCCTGTACAGAACCCAGTTCTGTATCTTAAATACTTCTGCAAAAATTTGTGTGTATGTGTATGTATATATAAAAAATCTGTTGATAACATTAGTGACTTACATTTATTTGGATTTTTGCTTCGTTTCTACCCTTTTTGTTTATTCAATTTCAAATTTCTTTTCCATGACAAAATTGGAAGACGACTGCTAATAGAAAAAAATAAAATACTATTCTTTACCTTTATGCTCATATGACAAAGATCATAATGTGGTGAAATAATTTTCCTTAATGTCTATAGACAGACATTATTTCTAATTATTTGAGTCCACTCATACTATTTGTAGGCATGTACATGAATATCACAATATGGTGTAATCACCTTTGTTATTTATTCCAATTAATTCACTTGTGTGTGTGCATATAGGGAGGGTTGAAAGAATTTTCAATATTATATTGCAGTGTTTTAATTACCACTTTTATTTAGTGCAACATTCCAATTATTTGCCTCAAGACTGTAGACATTTCCTATCTCCAGGAATTCCAAATTAGCTTCTTGTGGTACCGGTAGAACCTGTTATACTTCCTAGATATTGTATGATGATTTTCCCCAAGTGAAAAAAATAACAAGCTTATGAAACTCTTTATTCATCATATTCTATTTATTTTATGCTCTTTACCTTGTCCTTATTTTTCATTAAACTGAATATTATTGATGCAAGTTTCTGAATTACAGATTTTAGTATTTCCTTATTATAATTTTCTAATAACTAGAAACTAGAAGAAATATGTGAAGTTCATTCTCATGGTAAGGGTCAGCCCATCTCAAGTATTAAAAAAAGGAATACTGGAAGATGTTGTCCATTATGAAATGAGGATAGGAATCTGCCAACAGACCTTCTTGGTGGCTTCCCATAGATTCCAAATAGCTTCCTATGGTGAGGAATGTCCTATTATTTCCTGGCTGACTACTAAATTTGCAGGACATTTTCCCTATTTGGTGATAGGGCAGCTTTTAGTTTGACAGGGATTCTCTGAAGTGTATTTTGCTGTTCATTTGTTATGAACAAACTTGAGTCTTAGGCAATAAGAAGTATATCAACTTACATGTAATAAACAAAAACCACTAATAGGGTTATTCTCTATGAATTGTAACTTCTTTTTAATAGCTGTTATTAAAACTCATGATACAAAGAAGTTATTTTCATCCATCTGGAATCGTCCAGAATGCAGCTTGAGTTATTCAAGCATTGAATAAATCCAATGTTTTATTCTCTTATCAAGAGAAAAACGATTCTATGTACCAATTTTATAATAATGTGAAATTTCCTGTTCCTTTGCTTGCTTTGCTAATCCAAAAAGCCCCCATGTTCCAAATATCATCATAGTGGAGCAACACCGCTCTATTTATTATTATGCCTTTTTGCAATTTTCTCTACAATATGTCAATGTTTTAAAATAACTATTCTAGATCTGGTTAAATGTGTAATGAAAACTGTTTTATTTCCATTTCTACTTACCTCCAAAACATTTGTTCCTTGCACAGAATCTCCGTACTACTTTTGTTTTCATTGAGCTACCAGTTGTGCTTCCAAGATTTTTTTTTTATTCATTACCAATTCAATTACCAATTACCATGAAATTAGCCTCTTTTTTTTGTACCATCACTTTAACAATGACTAATACTGAACCATATTTGACCTGTCAATGTCCTACTTTTCCTGTTTACAGACATATTTTTGGTGCTTTTGATTAACTTTTTTTGTTCTAATTGCCTTAGGTAATTATGTCAGAAAGGAGAATCCTTATTGCTCTGTAGATCATGCAGGAAAATATTCAATACCTTATTTACTTTTACTTAACTTAGGCTGTTTACATTTATAAAATCCAACTGTTGCTCCAATTCCTTCAAAACATGGAATCAAAAATGTTTTTCAGTTGATTCTAACAACCAGGGAAATGAGGATTTTGCTGGAAATCTGAAAAGTCAATTCAAAATTTGTATGGTCATCCTATCACACAAGTAGATAAATGCTTTTGTAATGTTCCATTCCATCCAAATTTGAGAATATTGCAGTATTAAATCATTAGTAGGAAGACTTTTTAACATGAAAAAAACACATTTTATTGCACTTAATTTATAAGAAAATAAAATTTCTAAGTGAATCAAATCATAGACACAATCCCTTTAAAGGTTTTTCCTCCATCCTGTCAGGTTGTTACATATCTAAAATTAACAAATTGAAATCTGATTTCTTTAAAAGAAACAGACTATAAATAAACCAAAAAAGGAGGAAAAAAAAAAAAGATCAGCTAGGATACAGTGTTAAACCACTTTCACAGTTCAACTTGAGTTGTGGCTCTTGGAGAATGAGGCAAATCAATTTGACAATTGCATTCTTTTTTATATGACAACTTTAACAGAAAAACCGAAGCATTTTTGCTTTGTCAGTTACTCACCCAACTGTAACAGCTATTCTCAAATTCTGTAAAACACTACAACCGACCAGCAATTTTGTTTTCACTTTTGAATATTTTTTAAATATATTGTCAGTTTCGTGTCTGTTTATTCCATTCACCACAGCCCTCACAAAGAAACTTCCCCACAGAACAGGCTGCAAGAGCTTTGTTCTAAGGAATGTATTTTAATTTTTGCCCAGGAAAAAAGAAAAAGAAAAAAGAAAATAAGCGTTGCACACACTCTCTTTACTTGCAAGCAAACTTCACTCTAAATTGTCTGAAACTTTTCCATTCACAGCCTCTTAGAGGCACAGTTGGCTCAAGTTTCAGTGGCAAAAAAGTCTCTTCTCTGTAACCAAACTAGAGCAAATTTGGAATTCAGTCTGGGACTAAAACGTCACAGCAGAAAAAAAATAAAAATATTTTTTTTTCCTTTCATTTAGCAGCATAAATAAGTTTGGCCACTGGGAATACAGTACAGGGCTGGGACAACAATCCCATAATTGAAGACCTACTTCTAGCACCAGCATCATATATTAAATCCATCTGAGAAATCTTCAAATCCAGGACAATTTGCCACCTCAGAGTAACTTATGCATTGAAGAACATAGATGGAAGCAAGAGTAAAAGAGATCAACGAAGACTAATACTGTGATTGACATTGGCAATGGTTGGCAAAAAAAAAAAAAAAAAAGCTGTAAAACTGTACAAAACAATTCACAGTAAGTTTAGCTTTTCCACACATAAAGGACTCTGCTTTCCCAGATGCTGTCTTGTTTGAAAGACAATAACTGATAATGGAGATATGCATCTCCTTTCTAGAATAAGGTAGAGTAAAAGAACAGGATTAACAAGAATTGTAACAACTTCTACATCTCAACAAAGCTCAGTGATCATTGAGAGGAAAACAGAAAAGAAATAATTGCACCTGGCTTGATACAGAAAGTCACATTTTGCAAAGCTGGCCCTTTCCAAGGTGAAGTCTTTGATGTAAAGAGAAAAGCAAATGCCTCTTTTGTCAGTTACAGTTTTCAATTTTTGTGTCTTCTCTTTTGTAGCCTGTAGGTCTTTAGGATCTGTTGCCCCAAGCCAACATCCTGCACCACCAAGGACAAGGGTTTTGTTTTTTTTTCCTTTTTGTAGAGGGAGGGAGAAAGGACAAGAACATCATTTGCATTTCTGGACAAAATAATCTTTTCAAGCTTCACTTTATATCCACATCAAAGTCCAATACCAGCAGCTTGGTTTCCTCAGTCCCATTCCGGCTTCCAACTGCACACACTAGCTTTGTGTTGGAGGCTCTGATCCGCCATACAACACCTCCACTTCCTCCACTTTCCAATGTAACTAGATTTCGGATAAATTCACCCGTTTTTAAGTCCCATAATTTTACAGTCCCATCATCTGAGCTGGTAATTACAAAGTTCTTGTTGAACTGTAAACAGGTCACAGCACTCTGATGCTTGTTGGGACCTAGAGCAAAAAAAAATAAAAAATTCAAAATTAAGTTAGCAAAAAAAGTAACATCAGAGTCTACTAAACTAGCCCTCCCCTCCTCCAAAAGCAAATATGATATTTTTCTATAAAGGTAAAGATTTCCCTTGTCTGGTCATGTCTGACTCTAGGAGGCGGTCCCCATGTCTGTTTCTTAGCAGAGGACGGACATTAAATGAGTTAAAATCCAAAATACAATAGGTGGAGGTTGGTTCTTTCTCCTAGTCCATTAAAGACCTCCAGCATGGAATGCCATCAGAGATCCAGGCCAAACGGCAGGCCCAGGTCTGGAGACAACCAGTGCAACTTGGGCAAAGGGCTACCGTATTTTTTGGAGTATAAGACACACCTTTCCCCCCCTAAAAGGGGGTGAAAATTTAGGTGCGTCTTATACACCGAATGTAGCTCCACCCACCCACTGGCCCCCACCCTTTGGCCTCTGCCTCGTAGCAGTTATCTCCTTGCAAGCAAACAGCAAGAAAAAACAGCTCCTTTCAGCTTCAATACAGCCTAATTAGCACAAGTTGATTGGATCCGCCTCCCGACTCTCAGCTGATTTGTTCTCAGCTGTTTTGCGCAGGACTCTGCTGCTTGCTGCAAAGAGGTAAATTGCTAGAACAGATTTTTTTTCCTTGTGCTAATCAAGCTATGCTGAAAACGAAAATGAAAGTAAAGCAGGCTGTTTGCTGTAACAAGGCAAAATTGCGCAGAGGCAGAGGGAGATTTCTTTTTCTTCTTTTCCTCACCAAAAATGGTAGGTGCGTCTTATACTCTGAAAAATACGGTATTTATTTACTGGATGTGATGTAAAAACTTTTTTCCATATAAGTATAATTTATTAAATTATAATTTATTAAATCAAAATTTATGTATTACTAATTTTATAGTACTTACACTGGTTTTACATTTAACTATTTTCTTTGGTTAAAATAAGGAAATTTGGGGGTTTTTGTTTTTTAAAAATGCAAAATTTATTTATTGCTGATACATTTATCTTCAGATTTTTCTATATATTAGGAGACTGAGATTATTTTAAACTGGTGAAATGTGCATGTCAATATTTATTTATTTATTTGTTTGTTTGTTTGTTTATTTATTTTTATATACCGCCCTTCTCCCGAAGGACTCAGGGCGGTGAACAGCCAAGATCAAATACATAAATATAAAAATTAGAAACAATTTAAAACCAGATTAAATACTTTGGCCCATAATTAAAAACATCCCATTAAAATCCAATTTAAAATTTAAAACCGTTAAAATTAGGCTAGCCCGGCTTGCTGGAATAACAAAGTCTTCAGGGCACAGCGGAAGGTGCGCAAGTCCGGGACCTCCGGGGGCAGCTCGTTCCAGAGGGCAGGAGCCCCCACTGAGAAGGCTCTCCACCGGGGGGTCGCCAGCACCCCAAGGAGCCCTGCCCTGTGGGAGCGTACTGGCTGGTGGGAGGCCATCGGTAGCAGAAGGCGGTAGAGTGAACATATGAATGTGTATTTGAAGATAAGATGTTATTTGGTATATTGTGTATCTTTTACAAAGGGTAATGGTTCTTCTTTGTCAAGTTAAGCTTTTTTTTTTTTTTACATTTTGTTTATATTATGATGTTGGGACAATTTTATGACTTTTAAATGGATTTTGTTACAGTTAAGAGGTGAGTTGCGGAATGTTCAGTTTTATATATGTTAATTAATGTTAAAGCTTTGAATGGATATTTTTGTTGGTAACTGGATTGAAGATGTTATTTATCTGATTTGCTATTAAGAAATGGGTAATGGGATGAAAGGTTTTATATATTTGTTAGCTAAGAAAAAGTAAGGAGATTAGACAATTGTTTATATTTGCCACAAAGCAGGAGTTGTTTTCTTAGGGGAAGGAAAGTTTTTTTTTATACATTTATTTTTCTTGCAATTCTCTCCCCCCTCCCCCTTCTATTCTAGCTTCTATTATCTTTAATTGTTTTATTCAGAGCTTTAATAAAATTATTTGGAAGAAATACTGTACAGGTTTTGTTTTGGTCTCATTCTATAAGAAACCCACACCAAACTGAATACAATTAATTGTTTCTAATTGTTGCAGCATTACAAGCGTGCTAATCCAACAAAGGTACTTTTGGTGGAAATTTTACTCTATTATTTAAAAAATCAGTTCCTATAGTAGTTGCAGATTTTATTTATGAGGAAGTGTATAAAAATTGAAATATGTTGTCCCAGATTATTTTTCTCACAGAATGCTTCAGTATAGATATAGCATAATTCAGTTGTTTTAGTTGAGAAGCCAACTGTTTTTCCCTGTTCCCAAAATCTGGTTAAAACTCTTTAATGAATATTCAATTTCAGAGGCATACAAATAGCCAAGCATCTGGTTGGCAGACCTAAAACTACTATATAATTCTGTGGTAGGAATTCTTACATAAATATTTACAGTTTCTTTAACCTTGCTTTCCAAATTACACAATAAGATTTTTCCTTCCATGAAGCATATACCCTTATAAGAGCTTTGAAAGCACCCAACAATGGGTTGTTTTTACTAATTGAAGAAAAATATCTCAAGCCTCAAAATCCACCTTGACAATTTAAGAGTGAAGCATTAAAATACCACCTTAAGCAAACAGAACATTTATTTTTAAACCATTTATAATGTATCTGAAGGATGATCAAATATTGTTACCAGAAACAGTGCAAGGAAACACAGTATGGATTCACATAAACACCACTTTTGAACCAATCTTTTAAAAATTATATATAGTTCACAAATATGCAAATAATATATAGTCATGCATACATGTATATAGATTAGTATTGAAACACTTTTATGACTTAGTTACACAAGGCTGTGAAATCTTACCTTGTAACGTCTGTAAACACTGTCCTGTTTTGATATCCCAGATTTTGACGGTAGAATCTGCATTCCCAGACACAA
Source organism: Pantherophis guttatus (assembly GCF_059756535.1). Classification (NCBI taxonomy): domain Eukaryota; kingdom Metazoa; phylum Chordata; class Lepidosauria; order Squamata; family Colubridae; genus Pantherophis; species Pantherophis guttatus. The sequence continues at coordinate 27,505,263 of NC_142070.1, read as the reverse complement.
GAATGTTGTCTTTGAGTTCCATTCCACTTGTTAATGACTGGTGACCTGTTAATGTGTGAATGCAATTTCCTGTTTCCACATCCCAAACTCGGATTGAAGTGTCAAGAGATCCACTCACCACATGGATACCATCAAACTATGGGAAAAGAAGTTTACATATATCAACATATTTATATTGAATTGTGATTATTCTTAGTTGCCGAATTATGTTCACAATTTTATCTCTTCAGAATGTAAGTTGATACAAATCTGATATTACCAAGTTCAATACATATTAAGAAAATGTGTGATACGACAAATTTATCAAAATTATCCATTTTTTCTTAAGGATAAACACTTTGCTTCAGGAAGCTACTTCCTACTCATTTGGAAAAAAGAAGTCAGTTTTTGACATGGAGTAACTTTTCATTTTAAAAATGGTTCGGTGCATATGTACCTCCATTATTTATAGGAGGTGCAACCTGGAACAATGTTATCATAGTGAAAGTTATTCCCATATATTTAAGTTTAATATGATTTAGACAGGATGCAAGATTTATTTTCTAATATCTACTAACAGACTGAAAAGCATTTCTGCTCACCTGTAATTCTATACCTGAAAGGCATACTACAATGCAGGCCACATTAATGTGTATTTTATTATCAAATCTTTTCAGACATACTAAGATTAAATGTTGTTTCAAATCCTGCAAGATACACTGTCATCACTCAGTAGATTTTATATCTGACCTGTATCGGACAGAATCTACTAATCATTACAGAATCTAATAGTTACTTGTGCTAGCAGCTGCACACCTCTTCATTTACTAATGATACACATGCCATTCTTTGTAAGCAACCTCTTTGTATACTTTGCACTCTATAAATTGATCCATCTTTATGCAAAATAACCAGGTTCAAATCTAGCACTGAAATGTCAGTACCAAAAAAAGGGCACAGTAAGTCTTCTTCTCCCTAGTACAACCTATCCCTGATATTGATGTGGGTAGCCTTAAACAAGCAAACAAGATTTTACTCCCAAATACCTGAGCTATGCTCCATTAAGGGATTCAGTTTTCTTATAAGTTAGACAGTACAGATTTGTAGATGTTAATTAGCTCAGCATAATAATGCCAGTGTCATATCTAATAACTGTTTTGTGATATTTCTATTACCAATATTATAGTCACTGACATGTTCTACATTTCACTAACCTCAAATCTAACTATATATGTTGTGTATGTATGTATGTATGTGTGTATATATATATGTGTAACACACACACACACACACACAGAGAGAGAGGGAGGGAGGGAGGGAGGGAGGGAGGGAGAGAGAGATGTTCCTATCTAAGAAGTTATTCTGATAAAGTGATTTGTGCTCCAAAGAAGCTTACGTGATAATTTTGTTAGTTTTCATGATATTAGAAAACTTTCTATAATATATGTAGAAATGCTGATGATGTTCTGTTATTAAACTGGCTTTCAATGAACCTCAATCAGTGGTTATCGACAGCATGCCATGATAAATGTCTAATTGTCAAAAAAAGAATGTAACTTCAAGATCTATAAATCAGATTCTTTAATCTCCACAATGCAATTTAAAAATTTAAAAAATTAATCCTTGTTAAAATATTGTCATGTTTTTCTTTTTTTGTAGCAAGTATAGTAGAAGTAGATCCAATAAATGAAATATGCAATAAGTTCTATTACACTGGTTTAAAAATTCATCTTAATGTTTAAAACATTTCTATTTGATTAAATGAAGCAAATTAATCAATGCAACTATATTTACACTTTCTATTTTAGAAGTAGTTATAAGTGCAAGTATGTGCATGAAAAAGAAGACAATTAAAATAAAACTGTTATAACTTTAATATAACTGTTTGCAAAGCAAACAGTATTTTCTTTAAACACAAGTGCCACTATCTCATGGTTCTTATTAATTTATTTCTTGTAATAACAAAAAATATCTCTGACACTCTAATGTAAATAGACATTTCTTGTCATTAACAGATACATCCAATGAGAATTATTCATTTTTTTTCAATTTAAGTATATTTAAAACTTTGATTCCATCTAAAATCTTTTACCCAATTCATTAGTAATTTATTAGAAAAAAATCTTTACAGATCTTTTTGTAACACAAGAGAACACCATAATAATATATAATAAACATCCCTATTCATTCTCAATGGTTATTATTAATTGCACAAGTTATACAGTTTTAAAAGGTATGCTTAAATTTACCTCTTTGAGTTAAATTTAAGAAACTCACCTCAAATATATGGATGTGTAGTCAGAACAGCTAGCACATTCCAGATAATCTGGACTGAATTCTTGGAAACGTGCTCTGTGGCACTTTTACAAGAATTCTGAGCACTCTGGCTGTGGTCTGTTTTTTAATGTCATAACACAAAAGATTAGATGAATAGGGAAAAGAAGAAAAAGGAAAATATAGAATGCATAGACCAAATGATTTGACCTCATTGGTTGCCAATAATGTACTGGCTTCTCAGCAAATATTAGGCAACAATTAATTATTCTGGTTGAATACTGAAGACACAGTACAAAACGCTTACCTGTAATGAATAGACTCTATTAGTATGCCCTTGCAAGGTGTGTAGACAGGTTTCAGTTTCTGGATCCCAAACTTTGACCATGAAATCATAAGCTCCACTAACAACCCTCCTGCCATCATATTGTACACATCGGACTGCAGCTACATGACCCATCAGAACATGTAAACACTGGCCTGTTTCTATGTCCCAAACTCTCAGGGTGGCATCTCGAGACCCACTGACAACTCTAGGAAGTGGAAAAATAAAAATAATGTGGCTGTTTTAGCAGTATTTAGTCCAGACTAAATCCAGGGTTGTATGTTTAAGCAGACATTTAAATTGATCCAACTTATAGATAGGATGATAAAAAATATTTAACTGAAATATTACAACCAGATTTTTAGCCTGAAAAAGAAAATATATTTGCAGTAAATTCTAGGATAGGTTGAGATTAAGACTCTTAAACATCTTTATACAGGTAGTCCTCGATTTATAACAATTGAGCCCAAAATTTCTGTTGCTAAGCAAGACAACTGTTAAGTGAGTTTTGCCCCATTTTATGACTGTTCTTGGTACAGTTGTTAAGTGAATCACTGCAGTTGTTAAATTAGTAACGTGGTTGTTAAATGAATCTGCCTTCCCCACTGACTTTGCTTGTCAGAAGGTCACAAAAAGTGACCAAAAGGCCCCTGGGACCTTGCAATCGTTATAAACAAGAACCAGTTGTCAAGTATCTGAATTTTGATCATGTGACCATTGGGATGGTCACAAGTCATTTTTTCAGTATTGCTGAAACTTAGAACAGTCACTAAACGAATGGTTGTAAGTTGAGAACTACCTGTGTTTTTCTTCTATTTAATATCACATTATTTTACTTGGGACACCCGATTACAAAATATTCATATCGATCATGATCCCAGGTTTAAACTACCTGCATGCGTCACACCTTTTAATAATGAATTGAAAGTAGCTTCTTCTGTATATTGATCTGTCTTATATTTTAATATCTTGACTTAGAAACTATAACTGTTTACTTTCTTTGCAAGAAAATGTGCAAAGTACTTTTGTATTCTTTTTTGCATTCTCTTTTTTTTCTCAGGAAACTTTTTGTTTTTAATTTTTCTGAATTTGAACATAAACGAAAGAATAAAATGTATAATGCATAATAGTTTATTTGTGTTTACAAGTTGCCTAATATTTTTCTATTAAATATAAAACTTCAACAAACTATATACATAAAATATAAAATATAATACTTAAATACTTAAACATACGAAAGTATGTTTGTTAAGTTTAAAACAAATAATGCTTACCTTTTTTCATGGAGATGCATGCAACGCACAGTTGAGGTATGCCCATATAATGTATGTATACATTCTCCAGTCTCTGCATTCCACACTTTGAGGGTCCGGTCTGTAGATCCACTGATGATTATATTGTCCCTCATCTGTGAAGACCAGACCCCACCTGTATGTCCAACAAGTGTTCTTAAACACTGAAAATAGACAATTAAATCTGGTTATCATTTAGACAAACAAAAGACAGATGAACTAATACAAATTATTATTGCACATAGTAATATTCTGCATTCTTCAGGCTGATACCTGAGATACTCATGTGGTAACATGAACACAAAGATTTTCTCATTGGCCTTCTTCAATTGTTCCATTATATACAAATGGATTAGTGGAACTGCACCAGCAAGTTAGCCAGGATTCATTGAAATATATACTTGATTTGAATCTGATACAGGAACAGCATAAAACTGTATGTTATTGCAACATGTGTAAGAAAGGAACAGGTTGCTTTTTCATGTTACTGCATCTTCAAACTTTGTTGTTTTTTGCTGGCCAGGACTAACGTATATCCCTGGATGAGGGGCTCATGAGACCCATGGGTTGCTCACCTGTTGGAGGGGTTCCTAATTCTAGGAGAATGAGACTTGAATTACAGTCAATTCTATACTTATACTATAGACCCATATTATACTACCAAGAATAAATATATGTGGTTTGTAAACACTACGGCATCCAGATCTCTCTCTGATCTCTTAGGCTGAGACAACAGGCAGAAACACATTTTACCAGCTGCAGCCTTACCCCTTTTCTTAGAAGAAATTCACTTTAAGGATGCAGAGTTTATGCTGAAAACATCCAAGCTTAAAATGCTCTTCAACAAAACTTTAAATGACAGTGATTTAAATTTGGTTATCTTAGAATTTAAAAAATTCACATTAAATTAATAGTTTTATTAATATTACAAATCACTGTAAGCTAGTAGTTTCAGGGATAGTGGTATCAGGGATATAAATACAAACAAATGCTGTTCTATAGAAGGACATTAGTAAAAATCACCATGCAGGTATGGATACGTAATCATTGAGTCAATTGTTTTCATTTTTTTTCAGAGTTCTAGTACATTGCTGATTAATAGACTAATGTGCATTTGTATACATATAAAAACCTCAATATTATTGGGATGAAAATGCAGACGATCTCCCATCCTCCAACTTTATAGTTATAAAACACTTGAAGTTTTAATGCTCAAAACATCTATTTCATTTCCAAACCTAGCTTCAAATCAGAATTGGCTTTCACTAAGAGTCTTGCCAACCAACAGCAACATGTCTAGACATTAGGGTTTTTTTTAACTTGAGGGGAGGGAAACTAAAACTCCTTAAAATTAATATAATGTGCACTCCATCCGCCTATCCTAGAGAGGAAATGTATGAAAATCAGAAACTAGGTCTACATTCAATATGACTGAGTCATCTCTACTGAAAGAGGTTTGCAGAAGTATTCATTGTTCCCAATTGATCATTCTTCCCAATTAATAAGAACAAATAAATTCAGATTTATGAGTTCTTCCCTAAAGCATTTATTATTTCTTAGAAGCATTTTCGTTCCAAGAACATAGAGGGTAAAGCATTAAACCATGCTAGAATTAACACTCTTCTGTGGAGAATATTAATAAATATTTGGTTAGATTACAGTTTTTTCAAGGCTCCCTTAAATAGGGTTAGCCACTCAGATTGTTTTGAAATAGCTTTTGTATTAGCCAAGAACTTGCAAACTCCAAGAAATTAACCAGTTTGTAGGAAAGCCACATTGATACGGATTTTATTTCTTTTTTTCAAAGAGGGCTTATAGCAATCCAGCAGAATCATATCCATGAGTGGTTCATATATTAATGTGAGCCAACAATTGAGATAATTTCATGCACAAATTCTATATGAATTATTTTAAATTACGGAGATGATAAATTGATTGATTGATTGACAGACAGACAGACAGACTTCTAGAGATAGAACTAAAGATAGACAGACAGGGTTACTTGAAAACAGCTTTTAAATTTTTTGCTTGAATAATTCTAAAAGATTCATAATTTTTATAAACTGCAACTAATTCAACATTTTGGCCAGTGACCTAATTTTAAAAACTAAACTGTGGCTAGTACATATGATACTTGCCCTTTGTCCTGGGCTGGAAAATATTCTAAATAGCCCTATTGTTTCTTTGGGCACTTTCTGCTACTAATTTTAGTTGTGTATAAATGCTGGAAATATGAAAGGCAATTTAATTGGAATTTGAAAGTGCACAGTATTTTAAATATAATGGTTTTCAAATAGGTATTACCCAGACTATAATAAATGAAATGGATTAAATTCTAGTAATTAGTTTGGCTTAGTAGCTTAAACGCCACCATAAAGGTAGTCTGAATTCTAGTGAACAGCGCTAAATGAATTAGCTACATCATCTTCTGAGGAGACACACAAATTATTGTAAATAAACACATATTTGTTATTTAAATTAAATTAAATGCTACATTCTATCTGTAACATTGCATTTTTTCCTGTTTATGCCCTACAATTATGTTAAAATCTTTTAGGGTGGGGTAACAGCTATGTCGGAATACAAGAACTGCTAATATGCTGCCAATGACAATACTGGATTCATATAAAAGAATAGCACATATGTAGGGCAATATATGATGTTGATCTCCACTGCAACATTACAGTGATGAAGTAATACTGCTCAAGTAGTAGTTCAATTTTTGAGCTCAAACATGCATAATAAATTATGGGTTATGAACCTTATATCAGCCCCAGGCTTTGGGTTTTGTTCTCCATCTTGCAAGATGGCCTGTTCTGTTATAAAGCAGAATACCACATTTCATATATTAATAGGGAACTCTGGTTTAAAATGGGGAGTGAAGTGAATAGGAAAGTATAGAAGATGAAATAGAATCAGGGGTTAATCTACTTACCTTCCCTACTGGTTTGCAAGCGTGCATGCGTGATGTGCAATTTTGGACCCTCTGAGCATGCGCAAAGCCTTCTGTGCATGTGCAGAGGGTATGAAACAAGTTACTTCCTTGTTTTAACCAGGAAGTAATGACGTCCGGGCAGAGCCTCGTGCTGCCGCTTCAGTCTGGTTGTGTGCCAGCTATGTGTCTTGGATCTTTTGGGTTTTTTTGGTCTATGACCGCAATAAAGTATGCTGCTGCCGCCGCTACCGGTTCTCCAAACCACCCACTACCGCCGCTACCAATTTGCCCAAACCGGTAGCATTTCACCCCTGAATAGAACTATACATTATGAATATCAGACTGAATTATAGAAAGCATGTTTTACAAAGCAAGGAATTTGGGATGAACTTTATTAAAAATGCAATAAACATATTTACCTTTCCTGTAACTGCTGACCAAACCTTTAATGTATTATCATCAGAACCACTGACTATTCGGTTACCACAGAACTGTAGACATGTGATTACATGATCATCATGACCTTTGAGCACCTAACAATATAAGATAAAAACCACACATCTCAAACAAAACCAGAATTGATCATACCATTAAAATAAAAATTGTAGTTCTTACTGTTTTTAAATAGGATATTTCTCCTAATACAATGGAACATGTGTTTCATTTAGCTCTCGGCTGTTTAATCCAATTTACCAATTCAACTCATAGCAAGCTGCCATACTGCTATACCATATTTTTCGGTGTATAAGACACACCGGACGCATCTTAATTTGGGGGGAGGAAATCAAGAAAACAAGAATTCTACCTCTGCCTACCAGCATTTTGGAACGGTCTGGGGGGGAATCTGCCTGGCAGCTTCAGGGAACAAGGGGGGTGCCATGATTTTCGGCTGGTCACCCCTCTGGCTGCCCAGCAGGCAGCTTAGGGCGGGCAATGGTCACAATGACTTCACTCTCCTGCAATGTAGGAGCTGCCGCCTAAGCCCTCTGTGCCCAGGAGCTGAGCAAGCCAAACAAGAGCTCCTAAAGAAAAACTTTCCAGCCACCACTGCCCGGACTCCCCAATGCAATAATCAGAGCTGCATTTCAGGTGGTGGCCAGCCAGTTGCCTTGCAATGTGCAGCGGGAAACTGGGAACCGTTTGGATTTGGGGAGGGGATTGCAGCGCTTCCGCCTGAAAGTGCTTTTCTTCCCATTGGGAATGTGCAATGGGAAGAAAAGCACTTTCAGGCGGAAGGGCTGCAATCCCCTCCCCGAATCCAAAACTGTTCCCAGTTCCCCGCTGCACATTGCAGGGCAACTGGCTGCCCGCCGCCTGAAATGCGGCTCTGATTATTGCATTGGGGAATCCGGGCAGCGGTGGCTGGAAAGGAGGAGCATTTTTCTTTAGGCGCTCTCGTTCGGCTCACTCGGCTCCTGGGCGCAGAGGGCTTAGGCGGCAGCTCCTACATTGCAGGGGAGTGAAGTCATTGTGGCCATTGCCTGCCCTAAGCTGCGTGCTGGGCGGCCAGAGGGGTGACCAGCCGCAAATCGTGGCACCCGCCTTGTTCCCCGAAGCTGCCGGGCAGATTCCACCCCCCCCAGACCATCCCAAAGAGGGTTGTTCCTCAGGCTGTGCCCCGACCCAGATCCCTGCCACCTGGAACTGCCCGAAAATGGCCGAAGGGTGGGGGCCGGCGGGTGGGCAGGGCACAGCCTGAGGCGTATAAGACGCAGCCACATTTTCACCCCCTTTTGGGGGGGTAAAAAGGTGCGTCTTATACACCGAAAAATACGGTAACATGATTTATCTTTCCATGCTTCTTTCTAGTATCATTTTCCTACTATTAATTGTGACTCCATTTTCTATATGTATATATAGGCTGTTTCAAATCAGCAACATTACAAATCCAGCTGAGTCTCTGCTGATTTTTTACTAACCTGATATCTGGATTTCATTACTCACTGGACTAGGAAAGAAGAAAAATTAGGCAAAAATGTTTGGCTCAAAAAAGCAGACTTCTTCTCTGTTCACTGGTGAAATAATTTATATCATACTTTTTTCCATAAAAAATTAAAAGGCATTCACAAGCTTTATGTAAACTTCTATATGATAATGTTTGCATAGGCAAGTCCCTTACTAGTTCTTCCATTAGAGGAACTAATAGATCTAAATATCCCAAAGATGCTTTTTCAAGAGGTAACTGGACTTCCTTGTTTTTTGTTTTTGTTTTTTTTAACATGTTTCACTTCTCATTCAAAAAGCTCCTTCAGCTTAAGAAGCTTCTTGGACGAGAAGCAAAACATCTTCAAAGATTGTATTTCAAATTATTTGAAAAAGCACCTTTGGGACAACTATGACCTGGATGACTAACAATCTCCATAGACATATTAGATCTAAAGTTGATTAATTTGTACAAAACTGAATTATATGCCTGCAGACATTGCTGTGATTTAACATATATTAAAATAATGCTATTTTTCTTTTCTCATAAGCCCCAGTAACATTCCTCAAAAATTTCTGTATCTTAATTTTGAAGACAAATCTATTATATTATGGCTTTTGAAAATAAATATTTTAATAAAAGAATGCCTAACTGAATTGCTCTTCACTAAGATACAGCAACATAGTTTTCATTATGCACTACAGTTATAGACTAATCTTGGTCTTAGAAACAAATAAATTTAACTGAAAAAGCCACAAAATTAACATCTGTAGCAATTATTTACACAGTAAAAGATTTGGCAGTATGGTTATTTTATTAGTAAAATCTGGCAGTGAAAAGTTCATTTCATCTTTATGACATATTAAGGTAAGACATATACATCTTCCTAGGAGATTCTTGCAGCAACCTGTTATGGTTTGAAAACAACTGGAGATTTTGCTTTTCAATCTAACTTTGTTAAATATTCTCCTAGTTTGAATTATTTAGTACTTAATCTGTGAGGTATCATGACCAAATTCAAGTTCCATAAGCTATGATTAACCATAATACTATTGATTAAGTGGCGTGTATTTACAGTCACATCCAATTTTGTTAATACACATTGATAAAGGTATAACTTGATGCCTTGGTATATTGAAGGAGCACCTTTACCTGTTTGCAAAGTTCACAAAAGGATAACACCATTGGAACTGATGATTTAATTGTTATATTTTGCATACTATAATTTGCCTTATTTTTAGAAATATTTGCCCCCTTCATTTGGTAAAACCCTTACAATTTCAGAAATCCATAAAGAAAGCAAGTATCTCTTAATGTAGGATATTATACCTGCTAGGGAGCCTCTGGAAGGAAGAAAAGCCACAGAGACCAGTAAGATATAGAGTAGCTTCCATTATTCAGAAAATGGATATGTTCTGAGCAGTTTTATCTACCATAATTTCTATCTTGAATTTTTCAATAAATAGCATTGAAAACTGAATACAGCTCACTTTTAAATTCAATTTTTGTTGACTGTGAAAATTAACATATAAATGGAAGCATTTATACATTTTGTATAGGATATGCTAAATTGCATGTATGTATTAAAATGGATATAGCTGCCAGCATAACAAGAATTGGTAAAATTGTTTTGAGCTGCCGTACTTATAACATGTGAGAGAAAAAGATAAGATAATACAAAATATTGAAGCTGAACTTTTGCAAATTATTTGAACAAAGTTAGATTCTTAAATATTAAAAATAATCAGAACAGACCAATACTAAGATGTTTAGTTTAGTTTATTTGATTTGTATACCGCCCTACTCCCGAAGGACTCAGGGCGGTGAACAGCCAACAATAAAATACATAAATACACAAAATTTAAAAACCCGATAAAATCAAATTAAATTATTTGGCCCAGACAAATTAAAATACCCCAATAATTTAAAAACAGATTAAAATTTACGTATTTAAAAAGGGAAGAGATCAGGCCAAGCCCGCTTGATTTTGCTATGTTCATAATAGTCTATTCAAAGACATTTGGTTACCTTAGGAGATTTAAGTTCACCTCGCCGCCAGTTAGTATCAATTCTGTGCTGTCTGATGTAAGCACTTTTCCATGGGCTATGAATAAAGCCAGGCTTTATTACTTTTCTCCTCTTGATATGTAACGGTTCATCAATTCCTATATATTTTAAACAAACCCAAAATGATGTTAGTTGCATGTTTCATTACCCTCCCTTTCCAAAATGATAAACTATTGCCAATTGTGTAACATACTTAGCGATGTCTCACCTGTTTGTCATGCAACTCAAAACTATTCTATCCTCCATCCAATTTACCCTAAAGCCTTACACTAGAACCCCTATTTATTTACTCCTGTTATCTCAAAAATCTTATTTAAACTTTTTAAATTAAATATTAACTATTCTCTGTATAATAGCTGAGCTGCTGTTACTCATTTTCAAGCTATTTTCAAACTGGAGGAACATGAGGCACATCTCTTTCTATTCTTTGAATCTACAAACAAAAGGCTCAGCACCTCTCAGGTGAATTCTAGAATTCCAGCTTCAAATATCAGAATTTGTATTTATTGGCTTGCTTGATTTAATATAGCAAGTTAACATATATTTGAATCTGTATTGCTGGTGAAATATAAATATTCAAAATAATGATCTTTCCATAACCAAAGGCATTTTTTCAATGAGTCTCAGAAGATAAAAATTTTAACCTTACCTTCTTCTCTGCACTTCTCTCTCCATAGAAGATTGTCTTCTGCCAGAATTCTCCAGTATCGACATGTTTGTGCTGCCTGCAGCAAGTCCTTGGGATCCAGGAAAGAAAGCACATATAGAGCCAGCTACAAAAATTAAAAAAAAAAAAAAAGTGGGTTGAAACTCATTGAAAGAATTAGGCAATTTACTGGGCTTTATAGATTCACTTATATAATCAAGAAAGAGTGATTATAACAAACACAACATGCATAATGCTTGTATCTTCCCAACTTCTCCAAAATCCCAAGAAATACTCTTGAATTTTAGAGGCTACGATGACGACGACGACTAATATGGAGTCCTTGGTACTCTCTTAACTTGTTTGCTTGCGGATATTTCATTACCCTGCTGGGTAACATCAACAATATGAATGTCTATGGGGTTTGCTCCCGTATTAATATTCAGTAGCCTGCCAGTTTTCGTGATGGTGGGGTTTTGTCCTTGGTAGTTCTTTGATTATGGCATTGTTTTCTGCTTCATTGTTTCTCTGATGGAAATTCCAGTTTATCTGGTGTTAGCTGTTGGAAGGAATGTATTATGATCTTTTTGTTTCCTTCTTAGCTTTTCTATTGTCTTGTTTGAACGGTGTATAAATATGGTTTATATGGTGTTGACTTATGGCTGATTTGTCTGAATGCTAAACTTCCAGGAATTCCAGAGTGTTTTTGGATTTAGATTGGCCTAAGATGCTCACGAGCCAGCTTGCTCACAAACCAAATTGTAGCCAGCAGTCTATAAACCACAAGATCCGCATTAAACATAAAATCAGCTAGGGTTCTCTCTCAGGCCTAGGAAGGAGGCAATCGCAAACCACTGGGAACCAGTTTGATCTAGTGGTTAAGGTATCAGGCTAGAAAACCATACATCTCTCCTTAGGCATGAAAGCTAGCTGGGTGACTTTCAGCACTTATTCTCTCTCAGTCCAACCCACCTCACAAGATTGTTGCTGTGGAGAAAATAGGAGGATGAAAGAGTATTATGCATGTTTACCCTGTTGAGTTACAATATTTTTAAAAATAATTAAAATAATAAATGGAGGATAAAAATAAATGAATAACCCACTTCCAAAAATCTTGCCAAGAAAACTGCAGGGACTTGTCTGGGCAGTTGTCTTGACTTGAACACACACATATGCACACCACACAAACACAAAAGGATTTTCCAGTTGAAATTGTGATTTAGTCAATTCATGTGTGGTGAGATCATGGAGTTTTTATAGTGTTGCTTTCATTGGATGCATTCTTCTGCCATGTTCAGACAACACCAAGGACCCCACCTTTCAAACCTGAGCTACATATATTCTCTTCTATTGGAATCATATATAGGTGTCAAATGCTTCAGAAATCATGCAAATGGGAGATAATTGCATGTAGCAAACCTCGATTAAGAAATGACTATTTTTCTGCATGAATGCCTACGACAACATGCCCTGCCCACCAGTCAGATATAAACCTCTAATAAACTGCACAGCTGGATGGAAAATAACTCAACAAAACAATTGATAAATGATGTGGCTAATGATCATAGATGCTCACAAACACCAGCACACCATAAATAATCTCAAGGAGAAACTGGAGCAATCCCTAACCCTAGAACACAGAAAAATGCTGATAACCCATCAAGATTAAATCTCTAAGACAGAGTATCCATGAATAGAAACTAGCTGTTAGAAGACACATGAAAACTCCTTAATCTCATAACACATGGTCACATTCAACCATAGTTTCAATTGTGAAACTGTGAGCATCCAAGGTAAATCCAAAAATTCTAGGGAATTCCTGGAAGATTCAGACAAATAGCCATCAATAGACACACAGAAATAAACCATATTTACTCTCCATTAAAAAGAGACAGTAAGAAAGCCAAAAAGGAAACCAAAAGACCAGAACACATCTTCTTCAACAATCAACATCCAAATAAGCAGAGATTAATACCAGATAAACCCTTAAGCAGAGAACAATACCCTAATTAAGATACTGGGGGGGGGGAGCCACAGGGGGACGACGACGATGGACACATCCCCACCAAAACTGGTAGGGGAAGCTACTGAATATTAATCAGGGAGCAAATCCAAAGTCACTCACATTGATGATGTTACCCAGCAGGGTAATGAAACTTCTGCAACCAACCATGCTCAGAAAGCACCAAGGAATCCACAGTTCAACCGTGAACTACATACAGTCTCCTCTATTGGTACTACTGATGTATTTCAAATGACCAGGTTACGGTAAAAATAATAAAATAGTAGAACAGACTATAATTTTTGAGAATAAGTGGAATTTCTATATAAATAATAAGAAGAGTTGAAGACCTAATTTAAAACAATGGATTTGATAAGAATGGTTTCTGAGGAAAACAGGTTGCAACATAACTGCAACATAACTGCACAATATAACCTGTGATTCTAATTATTTTGCTAAAAATAAATGACAAGTTCATTTATGAGGTGATCCTGAGCTATGAAACTCTATATAACAATATTATATTGCCTTATTTATTTAATGAAGCATTATATATTTTGGTCTCCTTGATTTAATCAAAAATATTTATAGTTCTGCACTTCAATTTTCTTCAGTTCTTAATCTGGTAATTTATGCTCTCTAAAATGTGCATATTGTCCTAAATGTCCTTAATAGTATTGAGATATTTTAACAGGCTAAAAACCTAATTCAAAGCAATTATATAAACATGATTGGACAGGATTGGAAAGAAACAGAACGTAAATGAAAAAGAATATAAAAGAAAAATACTATATTTTATACTCAAATCATTGAACAATTAGGACAAATTAGCAGAATTAGGACAAATTATAAGTAAAGGTAGTAGTTCTAAATCTACTTTATTTTAGTAGTTCTAAAAGAAAACTGTAAAGTCTAAGACTCTAAATACTTCCACTTTAAGGGACATGTTTGAGTGCAAGGAGAGTAACTTAGAACAAATTCAAAGTATTTCTGAACTAATCATAATCCTATGTTCTCAATTACAGGCTGGTTTAGAAAATTATAGAGTTAAGGGCCATTAGAAATTACCTCTTGAATATATCTGCCAGACCTCCTTCCAAACCCTTTACCTGCCATAGGATTCATCTGTAAATTATTTTGTGCAACAAATCAATTTGTTGCATCTTCATGTATTTCTTTATGTGATACACGATGGTCGAGGACTACCTATATACCAGGGGTTCCCAACCCCTCAGGCCACAGCCCACTACCAGGCCGTGGCCTATTTGCAATTGAGCTGTGCATGCGGCAGGCTGGCGTGTGTGCACACATGCACACAGCTCAACTTGTAGAAGTCCAGGTGCATGTGTGCCAGCCTGCCACTTGTTCAAGTTGAGTTGCATTTGCGTGTGCGCACCAGCCCACTACTCACATGGCCCAATTCCCTTCTCCCCCCCCATCGGTAATTAGTATGGGGCCAAATTTATTTAATATGTTTTTTAAATTGTTTTTAAAATTGTATCTGTTTTATCTATGGCTGTTCACCGCCCGAGTCCTTCTGGAGTAGGGCGGTATAGAAATCTAAATAAATTCAAACTCAAACTCAAAACAAGCCACAAAGGTTGGGGGAGGCGCTGCGGTATACAATGTTGAATTTCTAAAGGCTACCAAACTCTTTTAAATGAATCAGTTTGATGTAGTGGTTAAGGCATCAGATACAAACTGGAGGGCTATGAGTTCTATTCCCATCTTAAGCACAAAGCTAGTTAGCTGACCTTGGGATTGCCACTCTCTTTCAACCCTAGGAAGAAGACAATGGTAAGGTACTTCTGAAAAACCCTGCAAAGAAAACTGCAGGGACTTGTTCAGGCAGCTGCCAAGAGTAAATCAAAAAATTAAAAACACCTAGCTTAAAGAAACCCTCCAGATAAACCTCACCTAACTCTTGTTTGGGAAGCCGTTAGGTAATTGGGTAGTTGCTGTGCTTTAAAAAAAAGGCCCAAGGCTTCTATCAGGCTCCCAACACTGGCTACTGAACTGGTTAACTGCTATAATAAGCTTTTCAAATGAGAACATATAATTGTTCTAAATCCAGGCTACTCACCCTCTCCATTTTCCATGTCAAGACTACCACTTTGTCAAAGACCACAAAACACATATTTGGGAATTATTAATATATCCCTCTATATTCAATTTGATCTTCATAATATGAGACAAGACAATGTTCCATCCCATAATTAAGTCTGAATCAGAATATTAGTTCATTCCTTAAACTGAATAACAAAATTGAAGATATTGCTGGGAAGCAGACAGTTAGTAAAGTTGGGAAGCAGCATGGAATGCAGCAATCTGAATTACTTTCTTTTAGGCCAAAATTGTCATCATTTTGCACCATAATACCTGCAATCTCTGTGCCTTCCTTTCCCTATGCACATTGCAACAAAACATAAAACCTCAAATATGTTAAGAATGTTCAATTTCCTGAAATACAATATAGGCGATGGAAATGATTAAAAATACAGTCAACCAAACAACATCTATCCTGATAGGCTGAATGTGGCTGTTCAATACTAGCTAATGCATTTTAAAAGTACATCCATCAAAACAGGATGATATACTGTTAAATGTGTTCATTAAAATTTGCCAAAAGATATTGGGACTGGGAAGGGAAAGGCGTTTGACAAAATAAGCTTACACTCAAAATTATACAGAATTCTCATGACATTTTTTCAACCCTACTTCACAGATTGGCAAAAAAACGATTAATTGAAACATAAAGCATTTTTTGGAAAAATGGTCAACTAAAAAAATGATTAAAACCTACTTGTCCACTTAATCTTTCCTTTCTAATTAATACTTAGCACATGTATTCCCTGTGACAACTTTACTGATATTCTTCAAAGACACAGTAGACATCCTTCTATGAGAAAGGATTTTAGGTAAACAGAACATTTAATTTTTAGGCAAAAGATTTGAAGAAATAACAGCAGGGTTCTATATTTAAGATCATTCTAGCAAGAATCATTTACATATTTCTGGGATTGGGTGGCATTTCCCTAGTCAGAGCAAGCTCACAGTATGCGTTTCTTTCTTGGTCAAGGAGCAGATGACCTCTTTGGTTAGGAAGGTCTTTTTATATATTCATCTGATGGGCCAACTGCACCCTTTCCTGGATTGGGAAATCCTACTCATGATCATTCATACCTTAGTCCCCGCCCATTAAAATCATTGCAATATGTTTAACATGAGACTATCCTTGAACAGCACTCAGAAACTACAATTGTTACAGTATGGTTGGCACCAGCTGTACCCTCTTGTAACACTATTACAGGTAGCCCTTGACTAAAAAATCATTTGTTTAGCAACAGTTCAGTTACAACGGCACTGAAAAAAAGGACTAACAACTAGTCCTCACAACCTACGACTGTTGCAGCATCGCCATGGTCACATGATCAAAATTCAGGCTCTTGGCAAGTGGCATATATTTACAATGGTTGAAGCATCCCAGAATCATTTGCAACCTTCCCAGCCAGTGTCTGACAAGCAAAGTCAAGGGGGAAGTGCTTAATGACTGCATGATTCACTTAAGACCTTCGGTGATTTGTGGCAAGCGAGAGTCATAAAATCTCACTTAACAACCCCCCAGTTAAGAACTGAAATTCTGGTCCCAAATATTATTGTAAATTGAGGACTACCCGTATACAAGTTGTATTAGTTATTAGTAGGCTTGTGAATTCAATTCAAGGTGCTAACTGTTATCTAATATGTCCTGCGTGATATAGAAGCAGGACTGGTTGTATCCTATTATGTCTGCCCATTTGATAATATCCAAAGTCAGCATGCTTTGGGTCTCATCTATTAAACACTGTCAATTCATGAAGTGTGGTGTCTCTGTCATTGTATATGCCCTCTGGAATATTTCCTTCAACATCTAACCAAACCCAATTTTATCTGCCTTCAAGAAAGCATTGAAGACCAGGCTCTTTTTGCAGTCACTGAGATAAGGCATAAAGAGTGCCCTTTAGTATGGTTGAATAATTTGTCATTGTCTACCCATCCTCCTCCGCATGGTTGTAAGAATTTTGTTTTAACTGTTCTACTGTTTTAAAATGTGTGAGCTAACCAGGGTGATGTATAAATAGGTGGCCATAAAAACTGAATAAATGAATGAATAAGACTTGTCTATGTTTAAGATTGCAATAAAGATTTATATATTTAAATAAATAGGTTCTCTGTTTACTTAGTTCAAGGAAAATTCTACAAACTCTACAAGAGATTATGTCATACAAAATGAAACTAGTCCCCCCAGGAAAGATAATATGCAAACCTTCGGGAAGGTAGATGACAACAACATAGAAAGTATTTAATCTAAATTATTTTAAATTAGTTGTAAAGCTTCAAAAAAACTACAAATAAAAAATGACCATAACAAAAAGTAAGTTAGTCAATGAAATAAAGTCACTGGTCTCATAAGCATTTTTATTTAAGCTAAGAACTACATTATTAAATCATAGCAGTTTTCATCTTCCAGACTTTTTTAACACCAATTAACAGTGTTATGCTGAAAATATTGAGGACTATAATTAGTTAGGAAATGCTTAAGGGTGGCAAATGATAGATTATATAGTCAAACAGTACCCAGAGCCCAATATTAAATAAGAATCCTCACCTCTTTGGGGAGCAAGGAAATGAAATCTCTTTGAAACTGGGGTTCGATCACTTGCATCATATGTTTCACTTGGGTAGGTTCACAACTATCAATCAATTCATCTAAGGCAAGCAACTTCTCTGGTCCACTCCAGCTCTGAGAGATACAAAATTGCATTTACTTTTCATACTATTGTTTCAATAAACTGTACTTAGAAAATCTTTATAACATTTGGAAACTGTTATAATGAACTCCTGAAGTAGAAAAATATTCTTATTTTATTTAATCATTTAAATTCACTGGTCAGCTATCTCCAGTGGACTTAGGGTGGAGTACAATTAATATACAGAAAACCAGCAAGATATATTAAATCAACAGACATCCTAGACTGAAATACTCTGCTAACAAATCGCACAATACAAAACAGGGGACATTAAATGTGATAAATATCAACCCCATGTTGGGACTAGAGTCAGGTTTTCAAGGCTTTCTGAAACCCTAAGAAAGATTACTAAAATTACTAAAACCTAACAGGTATGTTTAAGAGAACCAGTTTGGTATAGTGGTTAAGGAATAAGGCAGGCAAGAAACCAGGAGTCCATAGTTCTAGTCCCACCTTAAGCACAAAGCCAGATAATGACATTGGGCCAGTCAGTTTCTCTTAGCCCTGAGAAGGCGGCAAGGGCAAGCTACTTCTGAAATCTTGCCAAGAAAACTGCAGGGACTTGTCCAAATAGACACCAGAGTCAACATTGACTCGAAGACACAAACATAATAGTTATAGTTAGCAGAATGTAAGCAAAAACAGATGTGCAGTTATACAATTTTTTAAAGTTTTAAATAAAAAGAAAACAGATTAAATCAGGAGTTCTATATTCATAGTTTTTAGCAGTTATCTGCAGATAACCAAGTGATCAAAGTTGTACTCGTTTGTATTTTTGTGTGACATCAACACAGATAACAAAGGAAGCGACTACCATTTTGACTTTTTTGAAAAATACCCCCTAAATGTGGGTTAGACAGCATTACAATCAGATGGATTCATAACTGGCTGACAAACTGCACTCAACATGTAGTCCTTAATAGAACTGCATGTATATAGAGAAGCATGCAGCTGACACTCTGGAGTGCAGAAAAGAACACAGATAATTAGGGGACTGGAGGTTAAAATGTATGAAGAATGGCTGCAGGAATTGGTATATCTAATCTAACTAGGGCTGACGTGACAGCAGTCTTCCATTATCTAAGGGGCTGTCAGAAAGAAGAGGGGTTCATCCTATTCTCCAAAGCATCTGAAGGCAGGACAAGAAGTAATGGATGGAAATTTATCAAGGGGAAATCCAATCTAAAACTAAGGAACAATTTCCTGACAGTGTGAACAATAACTCAATGAAATGGCTTGCCTCCAAAAGTTGAGGTTTTTAAGAGATTGGACAGCCATTTGTCCAAAATGGTATAGTGTCTCCTGCTTGAGCAGGGGATTGGACTAGAAGACTGCTAAGGTCCCTTGCAATTTTTTTATTCTGTTCTATTATGGATTCCGGTAGTTAGTTAGCAATGAAAAATGCCACATATTCAGTCTTTAAAATGTACTTCCTTAAACATGACTATGCAAATTATACCGATAAGCATAGATTGCTATATTGTATTATGATTCAACAATCAGAAAGTATCATTTGAGATTTTGGAGTACGTAATTTGCTCACTGACTGCAAATAAGGTCATTCTTATATGGACACAGAAAATAATTTAATGGTATTTAAATCCCTGATGGTTAAGTATTTTATATGCTTGTTTTGACTGTATGAAAATTCTGCTGACAATTAGATGTCAAAATACCTGAATATGCAAGATATTACTAAAATTTCCTTATAATTAAGATACATATTAATAATTGAATCAGCTCACCCTTCTATACTCTAAAATAGGATTACCAATTAACAATCCTATTTAAAATTTGCCACAATAAATCACTTTCTCTTTGTGATTACCCAATTCTTTAACGTCCATGAAAGATGAACAATTATGTTTCTTTTGCATTATGGAAATTCTCTATACACTTTTATAAGTATCAGATATACTTTTGCCAAATCTGACTCCGTCAGTTAGTTCATTTGAGCTCAGAGTTCCTCAAATTAAGCACCCAGGTTGCATTATGCTCTGTTCACCCTGGAGATATATCTAGTACATGTATGTTTTTCGGTACTTCTTGCTTTGTTATATACCACCCAGAACCTTGTGACACTTCACCTTTTTAAAAAATATATTTATTTCAAGAAAGTTGCATTAGGATGAGATTTTTAGGAAGCAGAAATCCTACATGGGACATTTTCTAACATATTTAGGGAATCAAAACATGCATGCAGTTTTAATAATATGCATTTTTGTTCTTGAATAATATTCATGTTCATTGTTTGATTGTATATTTTTTAAAAGTATTTTGGAATTATATAATTAGGCTTATTCAAGAAGTATTAATTTTGTTACTATTATTCACTAATTTTATAACAATTCAACGTAGTCTAATAAGGAAGATTGATTTTTAGTTTTTTAGGATTCATGCTAGTAAATAGCTAATATGGTATATTACATGCTGAACTGATATTTTTAAATATCCAATGGCAGTAACTATATTCAACTACACTAAAAAAATTGAAATTACAACATGCTAATTTCTATGGATGAATGTTATTGCATTTAATCTTTCTTAAACCAATACTACACACAATGGTTTCTATATTAAGTGTTTTTTTAAAAAAAAATAATATATGAAGTATTTCAAAGTAGAAATCTTTCATTTTAATTTATAACTAAGATCTATAAAACTTTATCTTTTTTGATTATGTGCCATCAAGTCAGGGTTAATTCGTAGCAACCACCTAAAATAGATTTTCTCCATGACTATCTGTGTCTAACCTAGTTTTTCAATAATGCAACCATCACCACCAAAGTAATTAAGTACATCCACCTTGTTTTATACTTGGTACTGTGTCTTTAAACACACTTAATTAATTTAATGCATCCATACAGGACCAATTAAATGTGTACTGCATTATAATTTAATGTTTGACTTTGAAATTTAATAAAGATAATCAAAGAGGCGCAGTGGCTCAATGGCTTTAAAGATGCTGGAGAAGGTCTGTGCTCTAGTGGTTCAAGTCCTACCACTTCTTGATGGAATGAGTTCCCATCACTTGCCTCAGCTTCTGCCATGCTAGCAATTCAATAGTATATAAATGCGGTGGGAAAATAAGTGTTTCTATGTTTCGTCACATGCTCTCCAATGCAGTGTGATGTCATGCTGGCCACATGACCACAAAAACATCTTTAGACAGCACTGGCTCAATGGCCTAGAAATGGAGATGAGCACCGTCCCTTAAAGTCAGCTACAACTTGCGGACAAAACCCACAGGTTTAAAAGGTTTTAAAACCTTTTGTAAATGTTACCTTTATTTTATTATAATAAAGACTGGGAAAAAGAAAAAAAAAGAGCAGGATACACACAACACATAGATTATTAATTTTCATTATTTCAAAAAAGTAAAGAGAGAAAACTAAAGTGGTGTAACTTTATAGTGAAATATTCTGCATTTGTTCTAATAGATTCACAAAAAGGTATTCTGAATTATTAATTAGCTAATTAAAGAAACTTATTATTACCTGAAACATTTTCAGCCATTCCTGAAGCCCAGTTGGCGGTTGGATAGATGTAATGCGACGGCGTTGCTGTCCTTGACCATTGGCTGCTCTCAGATCTCCAAATGTAGTTGGTGTTGCTGAACAAGGCACAAGCCCAGTAGTGCTATGGCAGGAAGTATAATTAATCCAGATTCCAGAAATATTTATTTCTATTAAATATAACATTTCCTTTAGCAACTTCAATTCTAGTTATTGAAGCAAATTTCATTAT
The DNA here is from genome assembly GCF_059756535.1 of Pantherophis guttatus. NCBI lineage: Eukaryota > Metazoa > Chordata > Lepidosauria > Squamata > Colubridae > Pantherophis > Pantherophis guttatus. The sequence goes on along the minus strand of NC_142070.1, from coordinate 27,483,282 downwards.
TATTAGCACACTTTACCCAATCCCATCTCCTTTACAAATTCAGTGTTTTGATATTTTATAAGTCTATGAAACTTCAAAAAATGCTGTATTTAAACCCTATAAAATTTTTAAAATGTGAGTCAAGTTTAGCTTAATTTATTGAAGAAGGGATGTTATCCAAAAGGTGTAACAAGGAATTTGAAGTACTACTTTAGATGTATCAAAGGGCGTACACTGATTCACTAGTATTTTTGAGCTTCAGTTACGTAGTCAAATTACTTTAAATCTCACAATCCCTGGTGTTTATGTACCAGTTTATAGTCATCTGGGCATTGCAAGTTAATATGCTGAATCTTAGCCATAAAGCCTCCAAGTGAATTCATGTAAAAAATGCAAACAAAAATAGAGCAGAAACATAGCCACTGGGAATTAAAGAGAGCAATACTATATACAGAAAACTTGATTTTTCATAAACAAACAAACAAACAAACAAATATACAACCCCTCCAGATGCACACTGAAAAGCAAAAGCAAATAAACCAATAAAACTTTTGAAAACGTGTCAGGAAGAATTAGTACGTCCAGTTATCATGGAATGATGACTGTCCACTGAAAACAGTAAGGAGTAAAATACCCTAGTTGAGTATTTTACAGCTTATAGTATGCTTGGAAAGACATAGAGGGCTGGCAATACTATTGAAAGTAGAAGCATAATGCACAAATATTATTTTGCACCTTTACTTGTGAATAATTAATGCGCAAGTGGTACTGTGGTCGTCAGTTGACCATATCATTATGTAACTGGATACTGACTAATTCAACTTTCTCTTTTTCCTTCTCCCCTTTATAGCTATCCAGATCTGTTCTGGATTGTCCAGAAAATATAATTTTAGAATTATATTTATATAAATATTAATCAAAACTAAAAATAAAATTTAAATCATCTTCCAAGTTAAAAGTACAGGTCGTCCTCGACTTATGACCACAATTGAGGCCAAAATTTATGTTAAGTGACACATTTATTAAGTGAGTTTTGTCCCATTTTATGACCTTTCTTGTCTCAGAAAGACAAGAAAGGTCTTTTGTTAATTGAATCATTGCAGTTGATAAGTTAGTAACTCAGTTGTTAAGGGAATCTGGCTTTCCCATTGACTTTGCTTGTCAGAAGGTTGCAAAAAGTGATCACATGACCCTGAGACACAGCATAAATATGAACCAGTTGCCGAGTATCTGAATTTTGATCATATGATCATGGGGAGGCTGCAAAGGTTGCAACTGTGAAAAACGGTCATAAGTCACATTTTTCAGTCCCGTTGTAACTTTAAACAGTCACTAAATGAACTGTTGTAAGTTGAAGACTACCTGTATTAAAAAGTAGAGCTAGGAAAATATTCAAGTTTTAAAATAATTTTAACCTCTATGGTATGTTGTTGATTACAAGCGTATTTCATATGGACTTGCCTTTGAACAGACTAAATTATGAAAAATACTTAACTAAATGTCTGAATAGCAATAATTTTTGCTTAGAAATTCAAAGCTTGAACTCAGTTTTTCTAATCAGTGCATTTATTGCTAACATACTTCTGAATACTTAGCTGCTGACTTATTTCCTTCCCAGTTCTTCTGAGACTCAATTACTACAGGGCTAAATATTTGAAAAATATTTGTGTAGGAATACTAAAATGTATTTAAAAGAAAAATGGAGCTATGGTTTTCTATTTTCAAGTATTTAGAGTTATAAGGACTTCAAGAAGTAGGACTACAAAAAACAAAACAAAACACTTCTGCTTCAGACACTAAAATTAGGGAGACCAGAAGTCAAAAACACTCTAGATGGATCAGTTAACTGCTTCAGTGTATAAAATAGCATTTTGTGTTTAACAGCATTACTTTATCATTTTTCATTACATTCTCCCATTGAAAGCAAAATTAGGATCTAATGTCTAATAAGGATGGCATTACAGCACAAATTAAATTATTTGATTTTTCATAGTTAAATAAATTTTCTCTTAAGATTATAATAAGAATTCCTTTGTATTTACTATTATTTTCATTTTCTAATAAAATTCAAGGAGTTTGATTTCATGGATACAAGTTACTAAATGTGAAATCAATTCCAAATATTCCTGCCATAATTCAAATCCAAAAAGTAACATTGCTTCATAGTAACAATGTCTTCAAAAATGCATTGTTTTATAGGAGTATCTATACAATCCCCCCCCCCCAATAAGAAACAATTAGAACCGATTAGGCTAGAATGAAAAAGTTCTCATATTTGTAATGTTAACTTCAGTCTCAATTTAAGTCCAGAGTCACACTTTTGTAAGCTGGGCGATCGTACAAATATTTATTTATCAAATTTATCTGCTGCTCATCTTGCAGTTCAGAAAACTCTGAGTATGATAGATGATTTTTTTTTTAATTTCTTAGTGTTAGCAGTGTTGAAGACATAATTGTGAATAACATATAAATGAATATATTTCAATTCATAAAGAATTTAGAAAATAATTTATATTTAAATAATAGATAAATAGCCTGTTAAAGCAAGTTGTACAGTGATGCAGATTTGTACATGACAAAATGCAGCAGAACTGTATTTAGTTGTTATGGCAACCAGTTAGTAGTAAAGCTGAACTGAATGCACTGATACTGAAATTCCTGGCCAAAAGAAATTAAAGGGTTGATAAACTGACAAGACTGGCTCATGATGAATGTATGTTGCTTTAATTTATAAATGGAACTCCACTCTCTGGTACGGTTATAATTCAATGAGTCAGGAAGTATCATGCTGTTGCATGCAAGAATGTTATGATTAGCATCAGATATATTGTCAATTCTATATTCCAAACAACCCAATAAACTGTTAAGTGTTCTGACCTACAAGAGTCTTTGCATGGAGACAGTGCTATTAAAGCCTTATAACCCATTATTTCTAATTCAGAATTCAAATATTTCTGTAGTTAGCACTTAATTTCGGTCCTTTGCAGAGAACCGAATTTTAGTTTGAGTATAAACATGAAATAGGTGCCTGGACAGCATATGATAAAGTATCTGAAAACAGATGACAGTTTATTACACCAAATTACCTTGTATATTCTGAGACTTTACAGGGTTTCTTTCCCAGTGAGAAAGAACGGACCTCCGAGCCATGGTCTAACTTTCTTTTCATCTGTAAAATGGGACAAGAGAAAAGATGTTAGCTTACCACCTTAAGGTAGAACTGTAATGAACAGTTTATATTACTTTGAAAGAAACCGCTCTTTTTATCAACCCTTTAGTCCCTTTGAATGACCATTAGGATTTATAATTTAAAAAATAAAACTTAAATAATTCCAACAGTTCAACAACCTTCTGTGCAATCTTGCACTCCATAGTTATTAGGCTTCCAGAATATTTGCTATATTTATTTCTACACACTTATACACTATAATTTGTCTTCTATAATCTGGTTACTTAGGTTTACAAGTACTAGCTTTTTAAATTGCTCAGAATGAAAAAAAAATGCATAAAAATACATGACGAGATTAAAATGAGATCCACACTGCCCCTTTAATAACTTTCTGAAAAGGATTAAAATATGCTTATTCTCCCAGACCTTGGAATTGGATGGTTATGGAAGTCCTATAGTTTTGTTTTAGTTTTTCGATCAGCTGTGTTCTTTCATAATTGTTTTTTTTTTCTTTTTCTTTTTAATTGTAAGTTGTTTAGAATTGAGGACTCGGTGGTCTATAACTGAATGAATAAATATATAAAAAGGTTCTTACATAATTATTTAGGAAACATTTTATGAAAAGCAATCAAGGACATTCAATTCCTTTTCTGTGAGATGTTCCTTGCATTTCTAACTCCTCTTGACAGATTTAATAAAACTGTGCTTTTTTCCCTAATGAGAATAACGTGGCAGGGGAGTGTGAATGTATGAAGATTTGACTCCAACTTGCAGAGATTTTTTTAAAAAAGGTTTTGCTTTAAAAGTACATCTAAACAGAAAATATACCCAGTAATCAACATATTGAGTCAAACAAATTATTAAATGTTAATACACTCAGTGATTTTTAGAAACTTTCAGGGAAGCAATTGAAATTAAAACTGTATGCAAGAATTTTATAAAATACAGTTTAATTACTGTATGAAATTGCTTAGAACATGTTTATTAAAATCTATTTATAATGCAAACTTTTCAAATTTGACCAATGCAGCCATAACTTGCTACACTGCCTAAGTAAAATAGCATGTGTTTGAGCAGAATGATGAATATAGAAATGGATGGATTTTTTTATTGTAGATATTTTATAATACAATAAATGTTTTAAATAACTGCTAACATACCAATACTAATTTTCATATTGGTTTTTGAAAATAGCCTTTGTAATGTCCAAGGTACACTGCCCTTCAAAGCAAATTATGCTTATTTTTTCTATTAAATGGATATACATTAATTATTGAGCTGGTACTGGTGCTTTGGTAATGATAACGAAGATACAGTAAAATTTTCCAAGGCTTTAAAATGTACTTATGGGCTTTCACCCAATGTATTACATTTCATTTTGGACAATATTCTATGTAAATTGCTCTGCATATTCATTTCACTTTTTCAGTATTGAAGCTGTTCTTATAGTTAACCTATCTTATGATTCCGGCTCATATGGAGCAGAACTCCGCATGTTACCAAACAAAACTAAAAACCAAAATGAGAAAACAACCTGCTTTTACAAGCATGCCTCTTCTTTAAGACACAGACACAGAATAACAGAAACCGTATTTTTACCCATGTGCAGAATAAGGAAACACTGGAAAAGGATTCCTCATATTACTATCTACCAACACTATATTAACATTAACATGTTTATTCAGGAAAAATGTTTTCAATCTTTAATTTGATTTTCCTACGGGATAGCATGATAAAAAAAGGCGTTCACAGAAAAAAATATTTTTCTTCAGGCAAATTCTGGGAGTCAGAGCTATAACATAAACTCCCACTTTAAACACAACTTCATTGTGTCAGAAGTACAGGATATATTCGAAACAGTTTCTATAGTTGCCAAAGAATGTTATCAAACTCTAATTTTCTCAATATTTGTATTATAAACTTTTTCAATCCCTATTTAATCTAGATTGTGAAATATGCAGTAGCTCTGCAATGCACACTGTATTAAAAAAAGATCGCAATAAATTATCATGCATCATCCTATAAAGTTTATTCCCTTCAGAATAATCTAATGCGGAGCTACTACATAATGTAAAACATAATTCATAAATACTCATGAAAACATTCGAATTTTATAGCAAAGTATTATTTAGTATTAGCATTATTATTTGAAAGAACAGATCCTGTAGCCTGTTTTCTGCACTGCTATTGGGAATGCACCAGGCACATCTTTAAAATTCCTCCCTGATGCAAATATTTACATAGAAGCAATAGAATTATTTGTTTCCAGGGCAGCAGCATTAATAAAATAAAAAAATACTTTTGTGAAGACAATATGCAAAAGAGAATACGGAGGGAAAAGTCTTCTTTTTAAAAAAGCTTAAAGTGCTGAGCTAAACGTGAAGACCCATTTCAGTCGAAGGTAAATAATTTGATCTTTCCCTGGTTTCTCATGCTGATTTTAAAATAAAAGCATTTCCCATCTCACTGAGCCTTTTCGCTATTTGCCTTTATCCAGCACACAGAATTTTAAGCATCCAGCCACCCACTAAGAGGAGGGGGGAAACCACGGAGATACTGCAGCCATCTACAATGATACGGATTTTTCCTCCCTTCCTCTTCTGCCGAACATACAGAATAATAATGCCTCTTTCGAAAGCGCGCGAGTTACTTACTTTGTAAAAAATCATCTTTAAAGTGCCGTAGAAGCCCATGTTGTCGGTATTTTTCCCCTTTAGAGATTCTGTGCCCCCAAGTATCCGGCTGCTTGGTAGTCGTTGACAATATAAACCTTTTTCAGGTAGATATGTCACAGACTCTAATGTGGACATGCTCGGGCACGTCAGAAAAGGAAGACTGGGCAACACAACCAGCAGCCAAACTCCGCTGCGAACGAGAAGGAAGCTCGCGATCCAACAGCTTCGCCCGGCACACATACATACATACGCAGGGGCTTGTCGAAGAAGAACTTGGGGGGGAAATAATGAGATCGGGAGGGAAGATTATTGGAGGAGGCTTTGCCCAGTCAAAGCCTTGACTGAACGGATTCCCCCCTCAGCGGCGCAGAGAGATCGGATTACATCTTCCCTCACGCTGAGAATGGTGCAGTCCAAGTTTCAGCAATGCAGACTGCACATCAATTACATGGTGCTCCGTTCCAAGGAGCCTGTGAGCATAGAGCATGGGAAGGACTTCGGCAGGAAATTAAAGCAGCCCCATGCTTTGCTCACATTGGCCACTGGGACTGGGGAAACACGGAAACTCTATCGTTCCGAGGCCAATAATTTATCTCCCTCGTTTTAGGCAAGCAGAATAGTGCTGGCTAATTCTAAATTGCCAGCTGCAGCAAACAAGTTAATTTTCTCTCATTACAAGTGTACTGTGGCCCTCAGGCAAGCTGTCTGCACCTTTAAGCCAAACCTAATGGATACAGAAAATGCTCCATAAAGTACAGTTAATTGTATAATCATCTGAGATAAGCATTCCTTTTGGCAATCTCATTTATTTGAGAAAAAAAGCTCATGACATTGGAATATTTAACATTCAGTCCAATCTTATTAAGCATCATCTACCAGGAAGCTACAAATATTAAGCTGCAATTCCACAATGAGATCATCTAATTCACCTTAAATGTGGCACGCTGAAAATGTTTTCTAATTGCTTTTTGGTTAAAACTAAAATGAAAAATATTTATTCCATGACTTTCCATGGTAACTTGCTTCCATTGCACTTTTTTTTTGAAGTGTTTTTTAAATCTGTATCCCTTCTTTTAAGATATATTAATTGTAGCCTTTATTCATAAAGTATGAAATTAAAAATGAAAAAATGAAATTTACTTAGAAATCTTAACAATCAATATCTCAGGAGTCATGTGACCAATTTCTCTTTCACCATTAGATACCATTAGTAGCCTATTAAGGAGGGACATTCAAAGGGAAGGCTTGCATATCCTATCAGGAAACTACCAGTGCCCTGTTCCCTTTGATTAGTTCCTACTATTAGTAAGTACAGCTCACTAACAACAGGAAGAAAAGGAACCAAGTTGTTTTTTAAAATATGTATCAACTCAGAGCAAGACACAATTCTTGATTTCTTATGTTGATTTTAAGAGGAATAAACCATCATCACTTCTTCAGATAACACTCTAAGCAATCATGGACAAAGTCATGGTCATTGCTATGAACAGCTAACCAGATTTATCAAAACACAGCAGTTCAACATCTATAAAAGGAGAATAATTTATACTGCAGGGAGATAAAAGCAGTACATTATTCAGTATGTTCTGGATGACAAACATAAAACGATCAGCAGAAGTTTGCTAAATCAAGTAGAACTATCACATGTTCTGAACATGATGCTTTCTCTACTGTTAATAACTGCGGTATGGCACTTGTGTGGAAGATATGTTCATAGTTTCTCCAGATGGCATCCTTGCCATTAACACTGTACTTTGCCTCCCTCATACTTTAGTATAAGATATTAATAAAATGCTTTTAATTTTTTAAAATGCTACTTAATTTGTCTACAGTCTATTATTTACTTGAATAAAATTCCCTTCAAGTAATTTGTTATGCTAAAAAGGGTTCTTGGTTGTTGTTTTTTAAGTGTGCATAGAATATGTGAGTTTTTAACTTATTATCTATTAGTAAGCAACTCCACACACCATGATTGTTGTGATACATTTGCATCGTTCTGCTGATTCCAATCATAGGCAATGTAAGAATTATACATATTATATACGTAAGTCATTGACTTACAACAGTTGGTTAGGGACCATTCAAACTTACAATGGCACTGAAATAAGTGACTTATGACTGGTTTCCCATTTATGACCGTTACAGCACCCAACAATAATGTGATCAAAATTCAGATGTTTGGCAACTGACTTATATTTATGACAGTTACAGTGTCCCAGGGTCATGTGAACACCTTTTGAGACTTTCCTGCAAACAAAGTAAATGGGGACTTTGCTTAACAACTGTGTTACTAACTTAATAACAGCAGTGATTCACTTAACCACCATGGCAAGAAAAGTCATAAAGTGGGGCAAAACTCACTTAACTGTCTCTCTTAGTAACAGAAATTTTGGCTCAAATGTGGTCCTAAATTGAGGATTACCTGTATTAGACAACAATGATGCTGCAGAGACTAAAAGATATTTAAACCATTTAATGATTGCTATATGCTTGATTTTTATGCTATTGCTTAGCATACAGTCCTGAAACAGTACCGTTCTTGCCATATTATGAAACATAAGATATAATTCTGTATTTTTTTCTTCTGTTCAGTTGTGTCTAATTCTTAGACTGCCTATAGTTCTCTTGCAAGGTTTTTCAGAAGTGGTTTACCATTGCCTCCTTCCTAGAGCTAAGATAAGGTGACCGGCCCAAGTTTACCCATCTGGCTTTGTGCCTAATGCAGGGCTAGAACTCATAGTCTCCTGGTTTCTACATTGATGCCTTAACAACTACACCAGACTGACTTTCAAAATTCTATATAGAGAAAGGTTATTTATATACATCGCAGTAACCAATAAGGCATACAAGTATTGCATGTTTATTCTCATCTAATTACAATCTCATGACGACAGATAGTGGGATCTTGTTTGCTTTTCTTCCCTGGTCAGTCACATCACCCCTTCCATCCACATTACCTCTGAATATTGGAAATTAAGTATAGAATAGGAAGCCAGCTTATGTAGAACCTTTGTAATTCAAAACCCTGATAAATTTTCTGATGAAAATTTGATTTTCCAGTAATATTAGAGAATGAAAAACTTGTATCCATATTATTTCATTGTAGGAACAGTTTAGAATAGGAGAGTACATATATGTACCCCAGGATAAGCATGGGCATCAATACAGTATATATTGTATACTGTATACATTCATTCATTCATTCATTCATTCATTCATACATACATACATACATACATACATACATACATACATACTCACACACATACATGGATAATTCACAATTAGCAGAACCAGTTTGGTGTAGTGGTTAATGTGCTAGCCTAGAAATCAGAGACAGTGAATTCTAGTCCATTCTTAAGCATGAAAGCCAGCTTGGTGACTTAATGGCAGCCACTCTCTCTGAGCCCACCCCACCTCTTACAGTTACTACTACAGTACAAATAGAAGGAATATTATGTATGCTTATCATCTTGAGTTACTTATAAAGTAATAAAGATAGATAAAAATCTGATAAATTAAATATAATAATAAAATAAATAAATTTAGCTTGTACTAATAATATACCATAAAATAGTCAATCAGAGTTATTATACCACGTCTCTCCAATTATTCTTGATACAGTTATTAGATATATTTTGTATCTTGTTGGCATGCAAAACAAAATTCTAGAGGAAGGAAGAAATTAATACTATTTTAATCATTTTTTTCAGATATACCTTTATTCTCTTCAAAACAGTTATGTAGCATAGTTTAATGGACTCCTGTGTTTCACTTTATTATGACAAATTCTCCAAAATAGGTAAATATTCAGGGAAAAGCTGGTATTAAATAAGGCAATAACATTAAAATTTTCAGGAAACTAGGCTGTTGTCTCAATAGTAAGGGGGGAAGAAATGAAAGTCTTATATCCATAATTTACAAAAAGAATTGAGGTGCCAAGATTAAGTCTGTCAAAAACAAATACTTATTTAACAATTTAACAACTTTCCAGTAATAATAATAAATCAGGCATAAGCAGGAATCAAGTGAGGATGAAGGAATCAAGAATACTCTGAGCTGTTAGAGAAAGCAATCAGCTCCCTCAAGCTGCAACCTAAGTAAGTGCAGATTATTTACTCATGCACAATTATTTTAAATAGTTACAAGAACAATTTTTAAAATTTAAAGTTAGCAAATGTAAAGGCTAAAATATTAATTATGAAAATTATATCCTTATTATGAGGAGAAAGAGGAAAAAAACTTATAAGGAAGCCAATATTCAAAATTGAGGAACCAATATTGAGTTCCACTCTATAATTTTTTCATTACTAGTATCCTATAATAAAATAGTTGCTTCATTTATGTTCGTATAGTTGATAATTTTGAAAGCATATTATAGACTATCATCTGAATGTCTTAAAACTGCCATGGTGGTTTAGAAAGACAGGCAGGCAGGCAGACAGATTCAGAGCTGTACTATATAGTATTATATAGAAGGAAAATTACTTAAAATGAGGCCTTAAAATGAAATGTAAAATGAATATATAGTTGTCATCTCGTTTATTTTGGTTAAAAAAAGGAACATTTATTTTATCTGCTGTTCACCCAATTAATGGATGAATGTTGGGGGAAAAGGCGGCTATGCCTATAGTTTTATGCCCTTTATTGATAGTGCTTGTTCTTGGGTTGTTGCTATTAAAGACCAGAACGATTACAATAAGACCGTCCTTATCATGAAAAAAGCAGCCTACCCTCCATATATAAATGAGACCTGGGTAGACCCAGAGGGTCAGTGTTTCTCTTTCAAAATTGTGCCTGTCTGGATTTCCTATGTGATATCAGCTTGGACTCCAGAGCAAGGAAAATGAGGTAGTGGTTGTCATTTGGGAAACCTTGATGGCTTTCAGAGGTTCTGTAATGCATTTAAACTGGATGTGAGACCTTGATGCAAAAGATGATTCTATCTACAAGTTGGCAGTGGAATCCCTAAATTTGATAGTCCTTGAGGATTTTAACATGTTTCTGGATAACACAGAACACAGATCTATTCTATCAATTATGATACTGATCGAAAAACATTTGAGATTTTGAACTATCCTAAAGGAAACATATGATCTGTTTTTTGTCTTGGGGCATTGCAACATGATTTGAAGGTAAAGATGTTACTATTACTCCTCTGTCATAATCGGATTAGTCTTTAATGGTACTGCAGCTACTCCACCCTTAAAATTAGGTAGAACCATTAAATAGGTCTGCCCCAGGCAGTAATGAACCTGGAGGATTTCAGCAAGAGCTTAGGGTTTTTCCTAAGGATCTGGTGGGCTCTGCGTTTGGGGCTATCAGTCCTCTGAGATATACCAAATAAAAAATAAGATACCAGAATTTAAGGAATGCTACTTTATTATTATAGGGGTAAGAACAAAAACTTAAAAGCTTGTCCAAGTTTCCATATTAGAGATTACATTGCTGTAATAGAGCAGTGAAATATAATTATTTATATATGGTTACCTCATCCACATATAGGTGACAAATAGCCCTTTTTCAGATGAACCTTTTCTTGGATTACTCAAATCACAGAATCCAAAGCAATCTGGTGAAAAGGGTTCTCAAAAATGGTGATAGATTTATTTTGATTAAGCTGTTCCAGTCAAAGTAAAAATATTTATTTTTTGCTTCATTAGCTGGGAAGGTTTTATTCTGTGTCTTTTAAGGAAATAGATGGTATACTTGAGCTTTCATGGCTAAGGAAGGACTTGAATTCAGAGTCTCCCACTTTCTAGCGTGGTGCCTTAACCACTAAACCAAAATGGTATTGCATTATCATACAGTTGTAGATGTATGTCTGCATAATATATAGCTAGGCTATGTCTTATTACAGATCACCTTTTGATCAAAAAATACTGAAAATCCAAGAAAGATTAAGGAGAAAAATTATGTTCTGTTTCATATATGCCCATTGACAATATTTTTCTTAAAAATGAAAACAAAATCCTACTTTAATATATATTACCTTATCCAAGCTGTGATCCCTCTGAAGTAATTACAAAAATAAGAAATCTCTAGAATACAGTTTTAGCAAGTTCTTTTAAGTTTTTTTTTTAACTTATTGTCATTCAGGGTGTTATAAAAGTTCATACAGACCAAGGCTTCAACTGAAAAGGTAAGTGAACACATTTATCCAAATCAAATCAATTATTTTTCTATGTTGCAAGAGCAGAAAATTTTCAAGGGAAAATTTATTTGAACAATTTCTATCCATGATTTATAAAGTGGGGGCTTTTAAATCTGTATTCTCAGAGATTTGCCCATGGCAAGAAAACAAGCCTCTTTTTATCCTGATAAAATACTTAGTCGTGAAGAGACCTTGATTCACAAGCATTTCACTTTCACTTTTTTTATATAAAAGGTATTTTCCCTGGCGATAAGGTTTGGGGGTGTTGAGATTTTTTTTATCCCACCGTTTAATTATTTTTTATAAATAACTCAAGGCAGCAAACATACCTTCCTTCCTTTACCAATTTTTCCCCAAGAATACTGTGAGATGAATTGGGCTGAGAGAATGTGTTACTGTTCTAAAATCATCCAGGCATCTTTCATGCCTAAGGAAGGACTAGAACACACAGTTACTACCTTTTAACAACTAAGTTGAATTCAATGTCTTTTTAGAGTAGGAGGGGGAAATGTTTTGTAACCTTTTTAAGTGTCAGGATCTTTTGCAGCAACTTGCTTTGCTTGATTGTTTAAGAGCAAAATCTCCATCAATTCATCTAAACAAATCTTCTTGTGGGTGGCAGAATAACCTCTATAGTACTCAAATGTAGCAGATGACAAGTTCAAAGCTAATAAAGCTTTTATCTTGAAAGATCATTGTTACGTAAATTACTTTTGATAATTTAATGATAAGATGTTATTCACTAAATCATTCTCAATGCTTAAACAAAAGCCTTCATTAATATAATAAAACATTAAGTCCCCACACACATTCATCATGAAGAAATAACTTGCAATTAAGAATGTCAGACACAAGTAACTAAAAACAGGAGTTGAGTTCAAAGGGGTAACCATTTATTACATGCTACCTATGCCCAAGAATACAATCCACTAATGGTCAAGGCAAATTGCCACTAGATAAGGGTCAATGGAATTCACAGGGGACTGGACATAGGACTCTTGTAGCTGCGTAAGGATTCCAACCTGATGTCTATGGAGAGTCACAGTCATCCAGGTCATGGTTCTCCCAAAGGAGAAGTGTCTCCTTCCTTTCTAATTTCATAAGACAGCTAATATCTAACTGTCCCAGGGCCTTTGGGGAATAATATGGATAGTTTTGGGAATTCCAGTTGCTAAGCAATACAGTCTTTAAGTCATCATGTGACCAGACTCAATATTACATCCATTTTCCCCACGGTTATTAAGCAGATCACTGTAATGCATCAACCAAATTATGCAGATCTTAAGCAAATATATACCATAGTTGTTAAACGAATCTGGCTTTCCCCATTGACTTTACTTGTTGGAAGCCAGCTGGGAAGGCCATAAATCACGATCCTGGGACTGCAAGAGTTGCAACCGTCCTATATGCAAGCTGGTTTCCAAGCAACCAAGTCAAAATCATATGACTGTGGAGATATTGTGACAGTTGTAACTTACAGGATGGGTTATAAATTACTTTTTTCCACACCATCGTAAATTTGAACTGTCATTAAATGAATGGTCTTAAATTGAGGACTATCTGTATATGGTGTGAATAAGATACAGCACTATTGATTGCATTTCTTATGTTGCCCTTCTTTTACTACTTATAATGTATAATAATGCTGTATTTATTGTTTTATGTATGGAGTCTATGATACAAACAGAATATACTTTATTATAAATAAATAAGGATGAAACAATCTGCAAGACCAAAATCTTTTAATAATAAAAAAAGACTTAAATTATATTAAATTATGCCATTTGGCTTTGATTTTCTCCATTCTTGCTATTTTTGATTATCCACTTTTTAAAGAAAAGGGGCAGATTAGCCTGGAAATGGGAAAACGAAAAGTTTTAGAGAATTAGATATTTGACTAAAAACATCCCTAGTGAATATTTTGGCAGATAAATTTATATTTAATAGTTTCTTAAACTAATCCGCACTAGTAAATTATGATCATTAACAATATTCCTTCAAAAATGACGGCAATAACAGCAAATTGAGGTAATGGTAGAGATTGTCATTTGACAATCTGTAGCAGTTTTTCAATTCAGTTCAGTTACGTACTTCTTTGAGAGATGAAAGGAAAAAAAAAAAAGCTTTCAAATACAGCAATTTTTCTATCCTTACAGCTTTATCTCTTGATAAGGGTTTCTGTGAATTTTTTTTAGGTTCCATAGTCTGAAAAAGTTTGGAAACCACTGATTGATAGCTTGGGCTGGCAGGCCAAAGCAACTTAGAGCTAGATGTTTCCAATTCCTTCAATAAGCTCACAGCTAGCATGCTGTCATAAGATTATTGTTTTTTAAAAAAAGGAAAAGACAATAATCCTTTCATTTAAAAATAACAAATATTTTTAGGACAAAAATAAACAAGCTTCCAAACTGGAAGTCTTATTCTCTTGGAGAGCATACAGCTCATATAATAACTGAAGGGCTGAATGTCCTTTATCTGGACAAATCTGATCTGAGTTTTATTGTTCGGAATCTAAAATCAGTTACTATGGCTAGACATTGTTTTAGCATTTTTTTAAAAAATTTGATTTATATGCCGCCCTTCTCCGGAGACTCAGGGCAGCTTACAATGCGTTAAGCAATAGCCTTCATACTTTTGTATATTTATACAAAGTCAGCTTATTGCCCCCACAATCTGGGTCCTCATTTTACCTACCTTAGAAAGGATGGAAGGCTGAGTCAACCTTGAGCCTGGTGAGATTTGAACTTACAGTAATTGCAGACAGCTTGATGTTAATAACAGTGCTTTAGTCTGCTGCGCCACCAGGCTCCTATATTCCCATGGCTTCACGTATATCACAAAGTAAAAACAGATTTGTACATAAAATCATTACTTCATTATATTCTGTAGAAAATATGGAATTTTACATGACTTTAAAAACTAATCCCAAAAACTAAATTAAAAAATACCCAGCACTAGTCTTTCCAAAATAACTTTTCAAATATGAATAGAATCATTACAATATTCTCTGCTGCATCTCAGTTCAAATAATATTTCCATGAAGATGCTGCAATTGATAGTATGAGAAAAGGCATTCAAGCAAGTAGAAACAATAAAAGTGTATTATAACATGAAGTAGTTTGGGGATGATGTAAACAAAAAAATATAGCTTCTTACGATCTCTATCCTAGAAAGATAAATTTATATCTGATTTGCTGCAATGGGATCATGTGCATGTTGAATTTTCTTTTCAGGAAAAAGACAAAAGAAAGGCATTTTGACTTAGTTGATCAAGATTTCTGGATCTGCTCTATTTATAAATTCCCAGACTTTTTTGCATTTTTAAAAAAACAATTCATATCACATGTGGGAAATTTATATTGGTAATTTTAATTCTGACTATATCATTTCTCTATATTCTTATAATGTCAACATATTTATTATTATATCTCATATTTATTACTTTAAAATATAAAGTTTGCATTTCTTTTTTTCATGAGGTTGCTATTATAATTCCTATGGGATGAATCAAATGTAACAATCTTTCAATTTATGCATGACTACATTTATACTAGACTTTGGATTTGACATAAATTATTAAATAATTAATTCAAGTCCATTACTTATGATTTTGGAGTTTTAGGACAAAAATGTTTCTAAAGGATGTCTGCTAATTGCAGCTATTAATAGAATTATATGAATATCATCTAATAGAATATCTAGAATATTTATGCAAGCAGTTTATTTAAATTTGATCAGTTTAATATTAAATAAAATCTACCTTCAAGTAGAAACTACTTCCTCAAAATAGGAAAATGTTGATTTGTGTAAGATTTTTGGTTCAGTGCTATTTGTTTATCAGTAGTAGCTCTGTTGTCCTCTGAAATTCTGAAACTGAACACTTTGGGTTCTACTACCTAGGTCCTTTTATGTGCAAAGGTATATTTTACAATTGTCTTATGATTATTTCCAAAATTTATAACTATCATTTCTCTATTAAAATATGTATGTTTTGCTTGTCAGTGAGATAATAAAGGCTAATAGATAATGAACAAGTCATATTATCAAATGGGAAAATTAAGTAGACAGTTGTGCATTTTCCACTTTCGTCCGTTAATTTATATTCTAAAAAGGGTTTCCAAAAGCTGAATACCTCTCAAGCTCTGAATTCATAGGCTGACCTTAGTCTTTCTCAGAATGATTTTTAATGTAGTCTGCTATCAGCAAAATCCGTTTAAAACACATGCCCCATCTGCCAGTTTCCCAAATGCAAAAGAACTTCTTATACTTGCAGACAGTGCAGCTTCTGCCTGCTTCACTCTTCTAAATACCAGCTGTATGATAATGAGCAAAAACAGCCGAAAAATACTGCACAGTAACAAAGCTGGTACGAAATGGGCAAAACAACGCTCCCACTCAAAGCAGCAGTGGCAGCATGAACTTTACAGATTATCCATTGAACAGAGATGGGGGAGGTTTGGGGGGGAAAAGAAAAGGGCCAGTACAGATAGTTAAAGAAGGGGGGCAATCCACGGGGAAGAATGAAACTCAAGAAGGGGTACAGGCGCTGAATGAAAAGCCTAAATTCTAAAGTACTTTTGTTAATATGCATGAATCAGTTCTTCACATTTTCCACAGCTTACTTCTGATGTACTAATGATATGCCAATTGCCATTCCGATCATTTACATATTCGGCCTATTTCCAAAAAAGGCATAAATTTCCTATAAAAGTTGTCTATTTATAAATTAACATTGGGATCTTCAGAGGCTATGATGAAAGCAGTATTTATAAATTACCATACATTATTTCTCATAGCTAAAGTTTTCTATTTCAGCATCAATCACATTCTTCTGTTTATTTATTTCCCCTCCCGAAATGATTTCAAAGCCAACAAGAAAAAAAAAAGTATTTTCAATGTATGCTTCAGGAAATGTTAGTTTTGTTTTTCAAATCATACTGTATATACTTGCTCAATTCTTTGATTACCTGATATTCCAACCATGATAAAAACATGTTTATGTTAAGTATTCAAATATCTTACAAACAGTATTATCATCAGTATTGTACACGTTTCTATAATTTGTATTGCTAGTCATGAATGATAAAAAATTATGGCACCCACTGAAGCAGAAGGCAATGATCATCATCATCTTCATTATCATTATCATCATCATCATCCCTTGTTCGGGAGCTTTCCAGATTTATCTTGCCAGTATTAATGATACTAGACTAGGATAAAGTTAGATCCAGCAATGCATATGATTTCAGTGTTTGAGTTATAAAACTAGTGAATTATGAAGACCCTAGAGTCCAGGAAATATGTGTACACTACATATCTGTACATTACATATATACAGATAATCTTTGACTTAGGACCACAAGTGAACCAAAAATTTATATTGTTAAATGAGAAATTTGATAAGTGAGTTTTGCCCCGTTTTACAACATTTCTTGCGACCGAGCTAAGTAAATTACTGCAGTCATTAAGTTAGTCACACAGTTATTCAGTGAATCTGGCTTCCCCATTGACTTTGCTTGTCAAAAGTTCACAAAAGGAGATCACATAATCCTGGGACGCTGAACCAGTTGCCAAGCATCTGAATTTTGATCATATGATCATGGGGGTGCTGCAAAGGTTCTAACTGTGAAAAACGGTCATAAATCGCTTTTTTCAGTTCCACTGTAACTTTGAATTGTTGTAAATCGAGGAATACCTATATATTAATTCAGAGAAAACTTGTTTCGACCAATGTATACATCTATACACTTGCACTGAAGTATGTATATTAGTTGATAATTTTTCCTATCTCAATGTAATTATTTTTCCTTAAAATGTAGTTGTATTTTAATGGTTATAGGATAGCTCCTATGGCCATTTTTTCCTTACATCTTAACTATTTACAATAAATGTAGCCTGTATTCTACAATCCTGACTTCTATACATAACATTTTTCATTATATGCTGTATTATGTTCTGCATTACTGCATTTGAAGCAATATATAAATCCAGTCAAGTTAGTATGCTAATTCTAATATCTAAATGCCCACCAGTCCTCAAAGACTGCTAAGCAATCATAGTCAATACTTTATAAAAAGTAATAAACTTTCACTGGTCACTGCTGGAGAGGAAAAAGAAATATTAACAGTTTTTCTTTTCTCAGTATATCTGTGAAAGAAATAGAGAAAAGAGTATTAAGAAACAAATACCAAAAAATTAATTTTTTCTGTTTGTTCATTTGGATTTTTTAAATACATTGGATTATTAGATTTAACTAGATCTTTAACTAGATGTATCTGAGTAGATACATACAAATACTAATTATCATACTCATTGATTCTAGAATATGTTAATTAAGATTTATATATTTCTTATCAAATCAGTTTAGGTCAAATAGAATAGAAAGAAAATAGAAAAATTAGCATTAGTTTAATAAGATTATTTTTCCATACCAATCTCCCTAATAATAGTTTAAATACAATATTTAAATCCTAAAATTTGCAAGGGATATACATAATTTTTTCAGAGGCAGAATCTGTTTAACGAAGTATAATTTCTGCAACATACTTTTAGAGTTTTTACTAATTCGTCTCAACACTTTTTTATTACAGTGTTGCAGTGCCCCTACATGTTCAGTAATGGAAAAGCATGTCAATTTATTACTAAACAGCATCTAAAGGTCTCAAAAATTGATAGTTCTTGCTAAGTACTAAAATACTATGTTTTTAAATAATGCATTTATTTCATACTATACTGCATGTGAAAACTATCATATACAATGAAATAGCAAACTACCGTAATTTATCTAAATGAAAAATTGAGATATTAATACTTAGAAAAATAGTCTAGATGTTGCTAACATTCTATGGATCTGATTTCAATATTCAACCACCTTGTTCCACATAAGTCAGGCTTTCATGGCATTCATGACAGTTGCTGAACTGTTTCAGTATCTTCAGTTTTGTTTATAAATTGGGATCAAATATGGCAGTCTGATATTTGGAGATCATGCTCCAATTTTTTCATCAGAATTAGAACAATGCCAATTGAGTTGAAGGTTTTAGAGCTAATAGTTTACTGCCTAAGTAGGAAATCTGTTGCAGACTCTAAGAAACTGCAGGAGATTCCTGGAGGGATTAGATAGTACAGATCTACTCTTGTTGCATTTGTAGCTATTCCAAGGATGCAAATAATTTGATAGAGTTACACATTAACATCTCTCTAGACAGAATCCATGCAATTCATTGCTAAGCAATCAAACTGAGAACAATAAAACAAGTTTAAGCATTGCCAAATATACTTTTTTAAAACCCACAAGCAGCCCAATTAAGCACAAATAAAAACTTAATGGGTACAGTCTGCAGAAATAATGTACAAAAATTAAAGTTTTTTTTTTTTTTTTACTAACTTCAACTGCTTTCTCAGAATAATTTAGAAGAGCTCCTCTCTGCTGCCGGGGGTGACTTGAAATCTAATGTAGGAGATTCCCTCATAATATACTATGACATGAACTGAGACTTGTTAGAAATCCTGCAAAACAGTTATTTTTTTTAGGTATGTCAGAATTTAAAAAGAAAGGCTAGAGTTTGTAGGACTATTGGAAGGAGAAATAAATGGGAAAGTAATGAATAAGGAGTCAGAATGTCTTATTCATATTTATATATTTTCTCAGAAGAGAAACAAGGCACTAACTATCCATTATTAGTTGAAGGAGAGAGCTTCTTAGGGTAAGGAAGGAGAAAATAAAAGAACAGAAACTTTAATCAAAGGGAACACCAGCGGAGAATATGGCAGAACTGTAGTCTCTGAAAATTACTAGAGAACTGGAATGGAAAAATGGAGAACAAAAAACTGAATTCCTAAACTCCAGAAATCATGAACAATTCTTTTCAAGGAATATACATTTTATATGATCAGAAGAGCATTGACATGCAACAGAAAAATAGTTGTCACTAGAAGGTCATCATTAAGTTCTAAAAGGTTTCCATCCACTTCCCCAAAACACAGACCTTTTATTTAGCAAAGGATAATTAAAAGGCTAAAACACACAAAATGTTTTAATGAGTTCAAAACATGCACCTATGTATTTATTTTATTGTTAGGATACAAACATCTTTTGCATGAGTTTAGAGAAGGCTGCCTGATTACTGCTGAGGGAAGGAGAGCAATAGATTGAGGTGATATAGTGGCTCCTATGAGACTTCTGCACTGACCACTGACCACTGAGGCAAGAGACAACTTTTCTGCCAGCAGCCACCAGGAAGCTGAAGGGATCTCCAGCTGCATTGATGTTGATATGGACTGTGTGGGTAATCCTCAGAGCATGTTCTGCCCCTTACTCAATGAAAACCCCTTCAATGTAGCCTCTATCTGTCAGTGCCACTATTAAGGAAAGTGGAGTGAGGAAGCCTATGTACTCATGGGGAGAGAGTGAAGGATTATTAAATGCAAACTTTTGAAATTACAAAGAATATCCTCTACAAGATAATCTTCCTTAACCTAGATTTTGCCCATTTTATGTCCCTTTATCAGGAAGGTGTGTTTGTGATTTTCTCCCCTTGAGAATAATAGAAATCATAGATATATAATAGAATCATAGATAATAGAAAAAGGCCATTTGGGAGCTGCCCCATCCTAGCAAATGTTCTGGGCCCCAAAATTTATACTCTCTCTAATGTTATTTAGGAAAGAGGTGAAGAGTATCATCGTTTTTTAGGCTTAAATGTAGCTGATTGTTGGATAGAATGTTGTTATATATTGTTCTGATCATTGCGTAAGTATGTACTAAGCCTATGTTTAAGTCTTTGGTTTTTGTGTTGATTTTGACAGGGCTTATCTTTTTTTAAAAAAAACCTTTTGTTTTATATTAATTATTGTGAACATTTTAAAAGCCTATGATTGGGGAGCGTACAAAATTTGTGAAATAAGTTAATATGAACTACATGTAAGAACTGCAGTGCTACACTGAAAGTACCTACATGGCCAACTATTTATTTGTCATGTCTATATGCAAGCAGAAACTGAAAATCTAAATCAATGAATCAAAACTGCATCAATCCAGACATTAATTATTATCTTATCTTGAGATCCTTAAGCCAACCCTTGCACCACAAATATTCCAAACCTTGTTTCAGCTATCTGATAAAGTAATAGTTAAACTGAATGTAAATTTGAAAATTCAGTATATACAATTATGTCAATAATAAGGCTTGTTCTCGAGGAACAAGATCAGAAATATATGCAGCCAGTAAATAATTAAAACCAAAATGAAATTAACAAGATAAATATTGTTAGCATCAAAGAGTAGATCTGCAATAAACACTTTTTTCTTTCTCAAGTGCAGGGAACTTTGCCAAAATTATGAATTGATACCCATCTTGGAATTAGGGAATCTCTTAAAATGGGATGTTGAAGAACAATGTGCTATGAGAAAAATGTGAATGGAATGCAACTGCACTAAAGCAAATAGGCAAGATGGCCTGCATTCTTGTCAGCTGTTGGCGTTATCATGAGAAGAAAATGTATAACAGTGTTATTAATAGCAACTTGCTTTCAGGAATGTCTGCCATTTGTAACTCAGAACAATTAGAACGGCATATTCATTTATGCACTACTAAAATACTAACATTGCATTCCATCGCAAATATTTAATAAAACAGATGTGATAGTCTGTAATTCGGCATTTGCAGACAAAATGTTAAATAGGGCAGACTTCTTTCACAGGACTAGATGAATTTTTGCCCTGCAAAGTCATCCTCAAAGTCCCTCAAAGTAAAAGGGATGAATTCTGAATTTCAGAGGTGGAATCTCCATGCTTGACGGTTAAAATTCTGCAAACTAAGAAATAACTGTTTTCAAATATCATCAGAACACAGAATGAAATGCTTTATCAACATGTATTTTTACAAACATATATTTAATATAGTAAAAGTGCACTATTACAATATACTCTATACAATATACTCTATATATACTCTATACTTATGCAACTTGGCCAAATACTAAATTTAATTTCCGTGTAGTTAGATCAGTGGTGGGTTTCAAATTTTTTTACTACCGGTTCTGTGGGTGTGGCATGGCTTGGTGGGCATGGCAGGGGAAGGCTACTGTAAAATCTCCATTCCTACCCCTCTCCAGGGGATGGTTACTGCAAAATCCCATTTCCTCCCAATCAGCTGGGACTTGGGAGGCAGAGAATAGATAGGGGCAGGGCCAGTCAGAATTTTTACTACCAGTTCTTCGAACTACTCAAAATTTCCACTACTGGTTCTCCAGAACCGGTTAGAACCTGCTGAAACCCACCTTTGAAAACCTTTATCCAAGAATGTAAACTTGCTACGGTCACAAATGACTCATCTTTTTAAGATGGCACTCTATAAGGACTCTCATGATTGGCAATATGTAGTGACTTGGACAAGTCTGGCATTAATAAAACATTAGAGAATACAAAACCAGGGCATACATTTTGTTGAGACCAACTAATGGAGAAGCTATTCAGATTGAAAGAGATGGAAATAAAAAGTAGGAGCTGCCAAACAGTACACTTTTTTTTAATGTAAATGCTAATCCTTGATTAATTGAACAATGTTTTGGGGATATTAACTATGAATCCAAGCAGAGATGCAAATGGTTGGTTTATATGTTTGAAAACATCTAGAACAAAGTTGGCAATCTGATGTTTATGTTACCTGCCAAGTGTATTTTTATTCCAAGAGGTACAAATCAATCAAACAATAACTAAATGAGGTTACAAACATTTTCTTTGCAGCCCATCACACTTCTGTCCCATGCAACTTTTCATATTAAATTTTAGTTTTAACATTAATATAATGCTCCATTTCACAGATTTATTAGTTTTTAGGATAAAATTTATTTTATTAGGATGCCTTGCCTATTTATTGTAAAATAAAATCTGAAGGTGGCTACAGTTCATTGACTAGTTTCAAAACATGCTCAGCTGTTCGGGTTAGGGAGAAAAATTAAGCTGTGCAGATATATGTCATTTCAGAGATAAGAAAGATAAGCAAGATCAACTTTACTTGTCTGCTTTCCAGTAACCTATGACTAGCCATGTGCCTCCATTTGACTCTACTTAATTATTGCAAATATAGACATTAAAATTTTATGAAGTTATTACTGTTTTATAATACTCGAAAGAGTAAAGTTAAAATTGTAACACTTTCAATATGAACTTGCTATGAGTGTTTTTTAGTGTTTTTCACTAAATATACTACATAGCACCAAGAGTGCAAAAGCAATGCATATAAAGATCAAGTCTAAACATTGTCTATTAATGCTACCTTTATCATTATCTACGTACCATTAATGACATTATCAAGAAAACTTTTGGAACTTTGTAGCTTCATAGAGCAAATAATTATTCCAAATGCTACAAACCATATATAAATTTTACTGGATTGAATTATGCACAAAAAAAGTATGAATAATCAATCATAAACCCCCCCCCCCAATCATTTCAGTATTGCATTACTTTAGGTTCCTACAATCTAAGTATCTATATGTCTATTCCTCTTACAGAATTTGCACATGGAAAACACTTGAGCGAAGACCACCGCATAGGCAACAAAGTGCTGTGCTATATAGGGCTTTAAAGGTCATAACCAACATCTTGAATTGGACCTGGAAGCAAACCAGTACCAATGCAGCTTGTGCAGCATAAGTATTATGTGTACCCTTCTTTGGGTACCCAAGATTGCTCACATAGGCACATTCTGTAGCAGTTGAAGCTTCCAGATATTCTTCAAGATTTTTAATCTGCATTGCAGATCCAAACAGATGATGATGGCTATCAAACATTTACTATATTAGCATAAATTACATCTATGTAGGATATAATTGTCTAGAGCACCGGTGTCAAACTTGCAGCATCACGTTTCTGTCATGTAATGTTTTGCGATGTTTTTTCCCTTCGCGAAGCTGTGGTGGGCATGGCCTGTGCGTTACGCATCCGGCTCATGGGCGCCAATTTGACACCCCTGGTCTAGAGAGATACTAAACGAACAAGCAGACTTCATTGTCTAAAATAACAGGTATATGACTAGATAAAATTAAAATAACTTCAGTTTCCAGTTATTAGTAGAAGGCTGTAGCTTCTAAAATCCACTAATCATATTGCAAAATTGCATGCTTTCATGGGAATAGAGAAACTGACAGGAACTTAATGTTTCTGCTCAATGGATGACTGAATCAAGGGAGGAACACTATTTCGAAAATGCTTCTTTGCAGTGAAATGTGGAAACCAAAACGACAATGTAACTTTCTTTAGTATTAATATTAAGCAAGATAAAAGTTTTAATCAGGAATTCTAATGATGAGCTTCTTAAGAAATATTGTATAGCCAGAAGTGGGATTTCATTTAGTTGAGAAATAGTTTACCTATAGATGTTTCAGTTATGAGCTACAGAATGCTAAATACGTTTCCATGTTAAAATGAACAAATCCAGCACTTAATATATAGAGCTAGACCTCTTTATGCTTCTTGATTGAAGTAACAGAAATGTAGATGGCTACTGTTGTGTTCTATGGCCATTTATAGTAATGTTCTCAATGGAAGCTGAATATAACTAGTGATAGAGAAACGTAAGACATGAACTGTCAGATCTCCTAACAGAAAGTATTTTTACTGCAAGGATTGCTGTACGCTTTTGCTTCCTATACAGTGATTGAGTTCAAACAAGGAGAAAACTGGTACTATAGAGGTTTAAATAATTAAGAATGTTCAAAATATTGATCGTATTTAAAATTTAAATATGCTTCCAAATTGTTTATCAGTCAACTCTTACCCATAAAGTAAGAGTTACGTTTTTTTTTCCTAAAGAGAAATAGTCTTAACCTTTCAGAAGCATTACTAAGCATCGTTACCACCTCTGTTTTAATGTAAGTAAACTGTAGCATACATATCAGGTAACCGCACTGATAGATCATCTGACCTCAGTCTAAATGAAAAGGAAACTTTCTAGCATTATGTACAAACAAGATCATTTAAATACAATTATTTTCAGTGGTTTCACTGTGTAAATTTTTGAAAGAATAAATATCTTGCTTGATTCGATATCTAATCACATCATAGGGAAAATTAATTCAAAATTACAAACAAAGCTTAAGAAGTATTTGAGAAATAAAAATATACCATGTTAAATTAAATAACTCATGGAATATTGTGTGATCAAAGCATGTTGTTGAAGTATAATTTAATTAGAATTATTTTAAAAAGTTTTTGGAACTAAGAAACATGTAAGATAGACATGAAATATGAAAGCAATATAAGAAATAATTAATTGACTTTATTAGTAGTATTTAAAATTATAGTAACTTAAAAGCTAGCAATTTATTACTGAGAAACCAAGACTTTTTATAAGACATAGAAATGTTCAGTGCACTTTAATCATATAAAATATTAATGTTAACATTTCAACAAGGTTTAAAAAAATACGTTTCTCAAATAACATGTATTTATTCCTCTTCTGTATCAGCAGTTACAAAGAGTTGTGGCAGCACTGAGGAAATTTCCAGAAAATGCTACACATTATTTTTTATAATCTTGTATTTGTTCTTTGACATTTATTTTGAGGTTAATGTGTGGTAATAAAAAGGAATCAAACCTTCTTAAAGCATATTATATATATTTATTTTTCTTACTCTAAAGAAATAAAGGATTTATGAACTGGAAATAATTACAACCAAGTTACAGTACTTAAAGATACATAATTTCATAACTTAGATATATCCCTTCCCATACAAGGGGAAAACATTTTCAAACTTACCCGTCTACGACAAAAAGGAAGACCTTGGGTAATGATGCTGATGCTAAATATCTTCATCACAGTTTGGTGTGGCAAAGGCTCTTTTGTACTTGGGAGATCAAAAGAAACCAAGCCATGATTTAAGGAAGTTTTCCCTGGTTTTGACATTATACTATTGTCACTTGGTCCAAAATTATTCGCAATCAAAGGGCATTACTAAAAAATAGTAATACAAAATAGTATCTGGTAAAACTGAGGATTTTAAAGCAGAGATTCGGCTTTTCAGGGCCTGCTTTGCCTTTGTCTCAGTCTCTCTTAGTAAGTGTCTTGACCTGTCTGCTGCTAAGTGAAGTACAAGCTATCCTAGCATAGACAGGAATTATAAATGACTATGGCGACAGACTGTCCCTGCCAATCAAATAGCTATTGGCCCACCCATGCAGTATCACTAACACATATACTATCAACATAAGTGACATGGAAAAAAAGCAAATGCTTAGAACTAAAACAGCTGAGTTACCAAATTAAGGTCAATTATGGTTCTGATAGGAGTTTTAAGTGAGACTAGGCTTTAACGTTTCCAATTACAACTATTTCAAACAAATACACTATTAAATCTTAATCATAGAAGCCATGAATACATTATATCTATTAGGGCTTGAATTAATTGTGTACCCGTCTTGGTGTGCACACATATGTGTCTGTGTAACTCATTTATGTAAGATTTGATTAATTTGAAATATATTTTTATTGTTGAAATAATAAAAGGAAAAATGTCTGCATTAGATTACAACAGTAGAATAAAGTAGGGAGAAATGAAGAATTAAAAAAAACGTCATGGGAAAATTTTCTAGTAATACATTCACCATTTCTTTCCATTTGTTTCCCATAATCTGGATATTGTGCTTTACAGTGAACATTGAAGATTGCTATTATTTGTTTAGTTTATGTATCTTTCTATTAGTCTCATGTTTTTTTTAGAAATCATATTTCAAGAGTCTAAAATTGTCTTGCCATGTAATATACAGTGCATAAGGGAAGCAGTCCCATTTACATTTGATTAGACTTCTATTATGGATATATACTCTATTTTGCTATTATGACATATTCTACAATTTTGCTCTCCAAATCTGATACTGGCAGCAAAATTCCACTAATATATTATTCTTCTAATATATAATATATTGTAACATGAATAAAGATTAACATGGAGAAAGATTAAGAAAAAGACAAAAGTGCAAGAAACAGTATAAAGTAAAAAATGCCAAGATTACTTAAAGAAATTACGTCCGATCGTCTTTACAACAGTTACAAACCGACCTATTGTCTCTTCTCCCCCATTCAAGATTATATTACATAATTTCTGTCTTCCCATAGTCAACCCTTTTTAATCAACAAATCCAAAAATAACTCATTTTATTTTCATTTTCAAAAGTTAATAAAGGATCTTAGTCTTTTATAAATGTATTTATTGTTTAATCCCCAAACAGGTCACTTTTGCCATTTCTGCAAATTCTGCCATTTTCCACAGTCCATTTCTCCATTGGGGAGTATTTCAGTATTTTTCCATCTTTGTGCACGTAGTAGCCTTCCTGCTGTTATCATTGAGGAAAAAAATATTCCATAAATATTTTCTATTTGGCTGCTCATAAGAAAAGTTCTGGTTTCCCTCTGATTATTAATTTTTAAATATTGATCTCAAAAAATTATTTCAATTTCCTCCATTACTGATTCCTTTTGTAGCAAAGTTTGCTTTAGCTTCCATTTATAAGTTCTAACTCTCTTCTTATATGTTAAAGTCACTGGATTATTGAAAGTCATTGGCTAATACATGTAACAAGATTTTAAAAATCCAAAACATATTTATTCTTCAGCAAGATCCGTGTTTTTCAAAGAAACGTATTGTTGTTACCATTTTCATGCCTCTATAGATTCAAAGTTATCCATCATTTTTTTTAAAATGCCATCCATTGTTTTAATGGACCCATGGTGGTGCAGTGGTTAGAATGCAGTACTGCAGTCTAAATTACTGCTCACTTCAGGAGTTCAATCCTGACTGGGTCAAGGTTGACTCAGTCTTCCATCCTTCTGAGGTAGGTAAAATGAGGGCCCAGACTGTTGGGGACAATATGCTGACTCTGTAAATCGCTTAGAGAGGGCTGTAAAGCACTGTACGTAAGTCTAAGTGCTATTGCTATTGCTAATGCCTTTCACAGAGATTCTATATTTTTGTGGGCAAACTATGCCATTTCAGTCTCCAAAAAACCCATCAATTTCCATATGGCAAATCTATTTAGTTTTTCATTGTCCTTTAAAGAATGCAGCTTTGTTATCATTTGAGGCATATATCAGAATCTTGGTTTATTCAAATTAATTTCAACCCCCACATATTTATCATAATCACCAGTCAATACTAGTTTTTATCATAATTGTGGGTTTACATACAAAACAACTTCATTTTGCTTACTTGTCCCTGACATAATAAATTCTTACCTCAAATGTTTATGAATCAAATATTTTTGTCCTTTTTCTTGTTTCCTGTACACAAATTGCATCTTGCTTTAACTTTTTAAAATAGTGAAATAGCTTTTTTTCTTTTTTGCAAGGTATTTGCCGATTTTATATTCCACATTAGGCATTTAAAACCCATGTTTATGTTGTGAACATAAAAAGTCTATACCTGTAGTGTCCATCATAGTAGTCTCTTCTTCAATCTCTTGCTGCATTTGCTGCATAGCTCCTTCCTTTTGATCCACTTGTATCTCCTCCAATCCCTCTTTCAAGGAAATGCCCCACTACTTAGACTGAGTTAAGCAGAAATCTCTGCTGCTTAAAACATTAAACTCTTACACGTGTCTGTTTCAGATTTTTTTTCTAACTTATGCTGTAGATCTTCAATGAGCACTCATTTATTTTTTCAAATATTGTTTTGTATTCATAACCATGAAGTTATTCAGTTTTCCTTTTGTTTAAGGCAAGATATTACAAGGTTTAATGGAAAGATGATTTTATGCATTGTCAAACCACAATCCCTCTGCTAGAAACCAATAATTTTGAAGACGCATTCATCTTGAAGTTACTTTGTTATGATTCCTAATTTTCAATACCATTGTTCTTCTACTACTGTAACTGTTATATTTATGCCTGGCGCAGATTACCTCCACCCCCACCCCCCATGCAGGTGCACATTTTTCTCAAAGTAAGATCTGGGAAAAGGTTTGATCCAGGTTGAAAATTAGTTATTTTTCATTTTTCTGTGCATATTTAATTTTCACGGTACTACTCTGTACTATGAATAAATACTATGAGAGAGAGAGAGAGAGAGAGAGAGAGAGAGAGAGAGAGAGAGAGAGAGAGAGAGAGAGAGAGAGAGAGAGATCTTTAATACAAAAATATCCGGCATTTAGAAATATATTTTCATATACCGTATTTATCGGTGTATAGCGCGCACTGGCACTGGTATAACACGCACCTTAATTTTAAGAAGGAAGTTTCAGGAAAAAAAGTAAATTTTAAATAAAGAACTTTGAAGCATAACAAAGGTAGTTCAATCACAGCCACAGTCACAATGCACTGCACACAACTGGCTCATCCACAATGTAAAAGCAGCTGTGCTAGACCCAAAATGGCCCCTGCAACAAGCAGGAACCTCACACAGCCACAAAAAGCCGAAAAAACCAACTTTCACACTTTACACACACAAAATTCCACATACAGCTTTGTGAGATTTTGTGTGTTTGTATAGTTAGAGTGAAACACTACAGAAACACACTAAATCTCAGAAAGCTGCACAAATATTATGTTATTTTTATTTATTTTTATTTTCTATAAAAGCAGCTAAATTTAAAACTTCCTAAACTTTAAGTCTAAGTCTAAAAAAAGAACAACTAAAAAAACCCCCAATTAACTATTTTTTTTAAAGCTCCCAAAGGGAAAAAAAACTTATCCAACAGAACAGGGGTCTCCAATCTTGGCAACTTTAAGACTTGTGGACTTCAACTCCCAGAATTCCTAAGTCAAGGCAGGCAGGCAGAAAGAGCTGCTCACCAATGAGCTTGATTGCAGCCAGGGATATTCAGTTGATTGCTGATGCATGGATTGCGATCGTCATGCAATCAGCAACTAAGGTAAGGAAGCCGGAGGCTGGGGGGGGGGGGGAGAAACTTTTTTCCTTTTACATGGCTCTGGCGATCCTGATTCTGAGTTGCCTGATTAGCAGGCAATTCAGCTGGGATGTCAGAGCTTGGCTGCTCAGAGCCATTTAAAAGGGAAAAAAGCCTCTGACGATCGCGGGGCTCAGCTGGGCATGGGGGGCGGGGGCAGGGATTTTTGCTACCGGTTCTCTGAACTGCCCGCCATCGCTACCTACTCGCCCGAGCCGGTCCGAACCGGGAGCATTTCACCCCTGCCCAAGACCCCAACATACCCCAGGCTATCTCCGACAGTGTCTCAGATGCTGTAAACTCGCCATTCGTTCTTTTTACAGTATTTTTTAATACATATCGGCGTATAACGCACACATGCGATTTCCACATTATTTTCAAGATGAAAAAGTGTGCGTTATACGCCGATAAATACGGTAACATAGAAACGTAGAAATATATTTTCAATTAGAGGTTTCTCACACATAAAAAATTGAAACTTCAGCATCTATTTAAAAACATATTTTAAAGACCATGCTATAAGTGAACATGCTTTGTTTTGTAAGTTTTATGTCAGAAAGTGTACAGTGCAGAAATAATCATTAAAATGAGATCATATTTTATTTTAAATACTTTGCATGTTCATGTAGCAACATGCAAGAGCTTTTCAATGGTAGGATTCCCATTCAAATAGATGACCCGTAGTAACCTTCCTATTATACTATAAAAAGTATATGCACTTGTACAAAATCTCAAATCCTGAGTTTACTGAGAGCTAATAACAAACAAAACATAGGAAGTAATTTTTTGTAAAAATTTGAATACTTAGTATAGTATTATAAAGGATAGTATTATAAAGGATAATACTATTTCTGTGCCTACGTGAAATTTATGAAACTACTTATTCAGAAAGTCTTACATTATTCATTAATATTTATGTTTTAAACATGTTTTTATTACCTCACAGAGATATTTTTTTAAAAAAAATACCTTGATTTCACATTTTATTGAAAGTATTGCTTGCTAATTACTATTACATTGCTATAAGCTGCTCAGCGTGGCACATAAAAATCTCAATATATCTAATATCTTTCTGCTGTACCATCAGCATCACTTTGTGAAATATCTAAATACAAATTAATCTCATTTGTATGTAGATAGCAGGATGCTAAGAGACTATTACAGGATATATTACTAGAATTAATCCTGTCCCTATAGGTGATGACCAGGTTGAACCCAAGATAAATTTGAGGTAAGACATTATCAGTCTCGAGTCCCTTCGTGCCCACAAGAGATCTAAATCCAGCCCATCCTGAATTCCACTGACTCTTATCTACTGCCAATTTGCTTTGACCATTAGTAGTTTAGATTCTTGTAGCTATATTCATTTGAACTACTGAACACCTGATTTTCTACTCTCGACAGTCCCTTTTATTATAATCTCAGATAAGTGTATTGGTGTTATAATTTATCTGGAAGGGGATTCCAAATTAGAAGAGGAAGGGAAGGGAAAAATTAGTTTCATCCATTCTTTGATTGGTTCAGCAACATAGTAGCAACAGTTTGCAAAATAAATTTCAGTTAACCATGTGCTAATCCCAAACTAAATAAATTATCTAGTAGATTACCCTCTTTTTTATTACAAATGTTCTATGTCGTTTGTGTTTGTGTGTTTGTGTGTCTATGTGAAATTATCTCAGACAATTCTACATGAAAATAATGAAAAATGTGTTCACGAAATAAATAAGTTAAACATGGGAGGTTTATTTTTGTGCACAGACGTGCACAGCATTTCTTCAAAGAAACACCAATTCCTAGTTCACTTCTCCTACCTGCTTTAAATTAGTGTTTCAAGAACATTTGTCTTCATTCCTACATTAAAATATTCCACAAACTATTTCAAATATGTAACACAAACCCAGCTGCATCATCTTGTGTTCTTCAAATATTCTAGAAATGTCACTCCAATCCTTATTGGATATAACTTGATTTATGTGATTAAGTTAAACTCTTTGGTTATCTTAGGATAGTACCAGCTGTTAGAATAACTACTACAGTTGCTCTTGAAGAATTTGCTTGGTGATTGTTTTGTTTTGTTGTGTACTGGTACACCTTTAAAATATATGCAATAATATAGGCAATATTTCTTTTATATGCATTTAAGACCCTAATTTTTAACAGGGTAAAGACTCAGAGAGTGATAATGCAGAAAAGAAAAATACAGTATTAGGGTATATCAACAGAAGTATCATTTCTAAATAATGGAAGTAATTTCCACTTTACTCTGTGTTGTTCAGTAGATATATTGACTATTGTGTACATATGACGTTAAAGGTGGTTATATACCTAATATGATCATTAAAAAAAAGACAGAATGATCAGATTACTGGATAAAAAATTATATGAGGACCTTGGTGGAAATTGGGCATTTAGCAAAGACTGAGATGGCATATGATGGCACTTTTCAAGGATCTGAAAGAATGTGACACAAGATAAAAACTTGTTTTCCATCGTTCCAGAGTGCAGAACATAAACTAATGGATTATAGTTTTCAACTGAACGTTAGAAAAAACAGTAAGACTGGTTTAATAAAACCAATAGTTATGAAAACTGGCAGGCTCTCCTTTACTAGATGTGCTCAAACTCAGTCAAGAGAGCCAGCTATCAGAAATGATTTCTATCCCAATTTATGCAGTTTAGATTATAATTTATTTATTTATTGGTTCGATTTATATGCCGCCCTTTCTCCAGAGACTCAGGGCGGCTTACAATGCGTTAAGCAATAGCCTTCATACTTTTGTATATTTATACAAAGTCAGCTTATTGCCCCCACAAACTGGGTCCTCAATTTACCTACCTCGAAAGGATGGAAGGCTGAGTCAACCTTGAGCCTGGTGAGATTTGAACTCGCAGTAATTGCAGGCAGCTGGTGCTACTTAACAGCGCTTTAGTCTGCTGCGCCACCAAGGCTCTTATAAGACTTAATCGTATCACTAACTTTGTAAATCATCTTTGGAGGGTTTTTTTAAGGAACAGGGCAGGGTAAAAATGATAACAATACTACTTTTTTAAAAAAAATATTTTCTCAATTGAGTCTATAAACCAAATACTATAATTTACAGTAGAATGTGCCTAAAAGCTATTTGAGCATGTACAGAAAGAGAAAACTAGACCAGAAGCCATTTTAACAAGCAATGGCAGCTGCATGATAAGATACTTAGATAAACAGTACTCCTGTATTAAGAAAAAAAAATGTCATGCATTGATTCTGTAGTAGCTGGAGAAAGTGATAAATCAGACTGTTACCTTATCATTTTTTTCTACTAAGGAAAGTTCTTGAAACCTGCTGAAATCCCTTCACTGAATGGTTTGTGCTGTGTTTGGATGGTTTATTGCACAAGGCCTCGTGATCTCTCAATTGCTTAAAAATGGCTGAGAGGGTCCTTTCCTTTGATCCATCCTGATAGGCCACAAGTGAAACAGATTAAACATGACTAGTGTCATGCAGTGTCAACATGGCACTTCTTTTTCCTGATTTTTTTCATAAAAGTGTAAGAAGGAAAGAAATCTCTGTTACGGGTTCTGGAATAAACAGGGAAGCTATCTGTAGCTTTATTTTGATAGTACCGTATTTTCCGGCGTATAAGACGACTTTTTAACACAGGAAAATCACCTCAAAAGTCGGGGGTCGTCTTATATGCCGGGTACCCGAATCACCGATGACGCTACGGGAGCGCCGACAACATTGAGGGGAAGCTGTGCCGATCTTGTCAAGGCTGCATGCCGCTGAATGCTGGACCCAGCTGATTACTACGCGAAGCTTCCCCCGCCATCCCAGGCATCCAGGGGGATATTACCGACGCTCCGACTTCCCCAGCTGACCCCCAGCGATGGCGAGCCCCACCTGTCTGGGGAAGTCGGAGCGTCGCTAATATCCCCCTGGATGTCTGGGGGAAGCTCCGCTCAGAAACCAGCTGGTTCCAGCATTGAGTGGCATGCAGGCTTGACGAGATTGGCACAGCTTCCCCTCAATGTTGTCAGCGCCAGCAACTCAGATTCGGGAAGCTGTGCGGATCTCGTCAAGCCTGCATGCCACTCAATGCTGGAACCAGCTGGTTTCTGCGCGGAGTTTCACAGCAGAGAGAAGAAGCTGGATTTTGCTTTCCATTGCAGACACCAGATCGGCCCCCTGCAGGCTCTCGTCTCTGGAGGAGCCCGACCAAAGTTTCCAGTGCCACTTCAGGGAGCGCTCCTCGAAAGATGAGATCTTGCAGGGGGCTGATCTGGCGTCCGCAATGGAGAGCAAAATCCAGCTGCTCCCCGGACCAGTCACCATTTACCGCTCGGAGTCCCAAGCATCAGGAGATGAGGGCTGCCTTGTGCCGCAAATATACTAAGGCAGAATCCTGATGCTGCACTTTCAGCAGAGAGATGAGGGCTGCCTTGGCCATCGGCTGGTGCAAATATACCAAGGCGAATGCTCACGCCGCACAAGTTCAAGTAGTGCTTCGCTCCCACACTTCTTCCAACCCCCAGTCTCTCAGGGAGATGCTTGACTTCCTCTCAGCCCCAAGACACTGGCTGGCCATTGAGATAAGAGAGAGAGAGAATGAGAGAGAAAGAGAGAGAATCAGAATGAGACAGAGAGAAAAAGAGACAAAGAATGAAAGAGAGAATGAGAGAGAGAGAATCAGAATGAGACAGAGAGAGAAAGAGACAAAGAATGAAAGAGAGAGAATCAAAGAATCAGAGAATGAGAGAGAGAGAGACAAAATGAAAGAGAATCAGAATGAGAGAGAGAAAGTGGGGGGAGAGAGAGAAAGGGGGACAGAGAGAAAGAGAGAATGAGAGAGTGGGGGGAGAGAAGGGGAGAGAGAAAGAAAGAAAGAGAGTGGGAGAAAGAGAGAAAGAGGGTGGAGAAAGAATGAGAGAAAGAGTGGGAGAGAGAGAGAAAGAGAGAATGAGAAAGTGGGGGAGAGAGAGAGGGGGGAGAGAGAGAGAGAAAGCGAAAATGAGAGAGAAAGAGTGGGAGACAGAGAAAGAGAGAGACAGAGAGGAGGGAGAGTGCCTGAAGGACCCCATCCTGTACTGGGAGTCCAGATGATTACATTAACAGTAACAATATTTAATCTTCCTGTATTTTTAAAGCTTTTATATGTTTCCGTCCCCTATTGCAGTGCAGGCTCCAACATGTTGTACTTACTATAGCCTTCAGCACCCATACAAAAAAAATTCATATCCCTGGTTTATGGTTAAGATGCCCAATTTATGGTATTTCAGCCAGAAGTAATCTGCATTAAACCGGATAATGCACTTAAGTTCAATTTAAACTTTAAGCAGAATGGCTTGCCTCAAGTCTTTATGACTAAGCATGTTTGCTTTAACCAGGCTTTATGCCAATACTATATAATTGGAAACTGTTTTTAGTAAAACCTTAAAAGTGTTTTTTCCCCCTCTTTTTTAAGAAAATGGATGAGGAAGGATATAAGTACAGTGTGCTTTGTTGGCTGGGTAAAATCATTATTGTCTGAACTGCGAAATTTAAAATTATGAAGTTGGTGGTCCCTGAGGTCCAAAAAGTTGGGGACCCCTGGCCTAAGATCATCGGAAAACACATATTTTTGATGGTTTTAGGAATAACTTTATCGTTGGGGTCACCACAACATGAGGAACTGTATTAAAGGGTCGCGGCATTAGGAAGGATGAGAACCACTGCCTTAGCTGCTTGCCTTGCTTCGCTTGCCTTGCTTCGCTTGCCTGAATCCATTCCATCAGCAAGCAACTCCCTGCCTGAAATCAAGCAGGCAAGGAGTTGTGGACTTCAACTCCAAGAATTCCTCAGCCAGCAAAACAAAGCTGGCTGAGGAATTCTGGGAGTTAAAGTCTACAAGTCTTAAAGTTGCCAAGGTTGGAGACCCCTGTTCTATTGGGTAAGTTTTTTTCTCCTTTGGGATCTTTAAAAAAAATAGTTAATTGGGGGTTTTTTTAGTTGTTCTTTTTTAGACCTAGCCATTTAAAGTTTAGGAAGTTTTAAATTTAGCTTTCATATAAAAATAAAAATAAAATAAAATAATATTTGTGCAGCTTTCTGAGATATAGTGTGTTTTTGTAGTGTTTCACTCTAACTACAAAAACACACAAAATCTCACAAAGCTGTATGTGGAATTTTGTGTGTGTAAAGTGTGAAAGTTGTTTTTTTGGGCTTTTTGTGGCTGTGTGAGATTCCTGCTTGTTTCAGGGGCCATTTTGGGTCTAGCACAGCTGCTTTTACATTGTGGGTGAGCCAGTTGATGTTTTTTTAATTTTTATTTGGTGTGCGTTGGAAGAGGGCTAGTCTTATACGGTGAGTATAGCCCAAATCCTATATTTTAACAGGAAAATTTGGGGGTCATCTTATACGCCCAGTCGTCTTATACACCGGAAAATACGGTACATCAGATGAAAGGCTGTCAGTGTTCCATCAATTGAGCAGAAGAGAATGCAATTAGGACACAAACTCTATATGATTCACTAGTGTCAGCTCTTCAAGATAGGCCAGGCCAGAAAACAGACACTGCAAAAACTATTTGAAGTCAATTATTGCAGGGTACAATATCAGATCTTGAAAGTCTGCCAGAAAGTACCCTATTTAAATTCCTGAAATTACATGAATTACAGAATTCTCCCATTTGCAAATTAAGGTACTGTTACAGGGTTTCTTTGTGATCTGGTAGTTAATGTTCTTGTGAGTTTAGCTACAGGAAACTAAGGATATCTTTTTTTTTTTACTTCTCTGATGCAAACTGGTTTCTGCTACCTGTTTTAAGTAAGTCCTTAGGAATTGATGTAGTTTCTTCAAGAGTTCTTTAACATCCTCTGTAAATAACTTCCCTCACATTAGCATTTAAACTGTTTTATGTGCCTCTGAATAGAAAAGTGAATAAAAATTGAATTATAGGTAATCGTCATATAACAACCAATCATTCAGTGACTATTTGAAATGACGATGGTGCTGAGCAAACGGGACTTACAACCAGTCTTCATACTGCAGCCACCCCAATGGACATGTAATCATGACTCTAGAGTTTAGCAACCAGCTTGCTATTACAACATCCCAGCATCCCATAATCACATGACCAACATTTGCGAAGCTCACTGCTGGCTTCCAACAAACAAAGTCAATAGAGAAACCTGCTCGAAATGACCACGGGATTCACCTAACAATGGCAATTGGGACTGATGGAACTGCCATCATAGGTCAGTGCGCTCATAAGATCGTGCTTTATGACAGTGTTGCTCAGTGATAATTCTCAATCCCAATTACAATCAGTGAGGGCTACCTGTAATAGAAATATGATCCAGATAAAGGTGCAGACAATATACAATTGGAACAGATCACTTACATGTTGGCAGTCTCTAGCTGTTATATGCTGACAGTTGACTAGATCTCTAAATTAAGATCTCTTTATTCAATATAAACTTTTTAGGATCTTTTCTAGTTTCCTAGAGGTCTAATTAACAGAATCTACTAGAGGAAAGATTCCAGTGAGTGCTCTTTGTTCAAATGAAAAATCTATATAAAGACAACTTTAAACTGGCTTGTTTATGTTTATTTTTTCCCATTCTTTCTATGTAAAGGGCTTCTTGCTTATTTTCAGAAGGAAGAGCAGTTTGTAAGTATTTATTATTTTTAAATTACTTTTTATCTTTTTAAAGATGTTTTTTGTATTGTTTTTAATTTTGTACATTGCTTAGAGTCACATTTGTGAGATGACCAGCTGTATAAATTTACAAAATAAATTTACTTTGATGTCTGTCAGGTTTTTTTTATCAGTGTGAGAAATAATTCACACAAATTAATGGATTCACTCACCATGTCTGACTGAAATCAAGAGGAATCTTATTTTTGGGTACTTCAAAGAATAAAGGCAAAAGTTCTGAGGAAGAAAATTGAGATTGTAAAGTTAAGTCCAATTATTATGGTTTGTCTGGATAATTCAGTTCTGCATACAAAACTTTCAATAAGATAGAAAGATAACAATGTCTTCAGATGTCAATATTTTGTGGCTAGATAAACATGACAGTGTTATGAAAGCAATTTGCCACTTTTTTCTTCAAAGACAGAGGTGTCAAACTGGTAGCCCGCAGGGCCGATGCGTCATGTCCACCGCAGCGCCATGAAGGCAAAAACTGTCACAATATGTCACATGACATCAATGTGATGCGGCAAGTTTGACACCCGTGTTCAAAGAGGTTTTCTGGATTCTTAATGTATAGGCCATTTATTGACAGTCTCTGATCCAAATACTAATCAACCCAATCCTGTTTAGTTTCTGAGTCCAGACAAGTCTAGTACCTATTCAAAGTCAGCATCAACATCTTTTTTCAACTGATGAGATGTTGCAATTTTTTTTTTAGTTCAGTGCCACTGTCCTACACCATCTTGGTTCAATATTACAAAAATATTCCTTGTTCAATGTATATATAATTATATGGACAGCAAAACTTTTTTCAGTTCTATCTGTACAGAAAATCCTTATGTCTTTCATTTATCCTATCTTTAAGACATTTCTGAGAGGGATCATAAATTCTGTTTGTCCTTGATTGCCCACATTTTATAAATATACTTTGTGTTGCCCAATTCTGCATTGTATCTACTATTCACTTCTCCCCGAGTCTGGAAAATGTATATTAATTTTAAATGTTATCTATTTTCATTTTTAACTATTTTATTTCTTTCCGTCTGTTGGCCTTAGGGCCATAATAAAAAATTGATTTGATAGTTCAGTAAGTGCTGGAGAGCATTCCACTAACACCTTTTTTCTTATTATCATAGTTTGCTTTATAATATTTGTGATACATATGTATCATACAATCCTCTAAGCATCAAAATCTCTAATGGATGCCTTTCACAAATAAATTTAAGTGAGAGTGATTCCCATAAGTACTTCATACCTTGTCAACTTTGTTTATGCTAGCTGCCCTACAGACCTAAAGCCTACACTATTAGGATTCAGGAACATCTGGAAACCTTCAAATGTATATCAAATAATTCCACTGACATCAGAGAGAGTGATAGAGGGAATAAGGCTGTTGTTCGCCTAGTAATAATAATACTGATATACCTTCCAGTGATTCTGGGTGATTTACAATAAATTACAATAGAATTGATTTTTTAAAAATATAAAACAAGACAAGAACAACAGGATGGAATGAAGTGAAGTGAAAAATCTCACTCTCCTTTACCAAAGGCCTGGGTGGACAGCCAGGTCTTCATGACTCTTCTAAACAACAGTCAAGTGGGGCCCATCTGGATCTTAAGAGAAATTCCAGAGGGCAGGCACTGCTACAGAAGGCACATTTCCTGGGTCCTGATAGATGACATTGTTTAATTAAAGAAACCCAGAGGATGCCAATTCTACAAGATCAAAGTGGTTGGGCAGATACTATAAAATAAAGGTGGTCCCTCAAGTAATCAGGTCCTATATCATGTAGGGCTTTATAGATAACAGCTGCCACATCCAGAAGCAAACTGGCAACCAGTGGAGCTTGCAAAGCAGAATTGTTAAATGGGCATATCAAGGCATGTTGACCACTGATCCCACTGCTACAGTTTGGACTATTTGAAGCTTCTGGACTGTCTCTTTCCAGGCAGCTGAAAATGATGAATCTCTCTGGTCAATAGGAATAGTCTTTACTTCTCAAATAGATACTGCTTCAGTCTTTCAAATATTATAATCAAAGTGTCTGAATAAAAGTTAATGAATTAAAAATAATTAATCAAAAAATTAAAAAGTTTTTCAAGCAGTTTCAAATAGACCACTGTAAGATAGTGATAATGCTAGCAAGAATACATTTAAACTAAACATGAAAAGCTTAAATATTCAAGAACAGAACAAACTACACTTGTCTTAAAGTGTCCTTATTAGTGACTCCCAACTTAATAGCAATAGTAATAGCACTTATATACAGCTCCCTAGTGCTTTATAGCACTCTCTAAGCAGTTTACAGAGTCAACATATTGCCCCCAACAATCTGGGTTCCCATTTTACCAACCTGGGAAGGATGGAAGGCTGAGTCAACCTTGAGCTGGTGAGGATTGAACTCCTGGCAGTGAGCTGAATTAGCTTGCAATACTGCATTCTAACCACTATGCCACCACAGCTCCAATATAATCATCATAATCATAATCATAAGTTTATTTGTCAAGCATATATAAGATAACAGGTAAAAGTATAAACATAATTTGAATACATGAAAAGGGTAAGTAAAAAAGAATATTAGGACAGGGACGGCAGGCATGCTCATGCACTTATGCACGCCCCTTACAGACCTCTTAGGATTGGGGTGAGGTCAACAGTAGACAGTTTAAGGTTAAAGTTTTGGGGGGTTGGGGAAGAAACTACAGAGTCAGGTAGTGCATTCCAGGCACTGATCACCCTGTTACTGAAGTCATATTTTCTGCAATCTTTTCATCTCTCTTCAATGAAGATAGATATATTAAGCAGAAATGAACAATTTGTACAACATACATAATGTTCGACATAGCTTTTAAGGAGAAAGGACCACTCACACAACCTTTGAAAGAGTACTGTCTTTCTCTTTCCCTGTAAATCCTCATTTCTAGTAACCCCTATTCATTTTAAGTATAATAGATTTGTAAGGAACCTATACCAATACTCATAGTTTTCCTTCACACTTTTGCCATTTTAGGTATAACTTCAGATATATAAGCTTTTCCACCCCAAAAAAACAAGTTTTTTTTTTTTTTACAGTATCCAATGCCTGTTTAGGTTTCAAAATGTTAAATACAGTACCACTAAAGCTAATACGGTATTGTGGTTAAGACGACTGGATTGAGAAGACTAAGATTCAAATTTACTGTTTCATGTGGAAGGTGACTAAGTGACTTGGAACTAGTCACTCTCTCTCAATATATTTCATGGAATTCTTGGTTAAAGAAAAGTTGAGGGGAAGATTTTGTACACCATCTTCATCTCCAGGAAAAAAGTGCAATAAATCTATCAAACTCTAAATAGCCAGATAACACAAGACCAGAAAATAGAACAAATTGCACTATTAGTTGTAAGCTTGTAAAATTTATAAGGATATTGAAAATACACAAATATTCAATATATTCTAAATCCAATGTTTTATTCTTTACACTCAAGTGCCTTGACTAGTTCTGTAAATTATTTTAAATATTATCTGACACCTACACACAAATACAAATTAATCATTACAGGAAGCAGTTGCCTTAAATTGCTGGCAAATTGCATAAGCATTACAGTCTCAGTCTTTATCGAGTAATGTAAATAGAAAAGTCTTTGCTCCAAAAATATTTACTATGTAGCTAGTGAATCCAAATTCTTTTTACTGGAGAGAATTTAAATGATTCTTATCAATTTTTTTGGATGATACCTTCAAACATTCAAAAATCAGGACAAATATTCCTTTAAAATGTCATTACATTCCATTATTATATTGTTATAGTCAAAATCTAAGAGAGAAGAATTATCCATAGTTTGTTACTAATAATTTACATACATATAATAAACAATTACAGGTAGTTCTCATAATTTAGTGTTATGACAATACTGAAAAAAAATGGGACTTGCAACCACTCCTCAAACAGTGCCTTGCAAGAGAATCAGGTGATCAATGCCATTTGGTAAGCTGCTGATGAGACGCAAGAAGAAACAGACTCTCAACCAAGTGCTCAGGGATTGCTTGTCATGCTGCAGCTTTGAGATCATTTGGGGCAAGATGCTTTCATGATGCCAAGCCATGATGTGGCAAAAATGTCCCAGTGCTTCTCGCTGCATTGCAGTTCTGGGACTGCTTGTACAGCAATGTTCAGGGGCTTTCTGATATGCTGTGCCATGGGGTTTGATATTGCACACCTCAGTGGCAGTGACAAGTCCAGGGGAAGGGAGAAAGAACACACAACAATCAAGATGAGGAGGAAGGTCTATTGGCAGCGATAGTGGGAGAATACAGCAGTTTTTTTTATGATGTTTGGATGGCCAAAAGGGCAGGGATGGAGGAGAGACAGACTAACAGGGGGAGATGTAGGGGAGATAGTCCGTTGCCTTGGAAGAATGGAGGCTTGATGCTGGAAGGACCAAGTTGGATCCAGGTCGGTCCTCCCCTAACAATCTGCAGGATTTGTTTAACGACAAGACTTCCGGTACTGACATTGTGAAGCAGGGCGGTCACAACCACTGAACAACCACTTCATTTACTGATGGATTTGCCAGGCCCAATTACGGTTGTAAATGAAGACTATCTGTATTCCATATTTTAAAAAGCATGGCCACAATCGAGACCAGAATTTCAGATGCTAAGCAAGGCAGTTATTAAGTGAGTCATCTCCAATGATCTTTTTTGGCCATAGTTTTTAAGTGAATCGCAGCTGTTGTTAAGTGAACCATGCAGTTGCAAATCTGGCTTCCCCTATTGACTTTGCTTGTCAGAAGCCAGCCAGGGGATCACAAATGGCAATTACATCATCCTGGGACATTGCAACTGTCATAAAAATGCCGGTTACCAAGCACCTGAATTTTGATCACATGCCCCTGGGGATATTGTGACAGTCATTAAGTGCGAGTAGTTTGTCGCTTTTTTCAGTGCTATTGTAACTTTGAATGGTCACTAAACAAATGGCTGTAAATTAAGGACTACCTGTACCCTTTGAAAAATGTCAAGAATATGAAAAACAGTACCAATGGTATTTATTCCGGAGCATTATATATGAAGGCATCTAACTGCACCCTCTAGCGTTCACAGTTGAAAATGGCATTTTAATAAGTTTAGGCAATATACAGCAACTTATTATGAAGTTATTTAGTAGTGTTTTATTGCCTTGTCAATTCATGTTTTTAATCTTCTTCCTTGAAAATTGCCTTGAGTTGTTAGTCCACTGAGTGACCCTTTAAATCAGACAAATAAATAAAATGCTACTGTGCATCATCATCCAACAGAAGGAAAACATTGGCTATGTTGCTAATCTAAACTGCATGATGCTGACACTGGCTTGTGCACAAAGGCAGTACTATAGTCAAATGATAAGGAAATGAATTTTTGGTTCAGGAACCCAAGCCAACTGCAAGATCAAATTAGGTTTGTGAATATCCTCGACTTACTGCACAATCACAATTGGGATCACAACTGCTGTCATAAATCAATATAGTCATAAAGTGAAATGTCATATGGCTGCACTGACTTATTGTGGCAACCCTAGTTCTTCCTGTTGTGGTTAAATTGGAATCACGGGTCTTTAATCAAATAACCAGCCCAATCCAAGCCATTCCCAGCTTGATCCCTCTCAGCCTTGACTTCAGTAAGATAAGGTGGCGGCCTCCAATCCCCCACCCACCTAATTTGCTTCCTGCTATGTCATTTTGGCCACCCAGCCTTGCAAGCAGTCCCAGAACCAGGCAAGCTCTGGGCCGCTTGTCACATCCTGGGAAGCCTTCACTCTCCAGCAACTGTCATTATTTCTCTCCCCATCCTGCCCCAGCAAGTGGCAGCATTCATTAACTTGTCAGCAAATGCCAGCATTCTCCAGGAGCCTGGCGCAAAAGGAAGTTTTGTGTACTGTGATGCCTTTAAGCTGCTTTGTGCACTTTTTTTTTTTTATGCCACGTCAAGTCAACCCCATCTGGCCCAGCAGGCAGGACAGGCACGCCTCATCATGAGTTGGTGAATGTCAGCAAGAGCAGTGGAAAGGTCGGATGGCAGGGAGCCAAAAGGGCACAGAGGGAAAAATAGGCAGGGCAAGTTGCAGCTACCCTGTGGTCTAAAAGCAGGAGGGCTGCCAAACACCCAGATTTTGATTACGTGAGGTGTGAATGTGGGAGTGCTGCAATAGCCATAAACTTTGAGCACAATGTAAGCCTCATCATTCAATGTCGCCATAACTTCAGTCATTGAACAAATGGTTATAAATCAAGGACTACCTATACGTATTTTTTCCACGTCATATCTTAATATAAGGGACTACATTTTTGTTGTTACTTACACCGTGGATCTCTGTTTCACCTTCACGGTACTCGAAATAGTATTTTCGTTCCAATAGCAGGTTTCAAAATAATTTCAGTAACTCACAGGCTGCCTCCCTGACATCTTACCTGTTTGTACTTGGAATGGAACTGTTGTGGAACAATTAATCCACAAACAGAACATCTTTACAGATATGTTAAACTACATCTGGCAGTACTACTAGAAGCTACCAACCTATCCAACCATGGCATGCATAACCACAGCAAACTTTGTGATGTCTAGCTAACATAAGATGTCTAGCTAACATACCTTGTTTTTTACTTGATTCTTTTAACTTATAAATACTTCAAATTAAAAATGAAAAATTTCACTGACATTGGCAGACCAGAGAATAGCAGATTCTAGAACTGGAACAATTCCTCTTTGTACTTCCTCTTTTTCATGGCAAAGAGTAGAAGGAAAGGTAATCACAGCTGTATACTATATCAGAGATCAGCAACAGGAATCAGACTTTATATTTTTGGGGTGAATGTGATAGTGCAAAGTGAATAGAATGTATTTTTTTAAAATAGCAATTGTTTTTGAAAGGCCATCTTTCTTA
This sequence comes from Pantherophis guttatus, assembly GCF_059756535.1. Lineage (NCBI taxonomy): Eukaryota > Metazoa > Chordata > Lepidosauria > Squamata > Colubridae > Pantherophis > Pantherophis guttatus. The sequence goes on along the minus strand of NC_142070.1, from coordinate 27,438,837 downwards.
AGGATGATTCTTTTTTCTTGCTTTTTAAAGCTATATTAAGCCTATTTTTGGAATTAATTATATTAAAGATTTTGGGTACTTCTCATTTCAGAATGGCAGGGAACTATTATACTAGTTTTAACATCTCTGGTAAAAGGCTGATCTAGAAGATCGTGTCCAATATATATGAGTTTGCACTGTGGTTTAAGTGAATTAACCCATGATAGTAATGATCACAAATTACAATTAAGGCCTTTCTTAAACAGTTTAAACCATAGTTCACATTCAGATGTCATGCTAGATTTAATCACATCATAGCTTAGCAAGTCATGCAAGCAAAATCATAGATAATTAAATTCCTAATTTCTAATATATAAAAACCAGAAATACTAAAATGGAAAACAAAACATAAGAATATCAGAAAAAACATTTTGTTATTCAACCAGGTTTTGACAGCCTATTGCACCAGTACTTTGCAAATACAGATTTATAAACAAAAGTAAGAAGTTAAAATATTGTCCCGCAAAATCTGATGTTTCAGAAATTATGAGAATAAGCCTATTTAGAATTACGAACATTTAATTCAGAAATTAGAGAAGGAAAAATTCTTTGACGTAAATCTTAGCAGAGATTTTTTAAAAAGCAAGAACAGAAATAGTAATGCTATTTTTATTTATTTATAGATATTATGCTTTCAAAGAAAAATGTTTGAACGGTGCTACAAATACCATGTTTCCCCAAAAATAAGACTCTGTCTTATATTTTTTTGAACCCTGAAATAAGCACTTGGCCTTATTGCCATGTGCTCAAAAGCTTATTGGGCTTATTAACAGGGAATGTCTTATTTTGGGGGAAACAGGATAGTTGATAAATTGAATGTATTCATCTTGGGAACTTTATTCTCTACATTCTAAAACTGTACTTAAAAGTATTTAAAGTTACTCACCTTAGATTTAATATAGAATGGCGATGACTGCTGATGTATTGCTAAGTCCATGTTACCATTTGAATTTGTGATACTGTTACAATTAGTTTGCTCATCTCTGCTGCTTTCATCAGATTGATCAAAATCATCACTGTCTTGGTCCATTTCTTCTTCTTCTTCCATGTCCTCCTCTTCCTCTGGTATGCCAGTATGTTCATCTTCCTCCTCCTCTTCTTGGTTGCCAGAATAATCTTCATCTACTTCAATAAATCTGTTGTTGTTTTCTTCCAATTGAGATTCATTTCTATGACACAGTCCAGGTTGGCCTCCACCAATTTCCCCATTTCTTGCAACAACTTCATCTTGTTGTCGTACCTGTTGTTCCTCCTCCACAACTCGATTCATCTGTTCTTCATCCACTTGGCTTGATGAAGTATTACCTCGAATAGACCCACCAGTTCTTCGTCTCTTGCTGCCAACAGATATCAGTTCCTGATTCATTTCCAAAAGCCAGTTTGCTACTTCTTGGACCTTCCCTAAACTATCTGAAGATGCAAATGTTTTTACATTCTGAGAAGAGAAAAAGAAGAGAATTGTCACAATTATAAACTTTATTATACTCTTTAATTATATAGATCTAAATATTAAGGATATCTTTTAACACAGAATACTTCTGATGAAGCATGTCAACTTAATTTTATATTGCAATGAATTTATTGCAAACAAAATCTTGTTCCTATGCATTTTAATAAATATTCTGTTTTATATATTAAATTAAATCTAAGTGGTATAGGAGGAAATATTAAGAACAACACACTATATGTCCACAATAACACAATAATAGACCATTGCATTTAAATTTGACATTGATGGTAATGTCAGGTGTAATGAAAATATTTTTAAAAAGGCAACCATTGTTTTAAAAAATCTACTTCACAACTGATTATGGGATGTATTTTCTCTAATTATGGTAATACTTTAGGGCAGCGGTTCTCAACCTGTGGGTCGCAACCCCCTTGGGAGTCGAACGAGCCTTTCACAGAGGTTGCCTAAGACCATTGGAAAACACATATTTTCGATGGTCTTAGGAACCGAGACACCGCTCCTCTATCCGTTTCCAGGCAGGTCCGATCGTGCGGCTCAGCTGGGATTGTCAGAGGCTTCCAAAAGCATTTTTTTCTGCAACCTCTTCAGCTGAAGAGGTTGTAGAAAAAAAATTGCCTTTAAAAGCCTCTGGCGATCCCAGCTGAGTTGCCTGATCATCAGAGGCTTCCAAAAGCATTTTTTCCTGCAACCTCTTAAGGTTGTAGAAAATATGCTTTTAAAAGTTAAAAAAAAAAGTTGGCCACGCCCACCCAGTCACATTATCCCCCACACCAAGCCACGCCCACAGAACCGGTAGTAACTACATGAGGAATTGTATTAAAGGGTCACAGCATTAGGAAGGTTGAGAACCACTAGTTTAGGGGAATGGAAATGCATCAAATAATATATACATGTGTAACTGACAACATAAAAATCGTTCAAGATTTACAAACTTATACATTTGGCTAAAAGATTACAAAAAGTGTGAACAATTCAAAAACCATTCTGTAAATTCTTAAAGAATTTCAACTGTTGTAGTTAAAAGCTGTGGTGGTGCAGTGGTTAGAATGCAGCATTAAGGGCTACTTCTGCTGCCTGCCATTCGAATCTACCATATTTTTTGGAGTATAAGACGCATCTTCCCCCCCCCCGAAAAGTGGGTGAAAATTTAGGTGCGTGTTATAGATGAATACGGGCATTTTTGCCTCTTGAACCCTCCCCAAGTCATGTTTTTACCCTCCCCGGCCCCCAGAAATACTCTGCAAGCCAAAGATGGCCCCGTTTTTGGCGAAAACGGGCCGTGTGGAGCACTGCAAAGTGCTTCTGGGGGCCGGGGAGGGTGAAAACGCAACATGTGGAGGCCAAAAACTTTTTTCCCTGTTGTTTTTCTCCTGTAAATTTAGGTGCGTCTTATGGTCCGAAAAACATAGTAACCAGGCTCAAGATTGACTCAGCCTTCAAAGTTGGTAAAATGAGGACTCAGATTGTTGGGAGGACTATGCTGACTCTGTAAACCGCTTAGAGAGGGCTGTAAAGGGCTGTATATAAGTCTAACTGCTATTGATATTAGAAGTATTGCCATAACTGCTCAGGACATTTTATTATCCAAACTAGGCAATATTATCAGTGCTCAGTTAGGTAACAAAATGTCTGCAAGAAAACAACCAAGCTTAGAGAACACCAATATGTATCACATACAGCTATGAGAGTAGACACTGCGTAGCTATGAGCCTGGACATATATGCATGCTCAGCAAATGTCAATTGAATGGTAAACACATGTTGAATATATTGTAAGAGAACCAATAAAGGAGAATATTTGTAGCTCAGGGTTGAAATGAAAGGTCCTCGGTTTCACTAGCAATGATATTACCTAGTTTACACTAATGATCACTAATCACTAGCACTGATTATGTTACCTAGTTTGGTAATGAAACATCTGCAAGAAAACAACCAAGCTCAGACAACACCAAGGACCCCTTATTGTAAGAGAATCAGTACTAGTTGTTTCCTTCCCCCTAGGAGAAGATCAAGCTCAGTCTACTTACACATTGTCAGAGGCTGAACCAACCAGGAACGGAGACAGAAAAAATCATTCTCATTGTCCCTCCCTCCTCTCCCTACCCTTTCCACACACATACACACGTTTACTATTAAATGTTTGTCTTGTCATGACAATGAAAAAACAATGAAACTGTGATGACCATAGCAACTGAGATATTGTTTTTGTTGTTACAGATTCCCAAATTAAAATTTGATTTCTATGAGACAAACAAAACTGCAATTGTACTAATATTAATCTATTAAATTTTTAGCCTTACATAAATAAAAATTAATTTCCAAACATCTGTGAAAAGAAATTAGCACACAACGTTTATACTGAGAATTCACTCTTTTTAACAGAAGAAAGTAACACACTGCATACTATTTTAAAGACATTGAAAAATATAAAGTCATTCCATGTTTAAGTGAAATTAAAAGTTTATAATAAAAGCATGACCAATAAAATTTTAATGTTATTCTAAATTTATTAAAAATGTAAGCAATATATGATTTTATCATAGCCTGATCTTTCTAAAGGGGATGAGATGTAATAGCAAAGGATGTTATGTCTGCTGAGACCCAGAAGCATTGTTTCTCCATTACTGATCAATATTGTGGAATAAACTCACTTCTAAGATCTGATGATCATGATGACCAGAGTGTTGTCCACTCTGGTCAACATGAAAAAGTAGAATTGGCTCTTCCTTCAAAGATTAGCATCGAGAATCTGCATTCTACTGTATAGGTAGTCCCCCGTTTATAACCACAATTGAAACCAGCGGTAATCATTACTTTGAACTGTTACTAAATTATTATAAATCAAGGACTAATAATCCTATTTTGTCCTATTTTATTTCAATTGGTATTCTGATGTAGCAGGGTATTTACTATGTTCTATTGCAGGGGTGGGTAACTGTGGCCCTTTTACAACCTGTGGACTTCAACTCCCAGAATTCCTGAGACAGCCAAGCTGTCTATTGCATTACTGTAAAATGTATAGAATATTTGTAAATTGGGTTTTACAAACACTGTGAAATAAATACCAGTAGTAATCCCTAATGAATCATTTGCTGTAGTAATTGACCCCAATCCTAATTTTTCAAAAATATTCAAGAACCGAGATGGCTTGAAAATAAAAGTGCATATTAAATAGTTTTAAAGCCACTTGTCATCAATTTGATAGTATAAGCATACTGTATAAACAAACATTATTCTGTATATAAAAAATATACATGACAGACATTGATAGTTCTCAATGAACTTTTTAAAATTTTATACATTTATATAAAGCAAATGAAAAGGCATATGTGCTATTAAAATATTTTAAGTTGTAAATATTTTCTTAAATATTCATTTTAAATTTAAACTAAATCTTCAGTTCAAAAGAGTAATTTCCAATAGTCTTCAGAAGTATGAGACTATACTTTAAATCTTTATGGCCTTTTTGCTTTACTGACTGTAGGAGTAAGATTTGTAGACCTAGGAGAAACAAGATTATGGAATACTAATTTACATTAAGAAGTAATAAAGAACTAGCTATTGACATTTTAAATTGGCTAAGTATATAACATTAGCATAAAAGTGGATGAAAATATGGCAAAGACTCAAAGAAATATTGGGATTCAATTCCTCCAGTTAAACCAAACTGTTTTAGAAATTTAGTCGTAATCAAAAAATCAAAGCCAATGTATCTTTGATCACACAAAAGTACTATTTGGTTCTTTAAATTTTGCCCAAACCACCACTACCACCCCACACACAACATTATCATATCACAATATGATAATACGATATAACACTGAAAAGCCAATTAATTTAATTTATTAACAGGAGATGTGGCACCAATTGATCCACTGTAATGAGAATAATGCTATATTTGAACAAAAAATAACAATTAAATAGCTAATGTATGATTCTTTGGGAGATGTTATGAAAATGTTTTAGCTTGCTATAGTATACCACCACTCTTGTATTGCTAAGTTTTGTTCCCTAATAATATACAAAAGTAATACACTTTTATTCACTGAATTTCTCTTGCGTATGCAATGATTTGATTTCAAATTTGATTTCAAGCTAGACTAAAAATGAGAAACATATCACATCAGATGCATTTTCGCATAACTCCACTAGAGGGTAGCTCTTTCTGCTTATTAAAGTAACTGATAAATTATTTTAAATAAGCGTAAGATGTAACTGAAATCATCAAGTAAGAAACCTCTACAGCCTCTACAGTTAATGTATTATTTTAAAATACATCTTTCATTCTAATGGAAACTAAATAATGAGTATACAGATCTCAGAAGTATCTATAAAGAAATATTTCTATACATTTGTTTCCATAAATGTTAAATTTGTCTTAGATTCCCTAATTCTAAGATTATCTTAATTACATTAATATCTATTTATTCATGAAATAAAGTTTTAGCAGCTCAAATCGCAGGATATTGTGCTAGGGATATGACTTTTTTGTTCATTGGCACTGGATGAAAATATGGCAAAGACTCAAAGAAATATTGGGATTCAATTCCTCCAGTTAAACCAAACTGTTTTGGTCTTAAGAGACTATGGTATCGTGCTCTGGCATCTAGTGTGACTAAAAAGGCCAATTCGAAAGTGGCAATCCCTTCCACACTGAGGGCAGATACATTCTGTCCCCTGCCCAGTCCCCCGATTTCGCTGGTTCTGGGACTGCCTCTTTGCCTCAGCCTGCCAAACAAGTGTCTCTTCGAATTGGAGAAGGCCATGGTGCGTCTTTAGCCTCCAAGCTGAACAATCGGAGGTCAAGGTTTCCCAGTTGCTAATGTCCATTCCCAAGGCCTTTAGGTTCCTCTTGCAGATATCCTTATATCGCAGCTGTGGTCTCCCTCTGAGGTGCTTTCCCTGCACTATTTCTCCATACAGGAGATCTTTCGGAATCTGACCATCAGCCATTCTCATGACATGCCCCAGCCAGCGTAGATGTCGCTGTTTCAATAGTGTATACATGCTAGAAATTCCAGCACGTTCCAAGACTGCGCTATTTGGAACTTTGTCCTGCCAGGTGAATTCGTCGGAGACAGCGTATATGAAAGGTGTTCAACTTTCTCTCCTGCTGTGCGTAAAGGGTCCAACACTCACTGCAGTACAAGAGTGTGCTCAGGACGCAGGCTCTATAGACCTGGATCTTTGTATGTTCCGTCAGCTTCTTATTGAGCCATACTCTCTTTGTAAGTCTGGAAAATGTGGTGTCCGCTTTACCAATGCGTTTATTCAGCTCAGTATCTAGAGAGTGTCAGAGATAGTTGAGCCGAGGTACACAAAGTCATGGATGACCTCCAGTTCTTGTGCAGAGATTGTAATACAGGGAGGTGACTCCACGTCCTGACCCATGACTTGTGTTTTTTTCAGGCTGACTGTTAGTCCAAAGTCTTGGCAGGCCTTGCTAAAAGTGTCCATAAGTTGTTGAAGGTCTTCAGCAGAATGAGCAGTGACGGCATCATCATCAATGAAGAGGAAATCCCGTAAGCATTTCAGCTGGACTTTAGACTTTGCTCTCAATCTAGAGAGATTAAAGAGCTTTCCGTCTGATCTGGTCCAGAGGTAAATACCCTCTGTTGCAGTTCCAAAAGCATGTTTCAGCATGACAGCAAAAAAGATCCGGAATAAAGTTGGCGCGAGGACACAGCCCTGCTTCACTCCACTTTGAATATCAAAGGAATCTCAAGTTAAGCCATCAAAAACTACAGTGCCCTTCATTTCCTCATGAAAGGACCGGATGATGTTGAGGAGCTGAGGTGGACACCCAATCTTGGGGAGAATTTTATAAAGGCCATCCCTGCTAACCAAGTCAAAAGCCTTCATAAAATCTATGAAGGCTACGAAAAGTGGCTGTCTTTGTTCCCTGCATTTCTCCTGCAACTGTCTAAGGGAAAATACCATGTCAAGAGTGGACCTGTTGGCTCGAAATCCACACTGTGATTCTGGATAGACTTTCTCTACAAGCATCTGGAGCCTCTTCAGTACGACACTGAAATTCCTAATTTTTTTTCTATTCAATTTGACATATTTGTCTTGGCTAAATCTGGAACATATAGTTTCTATATTTCTAGGGAAAAGGGATTCAAGGACACCTATAGATCTTTCTTCCAGTTTCCTAATCAGAGCTACTTAAAAATTAGTTTTGCAATTAAGAGACCAGGAAGATCCAGGTTCAACTCGTTCTCCTTTTACTTCACAGAATAAAAAACCTACACGTAATCCTTGACTCATGACCGGTTGCTTAGCAACTGCGCAAAGTTACAATGGACTCCCCCAAAAAAGCTATTTACAAACAGTCCTGAAGTTATGACATCCCTCCCCACAATCATGTCACCACATTTGGGCAGTTTGGCAACTGGCCTACATTTAGCACCATTTGTATCACATCCTGGTGTATATAACTGTTCTTACACTTTTTTCTGAAGACTTGCATTTACTTCCAGTTTCTGGGGGAAAAAATGCCCCATAGAGAATAATGAGATCACTTAACGACTGCTGTATTCACTTAGTAACTGCCAAAAAAAAAGATTATAAAGTCAAGTCTGGTGATGCTGTATGACTAATAATTGCCAGGCTCAATTACGGTTGTAAATTGAGGACTACCTTTATTACTATTTTTCCAATATTTTGGTAAGTCTTGAATAATATTTTTCAAGAGCATGAACAAGTTGAAATTGTGTTTGGAGAAGAAGGTAGAAGTATGAGTATAGAACCAACTATTCTGGAGAGAAGTTTGCAAAGTCAGGTCTGCATTTCTCTCAAGTGACCAAACATATATTGCTAATTGGGCAGGTTCAAGCAAGAAGTGCTTTTTACTAGTTTAGACCGGTATGTGTACTTGAAACTGAACTGGAATAAATTTCAATTATTCATGGTAACATCATTAGGCTGGCCTAATGTAATTCACTCTCTTTATATCATCATCATAGACAGGCTAGCTGAAGAAATTGGGGAAATGTCTATGCAGGTTAGAAAAGGATGGTTTGTTTGTATGAGGTATAATAACACAAATGTGACCCATGCTTAATCAGAGGCAAGGCTTGCCTAGTTCAACATCCTTTCCCCAGTTTAGGAGTCACAATCCCAAGTGCTCCTACTACCACTGGGACCACTTTCATCTTCACATCCTCTCCACTCATGACTCTCCTAGTTCATGTGTCACTCTCATATTTTGAGGTAGACAGGTGAAGCGTTAGGGGATCTTTGCCCAAGGACCCCTATTGGTCCTTGGGCAAAGTTAGGTACCAGAAGTGATTTTGACCACCACTGCCGGTCTCCTGCATCAAATGTGGCACTCGAACCCCTACACTATCCAGCCACTACTGGTAACTATTATTTGAAATGATAAAACATTATGCTTTATAATAGCATGTACTGTATATTTTAACACATATAACTGAAATTAATCTATATATATTACCAAACCATTTGTTCTGTCATGTACTAATTACTATTAATTTAAAATTATGTGAATAGTATAGTATGGTATGGTACGGTACGGTACGGTACGGTACGGTACAGTACGGTACAGTACGGAACAGAACAGAACAGAACAGAACAGAACAGAACAGAACAGAACAGAACAGTCCTAGTCTGACTGGAGATTCCAGAAGTCAATTCTTTTTAATTAATATGTCACTCTATTTCATTCTTTCCATCCATTCATCCAGCAGTAAACATCACAGGACTGTTTCTACTTTTCTCCCAAATGTTTTTTCCTACTTTCTCTTTAAAGGCTGATCCCACCCTTCCTACAGATTAATAGTGTTATCTGATGTCAAGATTCATCTTTAACACAGAACTTATATATGCACTTTATACCCTTTAATGCATTTTAAAATTCCAAATTAAAGGGTCAGCAAAAAAATAAAACATGTAGATTAATTTATATTCTACCTTCCTGTATTTCATTCGGTAATTTCTTTCCTCTATGAATCAAATAATATTTAACATTAATGGCCAAATCACAAATAAAGCTAACAAAAATAAAGTACCGGTATATAAACAGGGATCAAAATTCTTTTAGTAAGAAAACTAAGATGAGGTAAGTGAATAGGATAAATGAATACAGCCATTTTTTTATGAAAGATGGCAGGGTAGAAAAGTGATAAATAGATAAAATTACTGAGACCAAAATGTAAAGTATATTATTACGATAGAGCTATGGTAAAGAACACCTAAAAATTATTCTTCTGACTGTACATCATCTTTATATTTAGTAACAGCTGAAGCAGCAATATAGATGCTTCACGGAACTAATTAGATTACTTTCTGTTTCAAGGTAAAATGATATATGCACTCCAAAGAAAAGAAAAGTCATAAATGCCACCAATTTAATCTATTAATGTAATGAGATTTAAACTTTCCAGATGAATGAAATGAAATGAGGCCAAGAATATATTCAATCATTAACACGACTAAAACAATATTATTTCTTATAAATAAGATTTCCTGCCACCATATAACTGTTTTACTGTTCAGAACAATTTTGTTTTTATTATAATATATAATGTAAATGCACATTTATGTGCTTAAAGAGGAACCCAGAATTCACAAGCAGCATAGGAAAACTTTTTAAGAACAATAATCCATCTTTATGGTTAGATATACAGGTGAAATTCAAAAAATTAGAATATCATGCAAAAGTTCATTTATTTCAGTAATGCAACTTGAAAATTGAAACTAATATATGAGATAGACTCATTACATGCAAAGCGAGATAGTTCAAGCTTTGATTTGTCATAATTTTGATGATTATGGCTTACAGCTCATGAAAACCCCAAATTCACAATCTCAGAAAATTAGAATATTACATGAAATCAATAAAACAAGGATTGTACATAGAACAATATCAGAAAAGTATAAGCATGCATATGTACTCAGTACTTGGTTTGGGCCCCTTTTGCATCAATTACTGCCTCAATGCGGAGTGGCATGGATGCTATCAGCCTGTGGCACTGCTGAGGTGTTATGGAAGACCAGGATACTTCAATAGCGGCCTTCAGCTCTTCTGCGTTGTTCGGTCTCATGTCTCTTATCTTTCTCTTGGCAATGCCACATAGATTCTCTATGGGGTTCAGGTCAGGCGAGTTTGCTGGCCAATCAAGCACAGTAATCCCATGGTCATTGAACCAGGTTTTGGTACTTTTGGCACTGTGGGCAGGTGCCAAGTCCTGCTGGAAAATGAAGTCAGCATCTCCATAAAGCTCGTCTGCGGAAGGAAGCATGAAGTGCTCCAAAATCTCCTGGTAGACAGCTGCGTTGACCCTGGACTTCATGAAGCACAGTGATCAACACCAGCAGATGACATGGCTCCCCAAATCAACACAGACTGTGGAAACTTCACACTGGACTTCAAGCATCTTGCAGTGTGTGCCTCTCCACTCTTCCTCCAGACTCTGGGTTCTTGGTTTCCAAATAAGATGCAAAAGTTGCTCTCATCAGAAAAGAGGACTTTGGACTACTGAGCAACAGACCAGTTTTTTGTTTCTTTAGCCCAGGAAAGATGCTTCTGACGTTGTTTGTTGTTCAGGAGCGGCTTGACAAAAGGCCGCATTTGAAGCCCATGTCCAGGATCCGTCTGTGTGTGGTGGCTCTTGATGCACTGACTCCAGCCTCAGTCCACTCCTTGTGAAAGTCCCCAACACTTTTGAATGGCATTTTCCTGACAATCCTCTCCAGGCTGCGGTCATCCCTGCTGCTTTTTCTTCCACTTTTCCCTTCCACATAACTTTCTATTAATGTGCTTTGATACAGCACTTTGGGAACATCCAACTTCTTTTGCAATTACCTTTTGAGGCTTTCCCTCCTTATGGAGGGTGTCAATGATGGTTTTCTGCACAACTGTCAGGTCAGCAGCCTTTCCCATGATTGTGATTCCTACTGAACCAGACTGAGAGACCATTTAAAGGCTCAGGAACCCTTTGCAGGCGTTATGGCTTACTTAGCTGATTAGAGTGGGACACTTTGAGCCTAGAATATTGAACCTTTTCACAATATTCTAATTTTCTGAGATTGTGAATTTGGGGTTTTCATGAGCTGTAAGCCATAATCATCAAAATTATGACAAATCAAGGCTTGAACTATCTCACTTTGCATGTAATGAGTCTATCTCATATATTAGTTTCACCTTTTAAGTTGCATTACTGAAATAAATGAACTTTTGCACGATATTCTAATTTTTCGAGTTTCACCTGTATGTAAAACATTTTTATGGCAAAAGAGTTAAAGACTTGTGCTGATATGAAGTAAAAATCTTATTTAAAACCTCTTGGCTTAAAATAAACATTCTGTAATTTCAAATTTCAACTTTTTCAATACACGTAAGAATGTATTTCAGCAATGGTCTACATATTTTAGCTACCAAATGTACATGTAGAAGAACAAATTATTTATTGATATAAATCTAGTTTCTAGTTTATTTTCATATCTTTGTCTTTTTTGTATATGTGCTTTCTAGTGAAGAATGCTTGCTCGTTTCACTAAAAATTGTTGCAGTGTCCCTAATGTAGTCATTTTTTTCAATCTAATAATATTTTTTACTAGAACAGATTCCTCTTCTCCTCGTTGCTTTCAGGAGATTCCAAACAGGCCAAGATTCCTCAACATATCACACAGCTGCTTTGAAAAAAAAACTTGCTTATCATGCTGTTTCTTGGGTGCATAAAGAGCTTCATTTTTAAATCACTGCCATTACAGCAGGTCATTAGGGAAAACTTTTCTTTCTCCCCATCATAAAATCAATATCTAGAACATATTTCTAGATTGAAATTCTGAGGACAGGATTTTTTCTTTTCATTGTTACATATATCACTCAGGGAATTTTTCTAACTGAGCAGCCTGGTATGTAAGTTTTAAAGATCTTTCTGAATACTGAAGAACCATATAGAACAGAGTTAACAAGAGAAAGAAAATAGCCTGAATAGCTTTCGGTTTTAAATGAGCTACATTAGTAGACTCTTCCTAGTAGATTCAGTGTTGGGTCTTCATATATTGGGACACAAGATAATGCAGAAAAAAACCTAGAACAACATACATCATAATTGTGAGACAACCAACTTTTCCACTCTAGCAATAACACTAGAGGATAATAATTATAGTGCACTACTTACAAAAGGGCCATTTCAGCAGAGATTGAAGCTAAAGAATGTGTTTGTGAGAGGAGAAACAGTGAAAAGGAAGAAGCTGATTATTAGTAAAGGTCAGGACTGAATGTAAAAGGAGAGCCAGTTTGGTGTAGTGGTTAAGGTGCTGATCTGGAGACTGAATTCTAATCCTGCTTTAGGCATGAAGCACTCCTCTATGTTGTTATAGGAAAATGAATATTCTGTCACAAAGCATTATTTTCCTTTAGGAAAAAGTCAGTCCTATGCCAATCTCTACCTTTTTCAAAAATGCAAACACATTTGTTTTTCATTATACTTTATTTCACCTGCGTTTCATTGCCAGTAGAGTAACAGTAATATATAAGTTACACACATATGTGATTCATTTGGCACGGACTCTGGAACTTCAGAAGTTGATGAAAATTGGCCCTGACAATGAAGTGAATGTGTCCTCTTACAGAAAGCATACTAAACATGTGAGCCATCATACATTATTCAACTAGCATAAAAAGTTGCATGGTGTCAGAAAACTTGCTTTTACTCATTACATTTAGCCATTTTGTTGATGCATTCATTTACAATTATCTAAGTATAGTCTGTTCCCAGGGCAATATTTTCTGAAGTATATTGTAAAGAATAGTAGTTCTTTTTAAAATGCAGTTGAAATGAAATATTGTAATCATTGTGACTTTGTTTAGAAGGCATTTCAATTCATCTTCCAGGAATCAAGACAGGATTGAAGAGGAAGAAACGTAGTGTGATGCCTTAAAAATATACTACACCGTCCCCCCAAAAAGAAAAGCTTGAAGCCATCAAGATAAAATAGAAATATCTATGCCATCTGTGTAATTATATTTTATACTATATCTTATTTTATAGATAATTTGAAGGAACCTGACAAACATAGAGCAGGGTGTCAAACTCATGTCGTCTTGGTGGCATCACGATATCAGGATTTTTTTCCCCTTCGCTAAACCGGGTGTGGGTGTAGTCAACGTGTGACGCAGCTGGCCCGCAGGCCAGGAGTTTGACAGCCCTGCCCTAGAGCCTGGTTTAACAAATAATTGATATGTATTTAATCCAATGCCCTCCAGATGTTTTGAATGGTAGTGTTATATGGCTTAATGGCAGTTTTAGTTCCAAAACTTTGGAAATCATCATCTGGTATACATTTACTTTAAGCAGTCTGAAGACAGAAGAATACTGTAGACCAGGGGTGGGCAAATGTGGCCCTTTTACAACCTGTGGACTTCAACTCCCAGAATTCCTGAGACAGCCAAGCAGTCTCAGGAATTCTGGGAGTTGAAGTCCACAGATTGTAAAAGGGCCACATTTGCCCACCCCTGCTATAGACAGTTCTGATCACCTTCTGGTACAGATATAAGACAATGAAATATTCAAGTTACAAAACACAAACATCAACAAATACAAAAATAAAGATCTGATAGCTAGGTTCTCTTATTGAAGTTTCCATAAACCATCTGAAACTCGCTAAATTTCCTCTGTCTCTGGGATCTCCTATTTTGCCAACCAGCTACTTGTTTATGTAGTCCTCCAAGATAGCTGCATTTCAATTCTCTTGTATTCTGACTTAATGATCTTATTCATAGTGGCCTGGCTACTATTCACAACTAAAATTCCAAATAAGCATGATATTTGGACAAGGCACGTGTTTAGAAAAAGGATAAAACCATGTATAATTTGGGAGCATTTTCCTATCGGTTGCTATGAAAACACATCCAACAACAAGAAGAGATTAGATAATCATTTGTCTGAAGTGGCGTAGGGTTTCCTGCCTAATCAGGAGGTTGGACTAGAAGACCTCTAAGATCCCTTCCAACTCTATTATTCTAAATAAATTAAAACCTCAAAATATTATCCAAATAGGCTATTTTAGAAAAACTTTAAGAGGCCATGGTGCTAATCATAATACATCTGATTGAAATTCACAATCTGATAATAAATAGCACCGCAGTACATACTATACAAAATCTCTGTATCTCAAAGTTATTATTGATAACCCTCAACTTACAATCACAATTGAGCCCAAAATTCCTGCTGCTAAGCAAAACATTTGTTAAGTGAATTTTGCCCCATTTTACGTCCTTTCTTGCCACAGTTGTTAAGTGAATCATTATAGTTGTTAAGTTACTAACATGATTGTTAAATGTACCTGGCTTCCTCATTGACTTTGCTTGTCAGAAAGTCGCAAAAGGTGATCACATGACCTTGTCATAAATTTGAATCAGTTGCCAAGCATCTGAAATTTTGATCAAGTGACCATGGAGATGCTGTGTAAAAATCAGTCATACCATAAGTCACTTTTTTCAGTGCTCTTATAACTGATTGATCACTAAACTAACTATTGTAAATCAAAGACTACCCATACTTCCTAATCTTTAAGAATTACATCTATACTTCAAAAGAAATTAAAAATAGTTCAGAATAACAACATTAGTGATACAAAGTAACACAAATCCCATATGAACATAAGAAAATGTATGTGTATTTTCAGGAATTTGCAGACAATTGCTATGTTTATGGTCTAGTGCGCTCTGAAGCAGCTTTTTCTCTTTATTTCAAAATTCTGAGCTGTATTATACATATAGGTGTGTACAAAAACAGCCACATTAGCTGAACTGTTAATATAAAATAATGCTGTTTACTAATGTGTGTACACACGGACATATACAAAACAACATACCCACCCTTACAGGTGGATTTCTTGATGTGACTTAAGCCATTATGTCAATATAGATTCAAGCCAAATCAAAAGTTTTCTCCTTCCACATGGCTATACCTATCTATGACATAGGAATAATAATTATTAATCTAGATTAGAGACACATTTGATATGATATGTTGATTCTTAAAGAACTATAAAAATGGCAAGTATATTTAGATTCTGAGAGAAGATTGGAGACGTTCAAAGGGGAAAAAACAAACACTCCATTGGGCATTTGTGTTGTTTTAGTAATATCTGCCTATTTGCTCAAAGATTGCATTTATATGGGTTCCACTGGTTTTTGAATCAGGTGATTTTCAGATCTCTCACATATCAAAATGTAGAATAGCGACATAAAAAAAACAAATAAAACAGCAAAATATGTATGTATGCTTCATTAATTTTATCAATAGTAGTTTTTATACTTATTTAGTACCTATATACTAACTTAAATTGCAAATCACAATGTTTAATTAATTTATCCATTAATTCAAAAAACAGAATAAATGTAAATTATACCATATTTTAAACAAGACATAAAATTTGGAATCACACACTTAGGACTGAAGAGAAAATGCCAACTGCCCGGACTATCTTGGCTATAGTCAGTAATAGAAGGCATCTGAAACCCAACAAACTTGCAAAGCCACAGTTTTATTTTAAACCACAGATGGTCAAAGACATTGATCTTTCTTATTGTCTAAGGATATTGTTAAAACTGGCATCATAAATATATGTTTACAAAAACACAGTATTATAAAATTCTACAAAACGTATTTTTAAAACTAGAACCCAAGTTCTAAAGAATATAATGTACATATAGGAGAACTGCAATAGAAAGAAATTAAGCAATTTTAATTCAAATGAGACATTCCGGAATGTCTAACCCTCTTACAGCAACTTCATACTTTAGTTCAGGATGTTCTTAAAACGTTCCACAATTCAGAGCAAGCAAGTGGTTATCAGGGAAGCTAGTAAATCACCTGATTCCATTATAAAATCAATTACTGCAGCACATTTCTTTTGCTACACAACCTAGAGATTGCAAAAGCATATTAGATAGCTGCTGCAAGGTCAAGAAACCTAAAGGGACTTTAAAATGTGGCTTATATTTAGCTCAACATTGTATTCATATTAAAAGAAATATTTTAAATAAATCTAAATAATTACCTTCTTTGGCTGATTAGGATATTTGATGGATAATCTCTGCAACTGGTCTGATATATGGCTGCAAGAGAGGAGATCCGAGCAGCAGGTCGAACGGCCCAGCCTCTTCATTAAAGAAGAAATAATGCTGCAGCCACAGCCACACATTGACTTGCTCATCAGATGAGTTTATTTCTTAAGAAAGCAGTACTGGTACTGGCCCATAAACAACCAAAATTGGCTGACTGCCTCATTCTGCAGCTTTCTGGCAAAAATTAATACTGCAAAAAATTTTTTTAAAGTGGTTCTCTAAAGCTGATGCTAGCCAGTCTCTCTACGCTAAGCAAAGCTTGCAATTTTAAAGTGCCTTTTACAACTAGACTTCCATGAGAAAAGCAATTTTGATAATGTCTACTGCTTTGTAAAAGAGCTATTAACTAAAGTAACAGACACTATACACTAAGTAGTTTGTTGTTTTGTAGCTTCATGTCTGCAATGACATTCTCTGTCCAAGTTATTCCCGCTCTGAAAGCTCAGTCCTTTAGCAGCCAACAGAAAATAACCACGCCCTGTTCTGTTCCCATATTCACTATGCAAGTTCCGCCTAATATCGGGAAAAAAATTATTTGGCATTGGTAGGAGTAGAAACCGTGAGCAATTTAAATTACAATTGAAATACGATTTGCAAGAATACCTGCCATTTAAAGTGTTTAATAGATAGGGTATCTATCAATTAGACTTGGAGTGATTTTTTTTTTGCTCTGTTAAAACTTTGAAGTACTGCCTTTGTTACAAACATAACTGTACTTAAATTGAAAAGTAGAAAGCTATTTTCTAAACATAAAGCTGAACAAAGATACAACTTAATGCAAGACAACACAATAACAAGGAGGGAAACAAATTTCAGCTAAAGAAAACCCAAAGCAATTAAAAATAAAATTCTTGCAAAGAAAATATTGTATTGTTATGCATTGCCAACTTAGACATATGCTTGCAAACTAGTTCATTCAAGTTGGAAAAAAAAGTAAACAAAAATATTTGTCCTTTGTATACAAAAGCGCTGATAAAAGTATTTAAAAAGTGGCCTAAATAACAGTAATTTTTCAAATTTCACTTAAATGAATTACAGTGTAAAATAAATGCATACAGAAAACTTGAAGCAGTACTAAGTGAAAAACCCTATATACTAAAAGATGCCATGCTGTCCTTCAGCTTTTAAAAGCAATGCATTTATTTCGTTTAATGCAGCATACATTAAAGCATTTGCAAAGAGCACACTCACATTAACAAAGATGCTCAACCCAAGTACGATATAATCCGACTTGAACTAATTGTCATTTATATTGATAGCACTATTAGCAGCTACCTAAAACCTTAGTCATCAGGTAATTTAATAAGCAAGGGGCAGGACAGCAGCTTAAGGACACATATTTAAGCAAAACTTCGTGTTTTCACTCTGCATCAAAAGCTATATTTGTTATGCCTCCTCCCCTCCACAGAGACTGGTTACAGCTATATTGTGCCAGCATTGCTTCTTCCTTCAACCTTCCTCTGCCCTTTTGATATTCACATTTTTATTAATTCATTTTCCAGTAATATTTAAATTCAAGCAGCCAGTGCAAATTAAATTTTAAAAAAAGCCTTTTAAAAAGATTCTGCATGCAAACAAGCAAATAATGCAGTAACCTTTTACTCGCCTGCTGGAGGTACTGTCTGCTGCATAGAATTTTAAATCCTCATCTGCAGATGCAACTGAGCTGGTATTGCCAAGGACTTTGCTCTTCCTGTGCTGATTCTACACAGCTATTCATCAGAGAAAAACATTACAGGGAAAATGTAAAGTAATATTAAGTGGAATCACTCAAGATGACATGGAATAGGTCAACTTGGAAAAAGTCAACTGCATCTTGTGTCATCACGTTAGTGAGCTAATAAAGTATTATTGCTTATGCAGGGTTGCACTGATATGCAGCAATGAAATCAAAGAAAGCTAATAAAAAAACATAAGCAGAATTAAAGTTCATTGATTATCCTTCACCTGATAACTTTAAAGTGTCTTTTCTTGCACCTACATCTCAAAAAAAAAATGTCATGACTGTTATCCACATTCACCTTTTTCATGAACGTCCAGGTACATAATTCTAAGAAATACTATTAAAACTATCCTATGCAATTTTGAAAGACCTTTTCTAACTTGACCAAAAAAAAAACCTATATACCTGGTACCATGGTTTAAATAAAAATGTAAGGATCAGTTTGTACTGGCCCAGAGAAGGCAAAGGAAGTTTCAGGTTTTTAGGTTTTGGAAGATTGTAAAAATGTAGCTGTTGCTTTGAACACAGATACTGATTTGAGATGAAAATAATCCACTTAATAAGGCTGCTTCATCAACTTCTATATTTGTCATTTATCTTCAGGAAAATCAGACTTTAATGTGCATAGGATCCAATGCCATTTTAATGGCATCGACTTGTCTAGTTAAAAGAGAAACTGCTTCTAATCTATACTACATATAATTCAAGATTACTAGTTATAATAATTTTGGGCTACACTGAATATAAAACATATAGCTATTCAATGAAATTTACATTTCCCCTAACAGGAATGAAAGATTAGCAATTAAGGTTGTTATTCATTATTTATGTTCTTTCCCTCTCACCTCATGTCAGTCTCCTTAATGTACTATTGATTCTTAAGATGCATAAAGATGGAGCCAGTGACAGACCACACATAGGAAACTATCCAAGAAATAAAGCAAAGTGATGGCTTACATAGATATCTTCACAAATAATTTGAGAGGCATAAAATCTGAGTGACAAACATACAAATAACACTGTTTTGAAGCAAATACTAAATATGAACCAGTTTTTTCTAAAGCAATTAAATCATCAATATCACTAAATGAAACTTTTAAACATGACTTGTTGAACATGAAACAATAAGCTACTTTAACGCTGAACCATACTCAGTAAACTCACACATCATACTAAACCAAAATAATAACCCATTCTAGTTTAGTACAATGTATGAACCAAGTCATTAACTGCATAATGAATTTACTTCAATATTTAAAACAATTCTTTTAAGACAAAAATATCTTATATTTATAGTTATTATTACACCTGCTTATGCATTAATATCATTTAATATTAAGATTTCATTACCACAAATGTGAGTAATTTCATAACTTTAAAAATTATGAGATATGTGTGATAACCATTTTGGATGTAAATATATTATGAATACTGAAACAATAATGTATGCATATTACAACATAAAATGATACAACCAAACTTCATGAAATCAGCTAAAAATCATCATCATCATCTTAATTGTAACGAACTTTTTTTTAAAAAAGTACAGGTAGTCCTCGACTTACAATAGTTCATTTAATGAATGTTCAAAGCTCCAACAGCACTGAAAAATGTGACTTATGACCTTTTTCACACAACCACTGCAGCATCCCCATGGTCATATGATCAAAATTGAGGACCTTGGCAACTGACTCATATTTATGATAGTTGTAGTGTCCCAGTGTCATGTGATCACTTTGTAACCTTCTGATAAGCAAAGTCAATGGGGAATTCACTTAACAACCGTGTCACTAACTTAACAACTACAGTGATTCACTGAACAACTGTGACAAGAAAGGCTGTAAAGTGGAGCAAAACTCACTTAACAAATGTGTCACTTAGCAACAGAAACTTTGGGCTCAATTGTTTTGAAAACAAGAGCAATCAATGCAATTTCTATCCCATGCTGTTGTCTGAACACTGATTGGAAAGAATTTAGGTTGTTAACAGATTAACAGAGTTGGAAGGGACCTTGTAGGTCATCTAGTCCAACCCCCCACCCAAGCAGGGGACCCTACACCATTTCTGACAAATGGTAGTCCAATCTCTTCTTGAAAGCCTCTAGTGATGACGCTCCCACAGCTTCCGAAGGCAAGCTGTTCCATTGGTTGATTGTTCTCACTGTCAGAAAATTTCTCCTTATTTCTAAGTTGAATCTCTCCTTGATCAGTTTCCATCAGAGGTTGTTCACTCTGCCAACAACCTTCTCAACAACCTCCCAAAAACAAAAGATTGGACACTATGCAAGAATTGACCAATAGAGTTAAATCTTTAGACAGTTTCTTGAGATGATGCATTATTACCTTCTTCAAAGACATCAGCACTTTCCCCTCTCAGAGCAAGTCATTCACTACAGCCCAAATTCAACAAGCCTTAACAACAAGTCAGGTAATTCCCTGCCTGCCACTCAGGGTGCCAGTAATCTCTTTAGCTATTCTTCATATTCAAAATCCTCCCTCCTTCTCATGTCTCTGCTCACTTCCCCGTCATCCATCCAATCTTCTACCTCTTTCTCCCATAGATTCAACAAGATTTTCTTTTTTTCTTTCTTCATTCTGGCACTATTCTCTTCTTCATTCTGGCACTAACGTCACCTAGGTTCCTGCACTTTCTTCTCTCTTATTTAATTAATCTTAATTCCAGTTTCTAACACAATCTTTTAATCTGGTCACTCTCATTGTCACCTTCAACATAGTCCTTCAATTTAATTTGCTGACTTCACTTCCTTTATCTTTCTTTATCTTTTATCTTTTATTAGATTTATATACCGCCCTTCTCCTTTCGAACTCAGGGCGGTGAACAGCCAAAATAAAAACATTTGTACACAAAAGTTAAAATAATTTTAAAAATAATCAAATGAAATTTGAAACATTTCAATTAAAAATCAATATCAAACTTTAAAACCAACATAGAATCAGGCCAGCCTGGCTAACTGAAAAAAGTAAGTTTTAAGGGCCCGACAAAAAGTCCGGAGATCTGGGATCACTCGTATCTCTGGGGATAGATCGTTCCACAGGGTAGGTGCCACCACAGAGAAGGCTCCCCCCCGGGGGTCGCCAGCCGACATTGTCTGGCTGACGGCACCCTGAGGAGGCCCTCTCTGTGGGAGCGAACCGGCCGGTGGGAGGCAATTGGTGGCAGAAGGCGGTCCTGTAAGTACCCCGGCCCTAACCCATGGAGCGTTTTAAAGGTGGTCACCAACACCTTGCAGCGCACCCGGAATCCACCGGAAGCCAATGCAGCTCGCGCAGGAGAGGTGTCACATGGGAATGCTCCATTGCTCCCATAATCCCCCGCGCGGCCGCATTTTGCACCAGTTGGAGCCTCCGGGTGCACCTAATTGGAGTTCCCTAACTCCAATTCAGCCCTCCAGCATAGCCCTTCTTTCTGATTTTCTATGCTGTTGACTCTTTTTCTCTTCCCACCCAAACTACTTTCATACTGGGTGCCTGCACTCAGTCTCCTACTGGCTGCACTAAAACTTTTCCCCAATCTTTCCTAAACTGCATCAAAACTGTTTACAATCTCTTTAACAATTTTTTTTCTCTAAACAGCACTACAAGTATTAATGGCAACAATTTGACTTCCACCTTCACTTCAGTTCTTTAAGTCTATAGATCTCCAGACAGATGTAGCCACAATGGTTCTGCAAAAGGTAATTTCCATTTTTGTTTTTCTGCCACTCCTTCTGCTGCACAGTTCACATGGGACAATTTTTGGACCCTGCCCATTGTCTCTCCAGCCTACACCCATTCTGTCTAATTCCACTATCAATTAAGTTAGCTCAGTCTGAGTTTACCTCATTTATTTACTTTTCTCTCCTTTCTCAATATTCATTACGAACACACTACTTAACTATCATTCTGTAACATACTTCTTCTTAAAGAAAATTCCTTATCTTTAATCTCCAAAATATACCCCTGTAACTTACCTGATTAAAAAGATTTCCTTCTCTTCAGGATTAATATAGTTGTCAATTTGATTTTTTAGAATATCATTTTCTAAAGAAATACAGAGAAAGAATATATCTGCAGAGCTTTAATTTTATCAAAAAGGGCTTTAAATCCATATTTTGTCATTTCTACTTTTTCGGTCATTTATGTTGTCCCTCCCATTAAAAAAGGTTTGCACTTGAGCATCCTCAAAAGTGAAGACAACTGCAATTAATTCATTGAGTATCTGTGCAATATTCTTATATTTTGTTTCTTATAGTCTCACCATGTCTTCTTTGATTTCCCCTAGAATATATTAAAGTATTTTTAGCTGCTGCTCTTAAGTGAGGTATTCCTCATTTATCCTCCACTCATTAGCAACTGTTCAAAAAGTTACAATGAGGCTGAATGAGGGATGTTTATGACAGCTTATTGTAACTGAGGCCATAGTGTCCACATAATGTTGTGATTACAATCTGGCTGCTTGGTAAGTGACTTGCCGCATTCCATGGTCACATGATCATTTGCAACCTCCATGGCCAGATTCTGGCAAGCAAAGTAAATGGAGAAGCCAGGAGGTTACAGACTCACCTAATGATGGCAACTGCCAGAACTGCTATCGTAAATTGATGTAATCACATGATGTTAATGCCTTACAACTTAGCATCGGACTTCCCAGTCCCAATTACCACCAGTAAGCAAGGACCACTTGAATCATTTGCTATATCAAAATCAACTTTTTAATATTCTTTTATTACCAATTTGAATTTCTTTTGGTCAAGTTTATATTCTTGTTTTTAGTTCCAGTTTTTAAAGAAAATACTCTTTTCTTTTCTTACTCTGTTCATTAATCATATTACATTGACTTGGATTTGGTTTTCGAAATATATTTTCTGAATAAATTTCTTTTCTTATGGTTGAAATATTTTTCAGCCATTATAAAAAGACTTCGTTTTCTAGAATGTTTTAACATTGTTTTTATTTTGAGAAAACCTACTTTCTATGTTTATTTATTTATTTATTTTTTGCTATTTCTTACTTTTACCTAAATCCAATATAATAATATCTTAAAAATGGGCTTTTTTGTCAAAATAATTAAGGATAGTAGCACAAGTGGCTGCAGAGTGAATTACAGTTAGCAGCTTTGCTAAAAGAAGATCAATGGCATCCTGCAGAAGGAAAAAGATGCAATAAGCTAAAAATGAGCAAAGTTCTATCGTTAACTCGTTCTAAATTTGCCATCTCAAGTAATCCTGCCTAATGAAAAGGTTAAATAATTCTGGCTCCTATTTCATATTATGATAGATAAATTCCTTTTGTAACTTATTTAGATCCAACATTTGAAATATTCACACATGATTTTGGAGTATTACATATATGTAAATTCTTCCAAAGGCATTACAATTATATTCTACCAGAAGATAACTGAAAACAGAAGGGAGTTGGTCCAAGTCCAAGGCTGTAAGAATTTGAAGACCCTACAGAAACATTTGTGGGAAGTGATATATTTGAGACATTTAGCATTCAGCGGATAAAAATAAGACATATGGCCTAATTGGTCTCTTCACAATTCCCAGAATTTTAAAAGCAGATGTTGATTAAGGTTAAGGTTAGAGATGTATGAAAGATTTCAATGGTGAAAGGAAAAAATTGTAGCAAGCTTGAATTAACACAAGAAAAAAAAAATAGATATATTCCATGCTTGCAAAACTAAGGAGGAAGAATGTACTACATCTGAAAAGTAGTAGTCTGATGGGTTGGAGTAGATTTGAAAATTACATACAGGGAACAAAGAGATGGATTTACAACGAATACAAAAGTTAACATGCAGAAGGTATTATATGGTATCATTAGAGTGCTGTGAATACATATCAAAATGAGAATTCAGTGGTTGATGAGAGCTGACTGTTTCATTTCATAAAATGATAATAGCACTAGCACTTAGCAATAGCACTTAGACTTATATACCGCTTCACAGTGCTTTACAGCCCTCTCTAAGCGGTTTAGAGCCAGCATATTGCCCCCAACTATGGGTCCTCATTTTATCCACCTCAGAAGGATCAAAGTCAACCTTGAGCCTGGTGAGTCAACCTTGAGCCTGGTGAGATTCGAACTGCCAAATTGCAGGCAGCCAGCAGTCAGCAGAAGTAGCCTGCAGTACTGCACTCTAACCACTGCACCACCGCAGCTCATAATACATCAAATAATAAATCAAATGATCATTTTGGGGTGTTGAAATTGAAGTTTTGGGGGAAATTGTGCAACATTCTGTGTAATGTGACCCAGGTTAAAAGATTATTCTGTTAGGTGATATAAATGGACTGAAAGAAATTTAATGAATGTACAAAAACAATGACCAGTCATTCAGAGACCCATGAATGAATAAGATGACTGATGATCATCAGCTTACAAAACAGCCTGTTTTCAAATATCTACTTTAAGAATAAGTCTATTCATGCATGGAAAAGCAATCAATGGAAAAACATGACTTTTTGGTTATTTATGATAAAAGACTGAGAGAATTTGTGAAAGATACAAGAGTAATGAGATATTCTAAATGTTGATAGTGTCAAAATGGACACAGAAAAAAGGTGAAAGAAATGAAAGCAGAATGACTGCAGGAAGAAAACAAATAAGTCCTATATTAAAATATTATTACTAGATATATTAATATCTACAGAATGAATTAGGTATGAGAGAAAAGATATTGTGGACTGTATTTGAAACAGAGTAAAAAGCATGGTGTTATGAGTACTACTCAAGTATGCTTTTTTATAATATAAAAAAGAATGCTTGATGAACCAATGAGGTAAAAAGATTGTAGATGAGAAAAATACACATCACATAAAGATTGCTACAAAAAAAGCAAGCATAAAAGATACAATATGTATACAGAGAAAAAGATAGTTGCAAGAATGGAGTCAAAGAGAATGAAAACAATTAAGATTGAAAGAAAGTGGCACTGACTGAAGTAAAAAATTGTTTTTGAATTAGATGAAAAAGGCTAAGCAAGGAGTCTTCAGCAGTGTGAATGAAATTAAAAATAAAACTAATAAAATGATTTCACTTGAAAAGAGGAACTGCTAGAAGCAAATATGGTTTGCAATTATATAAAAAGTTGAAATATATTAAAAGTAAATTAGATTTAGCTATATTTCTGTTGCTTTTATATGACAAGTTTATTTTCTTTTGCTTATTATTTCTTAAAACATGTTTGCACTCTGCAGAATATCATTTGTTACAAAAGGAACAGAATGAAGGAGTCCTGGTGGTGCAATGATTAAGAGTGCAGTACTGCAGTCAAACTCTGCCCACAGCCTAGAGTTTGAACCTGGCGGGGCTCAAGCTTGACTCAGTCTTCTATTTTTCCGTGGTCAGTAAAATGAGGACCCGGATTGTTGGAACATTGTAAATCACCCAGAAAGTACTGTAAAAGCACTATGAGATGGTATATAAGTCAAAATAGTATTGGTATGTATAATGCACTGAAATTCTTTAAAGCAAGGGTGTCAAATTCGACTTCATTGAGGGCTGCATCAGGGTTGTGTTTAATCTCTGGGGAGCCAGGGGGCGTGGCTGGGGGAGGCATGGCCAAGATCACTCGTGTCAGGGGTGCCTGTGGTGGTCCGAGCACTCTGCCAACAAAAACGGGCTCCTTTTTCGGCTGCCAACCCTCTGCCACTGAAAACGGAGCTCAGGAGAGCCGCATGCAGCTCTCCCAAGCTCCATTTTCAGTGGCAGAAGATTGCAGGAGGCCATGGCAGCCGAAAACAGCACTCAGAAGCCTGTTTTTTCTGGCAGAAGCACTGCGGGATGATCTTTCGCTATTTCTAGGGTGACCCTGCAGGCCAGATCCAAGTATCCCTCAGACTGGATCCGGGCCCCAGGCCTTGAGCTTGACACCCCTGCTTTAAAAGGTAACAAGGAGCATATAAATAAGTGACATGACTAATAAATTAAGCTGGAATATGGACAAAATAGCTGAAGGAAACAAGAAATTAGAGTCTATTTAAAGAGAAAACATGTGCATATACAAGAACTGAAGAAAACCTAAACCAAAGCTTAATGCTAAAAACAGTCCAGTAATTCTGGACAACAGTTATTACTGGACTAGCCAGTAGCTTTTCCTACTTTCATATGTGAGGTTTGTTGAGAGATTTAAAAAATGTAATGTAATGTAATGTAATGTAATGTAATGTAATGTAATGTAATGTAATGTAATGTAATGTAATGTAATGTAGGAAGCAACACCCTCCCTTTTCCTTTTAATCAGAAATTGACTTAGTATTGCCATTTATTGCTGCCATATTAATGGCAACTCTCTCAAATTACAAACATAACCCTTCTGAGGCATTATTGACCATATAATCTCAATCCATAAGGAAGTGGAGCAGGATGAACAAGACAAACCATGTTCTCCCACTCACTGATAGACCGATAGTGTGTTACAGCCTCACCTTCCCAGAGAGGTCAACAAGAATGGTAATGGAGGAATGAGAACCTTTTTTCTTTCTTCCTGCTTGCTTTCATATGCTATATAATAACAATTCAGAATAACTATAATCATATTTAAATTCTGCATTGGATGTGAATGCTTGGACATAGAAGCTACCTTGTAGTCAATAGCATTCATTTTCTTCTGTACTGTATTGTTTTGGACAAAAGTAAATAAAGAAATGCTAAACTATTATGGTCGGAGTTGTCAGTTTCATGGAACTCTAAATAAAATAACTTTCCTCATATAAATTATAGTTTTCTTGCATACTTTCATGGGGATAATTCACATTAAACATTTCTGGGTGACCCAATATAATTTTGCATTTTGTATCTCTCTATATTACTAGAGAGATTTTTTCTCTTTAAATCCAGATGTATTAATAATATCTAAAATTTCATAATTAATCATCATGTTTATTTGAGAAGATAGCCCATTTATAAAGTCACTAGTTCTGCCTTTCTCTTTCAATATGAAAGGTAATTAGATCAGAAAATTAATCATATGTGTAACAACTGCAGGATTTTCAGAATTTAGAACATTAAAAATAGTAGAAATTATAAAGTGCATTAAAAATATTTTTGCATTAAAATTGTAAAATTTGTTTTTGCAGAAATTATTTCTCATTAAAAAAGAAAACCTTTGCAAACATAACTCACATTTAAATTTGTATATTGATAACTGCATTGTCTAGTCCAAAAAAGTAATACCTTATTTTATCAAGTTATCTATAGATATTGAAACTTTATTAATACCAATAAAATGTATGTTCTCTCTCTCTCTCCTTCCCTCCCTCCCTCTTCCCCCAACCCCACCCCAATTCCCTAAATCAGTCTAAATAGATATCCTGATCAATGGTATTGAAAGCCATCAAGAGATCAAGAAGAGCAAAGATGGATGCTCTACCTTCATCCTGCTCCTACTACATACTATTTAAAAGTACGACCAATGCTGTTTTGTCCCATATCGGGGCCTGAAACCTGAGTCTGGATAATCCATTTCATCCAGGATTCTTTGGAGTTTGCAATGCCACCATCTTCTCAACCACCATCCCTAAAACAGGAAGGTGGGAGCCTGGATAAAAATTATCCAGAGCAACAGTGAAGGCTTCTAAAGGAAAGAGCACATCAGCCCTGTTTTAAAGAAGCCAGAAACATCCTCTCCATCAAGGATGAATTCACCATCAGTCGGACCCACCCACATCTCCTCCTGGGTGGACTTTGACTTTGTTCACTTTCTCGGGTCAAACAGGGTCAAATTATTCCAAGATAACTGGGTATGTTTACTCCTCTGGCATCTTAACAGGTTTAATATCCAACTGGGAATAAAATCAGGCAATTTTATCTGCCAGATGCACAGAAAATTCCTCTACATGGTCCTGAAAGTAGACCCCTGGGCTGTCCTTCCCCCAAAGGGTTAGGGTGATCCTAAACAGGCCCACTGGGTGATAGATATACTGAGGACATGACAAAAGCAGAGAAATACTGATGTTTCATTGCTCTTCCCACCATGTGATAGGTGTTAATAGTAGCTCTAGTTTGTCCCCGATCAGATTCATATCCTGTTTTTCTCCAGCAGTGCTCTAG
Organism: Pantherophis guttatus; assembly: GCF_059756535.1. Classification (NCBI taxonomy): domain Eukaryota; kingdom Metazoa; phylum Chordata; class Lepidosauria; order Squamata; family Colubridae; genus Pantherophis; species Pantherophis guttatus. Next base: position 27,410,447 of record NC_142070.1, on the reverse strand, counting down.
ATGTCTCTTGATCTTTTTTAACCCCGTCAACTCCTCACAGGGAGTACTAGAAATGATGGGACAAAAGAGAGGTTGTACACACACAATTCTGTCCAATGCTCCAGCCACCTCCCTATTTTAGGTAGCAGCCAGAGTATCCACAGGACTGTGCAGATCATCAGATATTAGCCCCAGCTCCTTTTGAAACTCTATCAGTCTGTCAGTTGCCAGAGACTGGTAGATTCTGGATCACTTTTGAACAGAAAGAATCCTTTCATTCCTAAGGTCAGAATGCTGATAACCCTAGAATTATCCCAGAATGTGTGTGTGTGTGTGTGTGTACACACACACACATACATATGAATATATTTGTCAATTAATATACTCCTGTGCCTTAATACAGATACAAAAATACAACTGAAAGTCAAAATGCAAAGTTAATGAACTCATAATCAACAAGCATTAATCATTGTTAAGTCTTGCCTTATTTTCTACTGTATTCCTGGGTCAATTACTTTCCATCTAAAGCAGGGGTGTCAAATTCAAAGCCTGCGAACCAGATTCAGCCCACAGGGTGCTTAAATCTGGCCCACAGGACCGCCCTGGAAACAGTGAAAGACCAGCCCACAGTGCCTCTGCCAGCGAAAACGGAGCTCAGGAAGGCTGCATGCAGCCCTGCTGAGCTCTGTTTTCACTGGCAGAGGGTTGCAGGAGGCCGTCTCAGCCAGAAACGGAGCCCAGGAGCCCGTTTTCGCTGACAGATGCTTGGGCCACCATAGGTACCCCCAACACGAGTGACATTGAATTAGCCATGCCCACCCCAGCCACACCCACTCCAGCCACCCGAGGTCAAACACAACCCTGATGCGGCCTTCAATGAAATCGAGTTTGACACCCCTGATCTAAAGCCTCAGTATCTAATTTCTCTTTACTTCCAAGTTCCATCACTTTTCGCCTACTACCACTTGCCTTTCTGCAGCTATTGATAAACCAAGCTATGCTCATCTGATTTCAGTTAAAACCAAAGAAAATATATTACCCAAAACCAAGTTGCTGTTCCATTCCCATTTATGCAGAAATATAAAATAAGATTTAAAGACTAGTAAAAAATACCCTGCTTCCTGAACATGAATTTCAGATATCCTAACTGATTCTCATACAGGCTACTTCATAGACACATTTACACAAATATTCCAATAAATGAGAAAGGCGGGAATGAAGGAGAAATTTCTCAACCACCTTCTCACAATAGGTTCTGCAGCTCTATTTTAGAAAAGGGACAACCTAAGCAGCTAGTCCTAAAGTGTCTTGGGATGATGAAAAGGAGCCCTGCTAAGCTTCCTCCTTTCTAACTACTGTTATGTATTTCAAAGTTCAACTGAGCGCTCAGCTAAAACCTAGCCCATAAACAATCAATAGGACACAAAATGCGGGCTGTGATCTATTCACAACCATCTCTGGTAATAACGCTAATTGACATTAAGCAACTTGAAATGTGTGTATATGCACCACCTTTTAATTCTGCACTTTTAACTATTTGGGTGAAGGGCTGTTTTGAAGAGCTATGAAAGCACCCAGACATTTATCGCTTATCTTCAGAAAAAAAAATAAACAGAATTGTTAGTTCTTGAATGGGAGGTCACTATAAGAAAGCTTCATGAAAAATCATCTCTGTACTATTTTTGAAGTCCTTTCTAGCCATTTGATAGTGATAGCAACATTTCAATTTAATTTCACAGTATAATTTCTTCAAATTATAGTGTGAAAATTCTTCATCCAGGACACTAATTTAGTACAAATGCTATATATATAACATTATTTTCAGCTATATAAATTTCATTGTGTTTTGAATACAAGAGTAACAATTCATGGATGAAATACAAATTAAATATGTAGTTAAATTTTTAAGCAGGTCCACTAAAAAACAATTAATGCTATATTTTTAAGGCTATATACTGAGAATCTAACAAGAGCTTATCTGAACACACAAACTATGAAGGCATTGCAGTTTTCCTTGCGTACTTCTGTTCTTCACAAAAAAACTTTTTTATTGTGCTTTAGTAGAAGGTCAATGGCTATCACTTCACTACTTGAGCACAATAGTGAATTGAAATAAGAACTCATTGCTGTTTGGACCGACAAAGCTACCAGTATGCCTAAGCCAATAAAGCGATTTGTTCATTAAAGCTACTAATAAAGCAACCTTTTGTTAGTCTATGAAACATCAGAAGCATCGGAGAATGCATCAAACTGCAATATTTCTGGCTTTCCCACAAAGTCTAGAAATGTCTCTTAAAGTCTTAGTATTTTTATATAGGTTGAAAACGTTAACAATTCCCTATTTTTGGTAAGTTTATTCATAACTAAAAATCAAACTCTCTCCTTACAATCACTACACATTAAGAATGTACTATGATTTTAACATTAATCCCAAATATGTAAAAACATAAAATTGGTCTGCAAAAATAAAGACTGAAACGAATTTAAGTGAGACATTAGTCCTACTGTGATGGTATTTGACAAAGTTTTACATGTCTGTTTACTAGTCCAAGAGGTAACAGTCAACAGGATTCATCCCCATTACTGAAACTGAAACATAGCAGAGTCCCTTCTTTTGTATTGAGTGATAGGACATAAACTGCTCTAAATCTAATTTTCCCTTTCCTTATGCATTTTTTCATCTCACAGCTAACAGTTCATTTTAAGTTCAGCATTACAAATTTCAAGTATTCATTCTAAAAAAGATTAAAATAACATCCCAAACTATCAAATATCTCTTCTTCCTTTCATGTGTTAAATATTTTAATTAGGCCAATAATCCTATGCTAATGAAATATCCAAAATATTTGTATTACTGTAATGCGCTCTACATGGGGCTACCCTTGAAGACCATTCAAAAGCTACAGCTGGTGCAGAGTGTGGCGTGTGGGCAGTTTTGGGGGCCCAAGATGGCACCTGTGACACCACTGCTCCACAAGCTGCATTGTTTACCATTCTCCTTCCAGGTGTGACTCAAGATGTTGGTGATCACCTTTAAATCCCTTCACGGCATGGGTACAGGTTACTTGAGGAACCGTCGCATCCCACTGGGATGGGCCTGTCCCATTCGTGCCAGCAGAGAAGGCATGCTGAAGTCCTGTCAGCCCCATTATTCCAGCTGGCAGGGTCCAGGATGAGGGCCTTCTCTGTTGTTGCTCTTGCCCTCTGGAACATCTTGCCCCCTGATGTGAGGTTAGCCCCAACCCTCCTATCTTTTTGTAAGAGCCTGCCAGTCAGCTAGGGGCCCCGGGTAGGAAGTGGAAGTCGCTGATCCCACTTCTCCCCCACTTTGCCCCCACCCTCCCATGTCCTTAGATGTTAATGTTTGATTTTAATTTATTTATGTTTTAATTGTATATGTGTAGAGATATTTTTATGAGGGTAAGCCATCCAGAGTTACTCTATGATAAGATGGGCAGCCAATAAATTTTATAAATAATAATAAAAAACCAAAGAGAATAATAAACAATTAGAAATATACCATTTCCCCAAAAATAAGACTTCTCCTGATAATAAGCAATTGGGCTTTTGAGTGCATGCACTAAAAATGCCCCCCCAAAATTAAGCCCTCCCCGAAAATATTTAAACGCATGTCCCCATTTCCTCTGGTTAGGGTTAGGGAGACAGAGCTAGAAATCAGGTAAGACGGCAAGAGGAGCCTGTCTTGCTCCACGCGCCCCAAAATAATAAGACCTCCCCGAAAATAAGGCCAAGTGCTTATTTCGGGGTTCAAAAAAATATAAGAGAGGGTCTTATTTTCAGAGAAACACGGTAATTTGATTCTTAATACAGAGAAATGTTGCAAGTCATAGTCATTTGTTACATTTCATAGTCATTTGTTACATTTCAGTTCAAATGTAAAAAAAAGTCCTGCTTAACTGCTCTTTGTAATATTTAACATAAATATAATCCAACACATAATATTTCCATGGAACTGGGGCAAGCTAAAATTTTGTCTAAATCACTTGAAAAAACTCTTTTTTTTCTATCAAAAAATAGCCAACATAAATATGGTGGAGAACACATACTGTATCAACAATCCACTTCTGCAAATCAAGGTATTTCTCTTTCTAAGGTTGAATAATGTTAGTATGATGAATTTCATATAGTAGGAATATAGCAAAAGAATATACATATCCTTACTAACAATTATTATAGCATAACTATGCTAGACTGGCTACAAAAGAGAAAATTTAGATAATGTTGCTTTCATATTCACACTATTTGTTTTGGGGTTATCAGAACCAACTTCAAAACTTATACCATCACAGCAATCCTTTCATCTAACTAATGGATGAGGAAAAAAAATACGAATTGCTGACAATAGCAATCTCACTCTCCCATTACATGCAGGGTCCACTAGTTGGCATTTCGAACTCAAGATAATTATAAATAATGACATGATAGTGTCTTGGCATGAACCTTTACAGTAGCTTCCCATCATTGAAAAAACAACCCAGTCTCTACAACTTCAGAAAACTGGATTTGCAGCATTTTTAATTCCATCACAGAAATGTCAGAAATAGATTGGCTCAATTGCCAAACAAGGAAAATGTTTTGGAATCACAGGCATGTAAATCCAAAATATGGAGGAACCCACTTATTATATGTTGATGCATATGCATGTATCACGTTTATGGCTTTTTTGAGAATAGTGGTAAACAATAGTTAAATATTCAGCAATAATTTACTATTACAAGTATCCTATGTCAGCACAAATCTTAAGTGCTTTCATTCCTTTCTCTTAAGCTAATTCTGTATTACATATTTCTCAGAAGTGTTATAAATCTCTCCAATTAAGTCAAACCTAACAAACTATGTATATACAGTATGATTGGATCTTCTAGTTACAGTGTGAGAGAAGAAATAGGCAAAGAGAATTCGTGAGCCACAGGATCCCTTATATGCTTCTTCTGTATATAAAATTGCCTTTTGGAAGATCTTGTCCCCAGAATTATGATTCCAACTCTCCTGACCTTCTGCAAGAGTTTAAAGACCTAGCTCTACCAATTGGCTTAGGGAACCAAAGGAGGGTAACTGGTAGGTTGCTACCGATTTGCCCTGGATCGGGCAAACCGGTAGCGGTGGCAGCGGGAGGCTCCACCCACCCATCCGTACACTTCTGTGCATGCGCAGAAGCATCACGTGTGCATGCAAGCGCCCATGAGTGAACTGGTAGCAACGGGTTTTGAAACCCGCCCCCTAAAGGAGGGACTTCAGAGATTAATAAAACAGATTAATAGATTAATATACAGATCCCACCTCTCTCCCTGCTCATCCTAGTCTCTCCCTATCTTTTAGCAAGGGCTGTGTGTTGTGTTTTGAATTTTATAGTATTTTATTATACAGATTTATCATTTTAATATTGTAAGCCATCCAGAGGTACCCTATGGTAAGATGGACAGCCAATCAATCAATCAGAGGCCAGAAATACAGAAATTATAAATTGTATAGAAGGCAACCACTAAACTCCAAATAACAATCATTAAAAATTAGAGGAGGAAAAGGACATTGCCCAGTAAAATAAAATTTTGAGAAGCCAATCATGAGAGTATGTTAATTCATGCATGAGTTTTTACAAGAAGGAAAGCAGTCTTCAATTCTGGTTTTGGGGGCATTTGTTTTGACTTTACTAGTTATAAAATCAAAATTTAGAATGCTTAGAATAATTAGCAGTAGTTATTCAGGGAAAGAGGTGTAATCTGTACCATACGCTTTTAGAACAAGTAAAACTACTGAGGGGGTAAAATCAAAATACAAGTGTCAGTAGAAGATAAAAGCCTCAGTTACCTTATTTCAAAATGTGAAATGGGCTAAACTATTCACCATTCAGTTCTTAAGCTTCTTTTTTCTTTGATTCTCACAATCAAAACAGATTAGACTGAAAAGGATGTTCATTAGTTCAACTCATTGCTCAGAAAAATATTTTATCATTTTAGGAAGTCACAAAGTTTGAGAGTAGACTAAACTATTTCTTCTTTTGTGCAGCTATTTGTTCCTTTGCCCCAACTTAAGTTTTCTCTTTTTCTTTTCCCTTTCAGTAATATAAGCCCTTACCTACAACCTTTCATCTTTTTTGATGTCTCTAATGGAACCAGAGAGCTATGTGTGTATACAAATAGTCCTCAACTTATGATAAAATTGGGACCAGGTTCTTTTGAAATGCAGTCATTATGTGAGGCATCCCATGACTATACCCAATTTTCTGGGTTTTTTGCCAAGGTTGTTAAGCGAGACATCACATGACCATGATACAGAATCTTCGCTGCCAGTTTCCCAATTGACTTTACATGATCCTGGGAATCTATCACTCGCATAAATGGGAAATGGTGCCACGCACTTGGATCATGATCATATGACTGCAGGGATGTTGAGATGGTCCTAATTGTGAGGGCTGATCATAACTCATTTTTTTCAGCACTAATAATTTTGGATGATCGCTAAATGATTGTAATTTGAGGATTATCTTTACCATGTCTCTGTTTATGTGTGCAAGTGGATGTTTTCTGTGAAAAAGATAATGCAATATGCAACTACAGTTCTTATTTTTCAGGCAGTAAGTTAATTGGACTGTTTCTGAAAAGCCATTTCTAAAACAACGTTGTTCTAAAGAACATCAGAATTGGAGGTCAAATGGATCTCAGGAAATGATATTTGTTATCATTTGTTAACTTGGCTGCTTATATAGAACATATGGAATATGAAGGCAGGTGGAATCAGGATCTGAATTTAATATACATTCAATGACATTTTAGATCCCTTGCTTTACTTATTGGTATTTTACTATAGATATTTACTATTTATATTTTTATTATTTTATCTTGTTTACTTCTCTTTTGTCCCATTGTACTCTTTTTCTAAAATGTCTACAGCAAAGAAGAACAAATCACTTGTACTTACTGTGAACATGGTATTGCATAAATTATGGGCAAGCAATTAAATTTAAATAAGGGGATTCTGAATTGCTACAGACAGTATTTCAGTAGAAAGGCATTAATGGTACTATGAAGACAGTTTAAGTTTCATGCAATTTCGATCAGCAATGCACTGGTCTTGTGAATCCTCAATATTTATGCACTTACTTAGATTAACTAACTTAGACTAACTATTTAAAAGTTCCCCAACCATTCCTATTTACAGATTGTGATTACAGGAGAAATTTAGCTTTAAATTTTTATATAACAGTTGTTATTTTAGAAAATATTTCTTTCATTAAAGTGACTTGCCAGCTTTGAAGAAGTCACAATCTCAATCTAAATACACAATTTTGTTACTTGAATGCTATTTGAGACCATATTTAAAAAAGGAATACAAAAATAAAAAAAACATTTCAAGATATGTAGCTTATTTTACTGATTAAAGCCTACATTACTACAAACTAAATTTCAACATACCATTTTTCTTATCCATCCACATCATTTATCTCCTTTGAATCTACCATACTAATTCTTCTATATCTACTATACTTAAAGCTGCAGTTTTTAGCAAAAATAAATTCCAACTTAATTTCACTTTGTATAGTTGATGTTTCTGGTTGTTTTTTTTTACATTTGCACATTTTCATGTAGTCAACTTTTTTTCTGGGCCTATCCAAACTCAATGTGTATGTTGTTCTTGGAAACTTCCAGCTTTTTTCTGAAAGCCATCTTGACTATCTTTTTCCTTCCAGCAAATAAAAAATTAAATTAGGAAAGTCAAGTATGTTTTAAAACATTGGTAAAAATACATCTACGATATATCTTGAGGCAAGTGCAAGTAAAACAATGCCCTTGACTGGCAGGATCTAGGAGGGCCTTCTCCTGTGGCCTTCGCCACTTGGACCATCTTACCCACAGAAGGAGAGCACCTACTCCTCTGGTTTTCTGAAAGTGTGTTAAGACTTGTCTCTGCTAATTAGTATGGCAATATAAAAGTGTGATGCAACCTGGTAAATAATAGTAAGGATATTCAATGTCCAGTCAAAGGGACAAATTAAGTTAAAAGACATGGCTTGTAATACATATATACTACAATTTAACTCTCCACCATACACTGCCCTTCAAACAGGTTTTGTGGCTTAACATGTCACAGATTGTAATTTTCAGTTATTAGCACACAAAGTCAAAACAAGCAGTAAATTTTGTTACTGAGGTACAAATAGTGCACATAAAAACATTTGTTCATTATTTTAGCATATCATGCAAACACAATCACTGACCAATGCTTCCCTGTATAATATTGTATCCAAATCTATAAATTTAATACCTAGCTGATGAGTACTAAAAAACAACTTACAACCTACTTTTAACTGCCTGAGTTGAAACTGATGAGGAGTTATTCAAGGCAAAAGTTCATGAGGTAAATAGCACTTAGCGATTGGACTATCTTAGAACAACTTTTAGGAAGCCAGTGATTTCATATTAAAAATGTAGATACACAAAATATTCTTTTAATTCTTTATTATAGAATAAACTTCATTACTCTAAATTTCAATCCAGAGATACAGAATTCAGTAAAGTCAGTAAATATTCAGAAAACTAAATCAACAAACTGTAGAACAGCAAATAGCTAATAATAACAATTACCAACCTATTTTAAGTCATATCACAGATACATATATTTTGTGAAGAGACTAAAACAGAACAAATAATATGCATTTGCAATACAACACACAAAGTCATGCTCTGTATTCAGTTCAAGACTGAGCAGAACTTTAGTTACAAAGCAGCACATAAGTAGATAGGCAATATTTAAGTAGATTAAAGTAAATTGTGTTCTATAAATGCAGTTCCAAAATATAACTTTAAATACTAATATGCCTGTTTAAAAATCTAGGTTTTATTCTATTTCTAGTTTATTAGGGGTAAACCAACAATCAGCAAAATGAAACTATAAGTAAAATGGTAAAATATAACTTTTAAATACCAAGCATTCTTTGTATTATAGTAATATTATCAATGGTCAATTAAATATTTTTTTTTTAATTTGATTTATATGCCGCCCTTCTCCGGAGACTCAGGGTGGCTTACAATGCGTTAAGCAATAGCCTTCATACTTTTGTATATTTATACAAAGTCAGCTTATTGCCCCCACAATCTGGGTCCTCATTTTACCTACCTTAGAAAGGATGGAAGGCTGAGTCAACCTTGAGCCTGGTGAGATTTGAACTTGCAGTAACTGCAGGCAGCTGATGTTAATAGTGCTTTAGTCTGCTGCGCCACCAGGGCTCCTTATTTTGAAATACAAACTTGGCCTCAATTGCAGTTAATACTGAAACATTATTATACATGCAGTATACTTGTAAGGAACACCTAAATGATTTATTTATACTATTGGTATATTTGTTTAAAACTCATTTGTCTAAATAAGAAAATATGTTTGTCATTTTCAATCCTACTAAGACAATTTTATTCAGACTTGAAATCATCCTGATGTGTCAAAAATTCAGTTCTTAACATCCTATATCTGTGATGGTGAACCTATGGCACGCGTGCCACAGGTGGCATGCGGAGTCATGTCGCCTGGCATGCCAGCTCAGCTCCGGCCAGCTGATTTTAGGGCCTTCTGGGCCCACCAGAAGTAGGGAAACAGACTGTTTCCTGCCTCTGGAGGGCCTCCGAGGGGGTGGGGAAGGCTGTTTTTGCCCTCCCCAGATGCATAGAGAGGATCTGGAGCCAGGTGAGAAAGAAAAACGGGCCTACCGGGCCATCGTGTGCCAGGAGCGGGTGGGGAGGGGGGTCATGCATGCATGCACAGGGTGGAGCGTATAGAGTTATGGGTGTGGGCACATGCACGTGTGAACCCCCCACCCCCACCCCCTTCCTGGCACGCGATAGCGAAAAGGTTAGTCATCACTGTCTTATATGGTCACATCTGGTTGGCACAAGGTTGGAGATATTGATTATAGAAAATGATCCACAGTATTAATTTTTACTATACAAGTAACAGTTTTTCAAAGCTTTTCCTTACCTCAAAATCATTGAGTTTGAACAACTACCAATTATTTTAAATAGTATTTTCATATAAACTATCAAACTGAAGGCTACATATGTAAAGACCTTCAAGTTGCTTATCACCAAAGATAGATTAGGATCTTATGTCTGTTTATAACTGAGGATATTTATCAAATTTGAAAACATTATAAAACGATTTTGCCCATAGTAAACTAACATGAAAACAATTTCAGAACCTGAACCCACTGATAATCTATCTACAACCTTTCTATCTACAAAAAATACAATGTATTGCTTATAAGTGTATTATTATCTAAGGACACCACTTTTCAGATATCCAGCATTCTTTATATCTTCAACACAATGTTAAAAAGTAAAACAATTTGTATATTGTAATCAAAACACCCTGACAAATTTGTGAAATGCTAACTGAAAACTAGAACTCTGTCCTATTGTGCATGATTATAATACAGATTTTAATTATAGTTATATGAAATTTTTGCTATACAACCCCAGCATCAATTAACATTTATAACAAGCTAGAAATCATGTTGTACTTTACTTGGACTTTCATACACTTCAAGTGAAGCTGAAATCCATTCAGGAAATATCTTGTGTATATCAGTGAGAAATTTGGCAAGTGAAATAGTTTCCGTTACTTCTTATAGTGATCAGGAACTGATTTTTTTTTCACCACTGAATCTAGTGAGTTCAGAAAAAGAGATGAATAAGTAGAACACTAGTATGTATATTCTCATACTTAGATACCTGAAAATTATGTCAATTTCATGCAGTAAAATTATTCAGTGTTCTTTTACTATTGGACTTGATTTCTCATTAAATGTCTTCAAAGTTATTTTAAGACTGGTAGATCAGAGCACACAGTAAGAAAGCTTACATTTTAAAAACTTGATATAATTTATTTCTAAATTGTACTTTTTGTGTACTTTTTGAATCCTTAGGGAATAATTCTGCTTTAAAATGATTGCATTTGCTTTGTTTAAACAAGGAGGATGAGTCCACATAATTACATAAACATCTCAGAGGCACCTTTTCACTTATTTTCTATATTGTATATGTGAATGCACATTTTCTCCCATTCTTACACATAAAGTATTCAAATTGTCTGATTAATAACTACCTAGCCAATTAAAAATATTTTTAACATATATTTATTATTTTGAATTCATTAGTGAAAGGGAGAGGGACAGTATCCTTCCTTCTATGTTACTCATAGATAACATAGATAACATCATAGATAACGTCTACTTTCAGAGGTTTGAAAGACCATACAGAGCAGATTTTAGGAGAGAACAAGATAACAGAGAAGTAAAAAGGATAATTGCCCCAAGTGTAAGAATTAATCTTGCCCTTATTCTTCAGATAAACTCATAAAACTTAATATAAGAAATTAATATTGTTATCTTGAACCAGGGTAGGTAAAACAGGGATATGCCAAGTAATATTCATAATAACTTAATAGTCAAATCAAAAAGGCAAGCTGGTCTGTAACCTCTGAAAACAAGGACAAATTCAGATCAAGTAAAAAAAAAATAAAACTAATTAGAACTAATTAGAAGGATCTGGGAAAAGCATCTATTTCATAGTTTCCTGGACGTAATATGTAAATATTTCACTATCAGTCTTTAACATTAAGACTGCAATAAAAGTAATTTATGTACTTTATAAAAACTGTAATACACTCATTTCCATTATTTTCTGATGCAAGATTGGCAATTACCCAATCATTCAAACAATGTTTGTTCAGAAGCATATTCTTTTAAATCCAGTAAAATTTATTATCTAAGGTACTCTTTTAGGATTGCATGTATAATAAAGAGATGACAGAAGAGGCCGTAACCTGTTATTCCTTCCAGAGTAAACCAATTCATTCTTACATATATCCTAATTTAAGGCTTAACCTTTCTAAATAGAAAATATAAAAATATAAAAATAAACTATTGTGTAGACCGTGTAGAATTTTAAAAAATCATTTTTACTCAAGCCCTTTCCATTCTCTATCAATAATTTATCTCAATAAAGTTTAAAAACTAATTTTTATAACCAAATTATATTTGAACTACCATTGTAATACTAAATAAGACACTACTGGATAAGTAGTGAAATATTTCAAATTAAAAAGGAAAAGAAGTACAGTTGCCATGACTCAACTTCCACCCAATGTGGTTTTATTTTGACTCAGTATACTATACAAACCCCTTATGTTTTCATATGCATTGCAAACTCATACAATTGTGATTTAATAAATCATGGATAAGCAAACTAGGCCTTATTTAATTATGTGAATGAAACTATGCTTGCTTTGATGTAAATGCCTACGTTCATTTAAAATCAGTGCACAGAAAATAGTATATTTGTAAAATGCTATGCAGAAAAAATAATATATTCAGAGACATTTCCCACTGAATTTAATAGCAATTAGTGAGAAGTAAATATATAGTCACAGTTGTTTTTGTCTGCCCTTCCATTACCTGAGTCTTCACATACTATACATATAATCAAAAGTATACACCAAATACTTCATAGGTATGTTTTGAGAAGATCATCGTGTTAGTCGAAACAAAAGCAAAGTCCTCTGTCATCCTTAAAACCAGCAAATGTATTATGGGATAATTTTTGATAATTAAGGCTCATTTCATCACACATGGAGTTTAATCTTAGCAAAATAAACATTTATGTTTGGTAGTCTATTATACAAACAATTTATATACAATAAATCATACACACAAATATGGTTTTCTTTCAGAATAATATTCTATGCATCTGGTGAACAAGATTACAGTAAATAGAGATCTAATTCTCCAACAAATGTACCAGTAGGCATTATACACATTTTCATTGTTTGAGACAATATATGGGATTTTGAAGCAACATAACGTACTTTAAAATAGAATTTGAAACTTTGCAATATAGGAATGCAAGACTCATTGCATTGTATGTTTGATTCCTCAAATACAAGGAATCCCCAACTTTTAAGCAACATTAAAATCAGAATACTATAACTGCTGATAACTTTATTTCATAACACACTAACTATTTTAATATTAAATGGTGTTGCCCATTGTGTTGACAGAATATATTTAAATGCACTTTAGTTTTATTACAACCGTGGAACCCATTCTGGATAAATAAAGCTTACGCTATTAAAGGTAAAATGCTAAACCAGAATACTTCTCATCACCCACTATAGTCGAATCATTGCCTCCATGGTGCAAGAGATCAGTGTACTTAAAACTACAGTACTTTGTTTCTAGGGAAAGAAGAAGAAGAAAAAGAAAACAGTCGGAGTTTCTTAACTGGCCCTCTCAAACCTTTCTCTTCTCTCATTAGTGGTTCAACAAAGGCATTTAAAGTTCCCTCAAAAATGTACCAAACGCTTTTTTCCCCCCCTTTTCTTTTCTTTTTTGGCTGACCCTGAGGGAGAACTCCCCACCGTAGTTAACAGGGTGGGTCACCGAGCGCAGCAGACCATGCAGACAGTCCTGCAACGTGAGGCGCATATGAAACAAGGGAGAGCGGCTGCCCTTTATATTCCCACCAGGAGCCATTCAGGATAAGAGCCCAGCCATTCTCTCCGGCATCCTTCCCATCCCTTCTCTCATGCGACACCGGGCGGAGGAGGAGGAGGGGGGCGAAGGGGGGGGAGCACCACGTGCATCACCCAACTACCGGGCCTGGAGACCCCAGGATGCTAAGATGAGCCCCCCCTCCCACACCACCTCCCTCTCTTCCCCCCCCCCCACCCCCCAACTTCATTCTCCGTTCCACTCGCCTTGCACACTTCGGAAGCTTAAAGCAACAGCAGCAGCAGCAGCAGCAGCAGCGTCCAACCGGCTTTCCAGGGATAACGAAGCGGAGCTGGGACCAAGCGGAGAGATTGGCCGGGATCACCCTTCTTCACCCCACAGGGGGAGGAGGAGGAGGAGGAGGAGGAGAAGGAAGCGGCCAACAGGACTGATTGGGCAGCAAGTTCGAGAGGAGCGGGACTCCTCCACTCGGGGGGCTTCCGAGGCGGGCACCGCTTGACGTTCCAGGACTGGTCACCGAAGCTTTCGTCGCCTCAAGCCTTCTGGGAAAGTCAGTAGCAGCGGCGGCGGGGGCAGCAGCGGTGGGCCGGGAGTCTCTTCCCGCGGAGCAGCCGCTGCCGCCTCCACCACAGCGCTACCCGCCGCTTCCCCCGGGACCGGTCCGGCCACCCCCGGCCTTGGAGGGGGAGGCGGCCAGAGGGTCGGGCCGCGGCCCCAGACCGGCTCTCGCTTTCATACACTCCCGAGTTACCGCCGCCGGTGGTGCTAGGGCCCCAACCAGGCAGACGGAGCGCGGAAGCGGCGCCGGACGGCCAGGGTCAGCGCCGCTCCCGCCCCGCACCCAGGCATGTGGGTAACTAATTCTCCGTGCGGGCTCCGCTCACTCCGCAGGACGGATTCTGAAGGACGCGGAGAGCCCGCTTCGGTCTCGGGAGGGAAGAGAGAGGGACGCGGAACCACGAGACGGTCCGCCCGGTGGTCCAGAGCCGCTTATTTGCCGTCCCTCGCATACAGCCAGCGGTGGGAGGGAGGAGGAAAAGAAGGGACGGCCCGTCTACGGCGGCGCAGGGAGATGACATAGATCGTAGCCTGGCAACAGGAACCTTCCACCCGCCTCCTACGGACGCGAATGGATGACGTAAGCAGGTTGAAAGGCTGCGTGTCTTCGTGGAGGGGTTGTGTAATCCCGGACGCGGGGATAAATCATTGAGGCCGGGGGGGGGGGCATGCGGGGGGTGAAACCTGGCCGTTTATTTGGGTGTGCGCAATCGCAGTTGGCGAATTAAACAAAGAGGCTGGAGTTCGGTAAAGAGGGTTACTTCGTTAATAAGGCAGCGGTTGCGGCTAATCAACATGGAAGATGGGAGCAGCAGTTGGGGGTGGGACAGAGAGCCGGATTTGCCAAACACAGACTTGATAGTCAGTTGAGATCTTAATACCAAGCAGCCGGTTCTGCTCTGATAGAATGGCTATACTCCTTGACAGCATTTACTATGGTTAATTCTCCCGTTTCTTCAAGCAGGGCTTTTTGGATTCACACAAGTAAGCTCACTGCTGGATTCACTGTCCCGTAAATGAAGCTTCCTAGGTTCAATTACTTCCTCAGCCATGGAACTAATTTGTTATTTTTATATAAAATGTGATGTACTTTGTGTTCTGGGTTATGTTGCATGAACCCAAAACAAAAGTACACCATATTGTATATACCATATTGGCACACCATGATTAAAAACCAATAATGGTTCACAAATAATTCTGTAGTGTGTTGTATGAACTTAGGTGCCAAATGACTTGAATCATTAACTTTAATCGCACACCAATCTCTTAAAAAGTTTGATTTTGAGAAAGAAGGAATGAGAAGATAACATGATGCTAACAGAGTTCCCCACTTCACATATTGTTTTAACTAAGTGCTTCGTTACTATTGCCATACCATTGTAAATGCTAACATGGGCTTCTAGATTTTCTTAATAAAGAAAATGCTGAGTGATTGACACTATTATAATCCACAAACTATAAATTACATTGCTTGGCAAGAACCATACTTGGGTTTTTTATGTGAATCTTGCCTATGATCTGCTTTTTAAAATGTTCCCATACTTACTCTTAAACAAATTATATTTAACACATATGGCTAATCTAATGAATCTGATGATTGCAGTCAAATAGCAAGACTTTTGACACATTTGCTACAGCATCTAATAAAAATAGTTTTCCGGGCGTGCCTCCCGCCAGCCAGCTGGGCTTCGGGTCTCTGTCGCATATGCGCGAGGGTGGGGTGCATGTGAGGTGCGCCCCCTCATTGCATTTTGGGGGTGCGTGTGCTTTGGGCACTCGGTCCAGAAAAGGTTAGTCATCACTGGCATAAGCTATCATGAACTGCAGCTAGAACTCATTTGACACTAGATGCAATTTTTGATTTTTGGTACCATAGGTTGACACATGGCTGTCTTCCTACAATGTCTACAAGATTGGCAGTACTTCCCAGACATGGAATCAACCCCGTGAGGTAGGCAGAAGACTTAATACTAACTTGTACATTGATAATGACTGAAAACAAGTGGTCAAGCAATAAAAACCAATCCACTCATGCGCAAGTAAAGAAACATAAAGGAATTCCCTCAGTCATACCCTTAAGCAATCATTTTAAAATTAAAGTCTCAAATGGGTAAAAGAACGGCAAGAAATGGTGGCTGGGACAAAATGAATTTTATCATCTCCCCATTACACTCAAACTCGGACATTACACAAGAGCTAAAAGCAAGTCAAGGTAACATTGAATCAGAAAGGGACATCTGATTCAAGGGATGGTTTGGGAAGATACAGTGGAACAAGTTCAGCACCGTTATGGGATTTTATGCTTTATTTTAATGTGTGTCTGCACATTTAATGCTTTAATTCTTTTCTTCAGCAAGCCGGGCTGGCTTAACACTTTTAAATGTTTTTAATTGGTTTGTCATTGTTTTTTAATTACGGGGCCAAATTTATATATATCTTTTTAATAGTATTTTAATGTTTGTAGTCTATGTTTTTATTTGGCTGTACACTGGTCTGAGTCCTCAGGGAGAAGGGCGGTATATAAATTTGATATTAAATAAATAAATAATGTTTGAGATTTTAGTATCTGCATTTGTCTCTTGTTTTTTATGTACTGTGTGCCCAGTGAATTGTATATGCTGGGGGGGGGGGGGTGTTACTTTGGAAACTTGTTAGAGTATTATAAACAAGAGCAAGCAGTAAACATTGTCTTTCTCAAGAACATTTCTTTTTTATAACTTTAGTCTTTTTAAGGCATTTTCTGTGACTTGCACAGCACTCTACAATTATCTAGGATTATGTTCTTCAATAATGATGGTTTTCATAGGAAACTGCTAAAATGGAAGGGAAAAATTATGTTGTCCCTATTTTTATTTTAAATAATATTTAATTTATAAATTTTATTATTTTGCTCTGTCCCAAGCAAGGGAAGCATGTTTATTTTAGCACACACCTCAAGCTCACAGTACATTTGTAAGAGATGATTGTAAACTTTTCTTCACTTTTATCAGTCTTGATGTTCTATTTTTTGCTAACACAAGCTGTAGGCTCTCTATCTGCCCCACTTGCAAGGGTATAAAAGGGAGAGCACCAAAGAAAAGTATTGTGAAAAGAGATGGATGTTGGCTGCCATAAAACTATCAAACAATTTCCAAGGCAGAAATATGGGCCAGAGAATGTATAAAAGCTTGAGAATTTATGGGAGTCAGGATTAAGATGCCCACTTTTCTCCTTACCACTAGAGCCTCACATTTGTTTTCCAGCATGCTTGCATATTTTTGCCACTAAATATTGTCAAAGCTGTAAAGGGAATCTGAACAAATAAATCTCATCCAGGTTTGGTACTTGTTAGGGTGAGAAAAAGGCAACCAACTCATTTTCCCAGAACCTCAGATTAAAATTGGAATTTCCAGGAGAAAGAGAAGTGCAGGTAAAAAAAAAATACATATGCATGAGATCTTTGTTCTAAGAACAATGGCTATTTCTGTAGAAAGAGGTATGCATTCTAATCTGAGTTAACATTAGATTATTCCTTCAAAGGCAAATAGCACTAATATTATTTATTTGTGTGATCTGGTAAAGTCTATGTAATTTCAACTTTTGTCAATTCTCAGAGTACTGTAGAAAGATAATTTTATTTATAATTCCATAGTCTGGTTATAAATTGCATTATCTCCTGTCTTGTCGAGAGAAATTTGCACAACATGCTGATCAAGAATGGCTTCATGTCCCATATGAAATGAGCCACATTGTAGCATGATACCATCTGTCAGTTATAATAGTGGTCAATACTAAAATAATTGTAATTCCCTAGTACTTTCAAGAGAAGCCTTATGCACAGTGCATTTCAGTAACCCAATTGCAGGGAAATAGGTGGATGAACCTCTGTTGTGGAACAAGTCCTGACTGGAACATCTATAATTTCATTATCCAGTAACATTGAATAGCTGGGGGACGGTGACAAAAGAGTTTGTTTCTACCTGTACTTTTAAGTGAATTACTTAACGTCTTCCCGAACAGTATTTTAAGGGCATCTGCAGGAAACAGTAAGGGGGAGCAAATGATGAAACATGAAGGGTATCATCATGCAAATACCACAACATATGTATCTTTTCAGGTGTCACGATTTGAGTGATGTTGTCACTACTTGTATTATTTTGGCATCACCATGGTTTTTGTGGCAAATTATGTTTATTTGGAAACAACATGACTATAATGGCACCCCTCAATCTAATGCTAAGTTTGCCCGATGTTTTTAAACTGAGGACTGTTTAATATTGGTAAAGTCTAATAAATTCCAATTCATGAACTTTATCTTCATTTTGCAGATTGCCTGGCAATAGCTGAACCTCTTTCTATTCAATTAACATGCTAAAAAGGTTTGCTAAAAGGTGTTGCTTAGTCTATTAACAATTCAACAGGGGAAAATTATACTGTACTGGAAGACAGAAATGCTTAGGACCATTACTTTGCAAAAATGAAAAAAAAATGTATAAGGGGAAAGAAAAGAAATTCTGGGGTAAAATAAACATTTCTAGTCAAAGTGGTAATGCCTTTTCACCAAAGAAGCACTATATTAGATTCTATTGTTTTTCATATATGACCAGCAATTATATCTTAAATTTTTGCTCCTCTACCCACCTTTTTAATAAAAACTTAAGTGACAGCTAGAAAACTGCTTCAGTTTCTGCCAGTTTTTAAATATTTTATTCTGCATTCTTTACACGAAGGGACACTTAGTTCATTTGTTGTTATTTTTTATATTTCAGAGCAAATAATATGCTTCAATACTTTTCATATTATGGTTACATAAAATCTGATTAACATGGACATGCTAATAGGAAAGAAAAGCTGTTTCTTTAAAAGGAGATAATGGCCTATTTGACTATGAATTCTACAGAAATTGTTTAATTTAAATATTTATAAAATCATAACACAGTTTTTCATATTAAAATGTGGAATTCCTTAAAAACAACATAGAATTAATTCAAAACAATAGAAACAAAAATAATTCAACAATTATGTCAAAATCTTCAAGAATTTTAAAAACTATGAAGCTGTGAAGAATGAAACAGGCCAGTTCAAAAAGAATTGCAACACCAGTGAACCACAGCACAGCCACAGATTTTCAGCCCTGAAAACAGTGATGAAATGCAATGAGCAGAAATGATGGGAGTTTGTCAGCTAACATGCACTTTCCACTAATCCTTTAGAAAAGAATGTGTTTGATTTTTATTTTTGTTTTTCGCTTGTCTTCCACTCAACACTTCCATCTGCCCCATCTTGTACACACATATCCATTTGTGCGGAGTGGAGGGGGGAGAAGAGGCAGGATAAATACATAATCAATGGCACAAATTACATTTATTTATTTATTTATTATTTGTCAAGCATATATAAGATAACGGGTAAAAGTATAAACATAATTTGAATACATGAAAAGAGTAAGAGTAAAAAGAAATATTAGGAGAGGGACGGTAAGCACGCTGGTACGCCCCTTACAGACTTCTTAGGAATGGGGTGAGGTCGGGTGAAGTGCTCCCGGTTTGGACCGGCTCGGGCGAGTAGGTAGCGATGATGGCCGGTGGTTTGGAGAACCGGTAGCAATGGAAGCTGGAGGCTTCGCCCACCCACCCCATTCCCCGGAGTCGGGGAATGCACCATTCCCCGACTCCTACTGCCCACCTTTCTCCTGCAGCTGGCTGTCAGGGAAGGCAAGCACCCGAAAGGTACCGGAGTCGCTCACTCTCCTTCTTGAATGAGCCGCTCTGGTCCACACACCGGCTGCACAAGCGCACACTGTTTATTTAATTCAGCAGCAGGTTGGATGTGCGCTTGCGCAGCCAGCGCGTGGACCAGAGCGGCTCATTCAAGAAGGAGAGTGAGCGACTCCGGTACCTTTCGGACGCTTGCCTTCCCTGACAGCCAGCCACGGGAGAAAGGTGGGCAGTAGGAGTCGGGGAATGGTGCATTCCCGACTCCGGGGAATGGGGCAGGTGGGCGGAGCTGCATGGCAAAGGGCGAACAGCAGCGGCTCCGCAGCAGGCCAGTGTCAGGGAATGGTGCATTTCCCAATTCCTGCCCACCTTTCTCCCGCGGCTGGCTGTCAGGGGAGGCAAGCGCCTGAAAGGTACCGGAATCGCTCACTCTCTTTCTTGAATGAGCCGCTCTGGTCCACACGCCGGCTGCGCAAGCGCATATCCAACCTGCCACTGAATTAAATAAACTGTGCGCTTGTGCAGCCGGTGCGTGGACCAGAGCGGCTCATTCAAGAATGAAAATGAGTGAGTTCGGTACCTTTCAGGCGCTTGCCTTCCCTGACAGCCAGCTGCGGGAGAAAGGTGGGCAGTAGGAGTCGGGGAATGCACCATTCCCCAACTCCGGGGAATAGGGCAGGTGGGCAGAGCCACCGGAGAAAAGTAAGGACACACCGGCAGAATAGAAATTTAAAAAGTTTTCCTACCAGGTTCTGTGGGCGTGGCTTGGTGGGAGGGGGTCTTGTGACTGAGTGGGCGTGGCTGTGTGACTTTGAGTTGGCCACGCCCACTCAGTCACAGGACACCCACCACCACCAAGCCACGCCCACAGAACCGGTAGGGAAAAATTTTAGATTTCACCCCTGCGTGAGGTCAACAGTAGACAGTCTAAGGTTAAAGTTGTGGGGGTTTGGGGAAGAAACCACAGAGTCAGGTAGTGCATTCCAGGCATTGAGCACTCTGTTGTGAAGTCGTATTTTCTGCAATCGAGTTTGGAGCTGTTTACCTTGAGTTTGTATCTATTATTTTCTCGTGTATTGTTGTGGTTGAATCTGAAGTAGTCATTGACAGGTAGGAGGTTGTAGCAGGTAATTTTATGTAGTACGCTTAGGTCAGACCGAAGGCGGTGTAGTAAATTGTCTAAACTCAAAATTTAAAGCCTGGTGGCATAAGGTATTCTGCTGCGAGCAGAGGAGTGGAGGAATCTTCTCGTGAAATATCTCTGGACTCGCTCAATTGTATTAATGTCAGATATGCAGTGCGGGTTCCAGACAGATGAGCTGTATTCGAGAATTGGTCTAGCTAATGTTTTGTATGCTCTAGTTAGCAGTACAATATTACCAGAGAAAAAGCTATGCAAGATTAGGTTAACAACTCTTAATGCCTTTTTGGCAATGTTGTTACAGTGGGCTCTGGCACTTAGATCATTAGATATGACTACTCCAAGGTCCTTGACAGTGTGAGGGTCATCTAAGAGGTTGTATCCACCCAACTTGTATTTTGTGTTCTAATTTTTTTTGCCAATGTGTAAAACAGAACATTTGTCGGTTGAGATTAGGAGTTGCCAATTGTTTGGCCATTCTGACACATAGGTAGGGTAGCAGCATTGTTGGTGGTGTTAAATAGTTTTACATCATCAGTGAAGAGAACGCAGTTGCTTATAATTGATCACAAAGGTCATTTATGTAAAGAATAAAGAGTTTTGGTCCTAAAACGCTGCCTTGTGGGTGTTCTGTCCCCCATCCCCACACATGCAAACACACAATCAGACACGCCTGCCAAGTTTTTATTAAGCAATCAGACTAGAAACCCTTGCAGATAAGAGTTTTGGCAGTAAACTGTGTAATGCCTGCCAAGTCAGTTTTCATTCACAATAAGCAAGAGAGAGTTTATCCTCAGTCTGGTTCCGTAGCAAAAAGTAATCCACAAAGCAAGAGTTAGCCAAGGTCCAATCCAAATATGTACAAGCCAGATTCCAGGTAACGCGATGTGACTCTCAGGTTTTTAACTTTGACCGTCACAAAGCCTGAAGAGCAATCACACCCACTTTTATTCCTTGTGGGGTATGGCTCAGTGACTCAGCTCAATCTCTGGCCCTCCCACGCCTCTTTCGTTGCTGCGCACGCTTCTCCCTCCAACGCTGCCTGGGATCAAGCCAGGATTCATCATCCTTGCTCCCTATCTGTTGTTGTTCCGATATGCTTTCCTCCTGGCATATCCCAGGCTGTTCCTCTTGGCCTTCGATGAAACCTGAGGCATTGCCAGAGAGGAGGGTCCTGGAGAGAGAGGCCTTCTCAGTTCCTCCCCATCACCTTCTGAGTCCTCTTCCTCTGTTAGGACAGGCTCAGGAGTCGGGGTCACAACAGGGGGACACCGCTGTTAACAGGTGCAGGATTTGATAGGGCACTCCCTATTTTGACCACTTGTTGTCTGTTTGACAGAAACACAGCTATCCAATTATGCAGGGGTCTGGAAATGCCATAAGATTTTAGTTTTAGAAGTAGTTTGTCGTGTACCACTGAATCAAAGGCTTTACAGAAGTCTATGTAAATTGTATCTATTACTTTGCTCTGGTCAAGTTGTGTAGTCCATATGTTTTTGCAGTGTAGGGATTGCAGATTACAGGACAATTTTTTTCTGAAACCAAATTGTTTGTTAGAGAGTAGATTGTTTGTCTCTAAGTGGAGGGTAATGGATTGGTTTCTGATTGATTCCATGACTTTGCAGGTGACAGAACATAAAGAGATTGGTCTGTAATTTTCAACTATACTGGGGTCTCCCTTTTTGAAGGTAGGGATGACCATGGCTAGTGACCACAGGTTGAGCAAGGAGCTGGTACTAAAAGATTTTTCAAAGATTACGCTTAGAGGTTCTGCTATGGCAGTGGAAAGCTTCTTTAAGAAGTAGGCACATAGTCCATCAGTCAATTGTGTCAATTGTGTACTCGCATCGTGATGTCTCCTACAAAATACCTAGATTTCCATGCAGCTGCATCTTTATTTTATTTATTTTATTTTATATTGGATTTCTATACCGCCCTTCTCCCTAAGGACTCAGGGCGGTGTACAGCCAGATTAAAAAAACATGCAGAACAAATATTAAAAACAATTAAAAGATATATAAATTTGGCCCAATTAAAACTCATTTACCAATTAAAAACGTTTAAAACATTTAAAAACAGTTAAAAATTTCATCTTAAGCCAGCCCGGCTTGTTTAAATAAATGGGTTTTAAGGGCGCGACGGAAGGCACTGAGGTCTTGGATTCTCCTTATCTCTGGGGGGAGCTGATTCCAGAGGGTAGGTGCCCCCACAGAGAAGGCCCTCCCCCTGGGGGTCACCAGCCTGCATTGTTTGGCTGATGGCACCCCGAGGAGGCCCTCTCTGTGGGAGCGCACGGGTCGCTGGGAGGTCGTCGGTAGCAGCAGGCGGTCTCGCAGATAGCTAGGCCCTATCTGTCTCCAGTTGCCTAATAGCTTTCTAATTTTGTCATTGACCGTCATCAGTTATTGGCCAAAAATATTGGGTCAAAGGCAATAAAGGATTAGGCATCCTATCCAAATTGACATGAATATTGGATGTTGGCATATCCAATTCTCACTAACTCAAAAATCTTACAACAAACTACAGTATCAAACAATTCATATTGTAATCATATGCAGGCATTTCTATTAACTGTATGAGTGGCCTGAAGAGATCCACATATTGTCAAAGTTATGCTAATGATATTAGTGAAAATTAAACAATAGAAAACATGATTGTAGATAATTCCACAAGTGGCAAATTTATGGCTAATATCATCCCTTTTCCCAATCAAGTTTGTATTTTTCTTAATACTTGGAAGTTTATTCAAGGGCTAACAATATCTACTGCTCCCTATTGTTTAGTTGTTGAAAAGCCTAGTTTTTCCATATCAACAAAGAAATGGCTTTGGCTAAAAAGAAATCATTTCCTGAACTTCAAAAGGAGGTATAGATTCCATGCTAAGATGTCTAAAATTCCAAGTATCCCTAATACCCCAAGTCCATCTCATAACCTGCTGGACTTACGACATGGAGTCAAGCAGACCGTGTGACCACAGGTACACTGCAACAGCTTTAAGGACTAGACATAAAGCTACCTTTTCAGTGCTGTTGGAAAAATAGAGATTTGTAAGTATCTGATGTGATATACTCCCCTAGGTACATCTCAGATGAAGTTCTGTGAACCATCTGATATAATCCATACTTCAAAGGTATTATAATGTACAGGTAGTCCTTGATTAATGTCACCCTGTTTGGTGATCATTCATAGACCATTCAGTGCAGTGTGACAGCACTGAAAAAGTAGCTTTATGACCAGTCCTTATAGCTGTTGTAGTGTATCTGTAGTCACGTGGTCACTTGATCTGCTTGACTCCATGGAATTTATGTTATAAATCCAGCATGGTCATGTGATGCTTCACTTACGACCGTATCATTTAGTAATAGAGTTGCTAGTATCAATTGCAATTGTTAAGTGGAGGACTACCTATAAATGTAATACTGTATGTTGCAGTAGTCTGGATTTTGCCAAAACATTGATAAATTAATAAGGTTCATTTCTGATCCTCTGGCTCATAGATACAAAATGAGTATCTGCCAGCTGAAAAACTGATTTTCAAATGAGAATATAATTCCACACAGCAGGTGCTGAATGGCATTTCTTGTAACAAGAGCCATTTTGTTCCTGTACTGGGAACTCAGAGAAGGATATCAATACCACAGATTCTTCTGTGTATTGATTGGGAATTCAGACATTTGGAGGACATCTAGATGGAAAGGGTGATTCACATGCATCAGTCCAGGTTAATGGATATAGATACTACCAGCTATCATCTGATTACACTAGAAGGCTGGTAAAAACAATTCCATTCCCAAGAGTGGGATTTACGATGGGAAACTTTCAAACCCAAATGATCTCTTACATTTTAAAGAATTTCATCTGAAAGATTTTGGCTAAGGATCTCTTCCTCACTACCCACTCCATTTGGCATCAGAGTCTCAACATACTATATTGTTCCTATCCCAGAAAATAGCTGGTTGTTTTCTAAGAAATGCTGAATTATTTATGTAGTTCATAATTCTTCTATGACTGTGGTTACTTCAGATGTTGGCCTTGCATTGTTCTAGCTTTTAAAAAATTTAATAGCACCAATAAAAAGAAAGCTCTCCCAAGTATGTTTCTTTTGCCACATTGTTATACATCATTATTCAGAAAGATGTTTCCAATTATTTACACTAGCTTCTAGAGCAGTACACATAGCCATGCTGCAGTACACATAGCCATGCTGTACTTTTCACCACATCGTTTTAAAATTGAGAAGTTATGCCCAGTTGACTTTAAACTTGAAATGGATAAAGCAGGTTTTTATCTGTATGATATTTATTTTAAATGTGGTCAATCAATCAAACAGTTATTGTAGTCATAGATCAGTACAAGCAGCAAAGTACAATCCACAGAGTGCTCTGGGAATAAATGAATGAATGAAAATATACAGTATGTGTGTGTTTATTCTATCTAATAAAATATAAATTAAAGTTTAAGAAAAAGTTAAAATACCTTTGTAAAACAAGTAACATCTGTAAGTGAGGTTCAGGTTGCAGCCTACATGTAGTCATTGTATGTTTTGAGCATATAAAGCCTAGTGGTGAAGATGCTAACCTCCCACTCAGAATGTTGAGAATTCAATCCTAGGGAGCGGCAGATGTTTCTCTCCTACGGCGAAAAGAAAAAAAATCTGCTGCAAACTGTGTGTGGTGTCGGGAAGGGCATCTGGCCAGTGAACACTCAGATCCATCCAGTAATCCCTAATTAAGGGATGACAGTGTCGTAAAAAGGAAGTTTATTGTTTGTATGTTTCATCACATTTCCACAAAATTCTGCAAATATGAACAAAGCTTTCTGGACCCCTCTCTACCCACTCAAAAATAGCTCCATTCAAGCTCACTTGACTGAGAAAGGGGGAAGAGAGCTAAGAATGAAGCACTCAGGAACCTTCTGAGCAGAGGTGGGTTTCAGCAGGTTCTGACCAGTTCTGGAGAACCAGTACCGGAAATTTTGAGTAGTTTGGAGAACTGGTAGTAAAAAATCTGACTGGCCCCGCCCCCATCTATTCTCTGCCTCCCAAGTCCCAGCTGATCAGGAGGGAATGGAGATTTTACAGTATCCTTCTCCTGCCGCGCCCACCAAGCCACGCCCACCAAGCCACATTCACAAAACCGGTAGTAAAAAATTTTGAAACCCACCACTGCTTCTGAGGTACTATTGAATTGCCACCTTCCATACAGAAACACTGGCAACATTTTTTCTGGGTTTTTTTTTTTTTTCTTCTTGTTCTTGTCTGGGCCATGACCCTTTTTTTTGGTCTTTCTTTTGCTGTCTTCTCACTCACATAAATTTGGTCCTGTTCTGCTCAGTGTTCAGAGGTACCGTAATTACCTTGTTGATAAATACACATAGTGCTGAGCTCTCTATGTGTTTTTTTCCCAACATTTTACCAGGTTGGAAAGAAGGCCTACAGAGCACATTTCATCCAACCCTTTTGCCTTGGCTGCCTCATCAGAAGGGAGGGAAAAGGATGGTTTAGGAATGGAACAGTCAGAAAACACAACCTGCCTCCTTTTCCATTAAAG
The DNA here is from genome assembly GCF_059756535.1 of Pantherophis guttatus. Lineage (NCBI taxonomy): Eukaryota > Metazoa > Chordata > Lepidosauria > Squamata > Colubridae > Pantherophis > Pantherophis guttatus. The sequence continues at coordinate 27,384,005 of NC_142070.1, read as the reverse complement.
ATACATGATAGAGATTTTTTTCTAATTTTTTTCCCATAGTTTCTGACTGGATCTATCTCATTTTTGAACTTGACTGTATTTTGCCAGCTTATCCTGGCACACTAAATTTGGTCTTGCTGTGGTTTTGGAGTTATCCATCTGATAATAATACAGAATTTATTTCTAACATTCTGCTAGGCTGGAAGAAATAAAAAGAAAGGAAATGTGTATTTTCATATGTATTCCCTTAACATATTTTAGCTTATATTACAATTTAGTAATGTAACTTTTCTAAATAGCATAATTTTTAGTCAGTCTTTAAACCCAAAGTGCACTGCTACATTTGGAAAGTATACAGTCCAGTTGACAAATAAACTATGTGGATAAGAATAATTGCTTTAGTAAAAGGCGAAAGATTTATACGATCTGAAGAGAAACCAGATGCAAAATGCAATCACAAGATAAATCATCTTCATTATTAAATTGAATACAAATAATAAGTATATATTACTTTATTTCTGGATTTATGTCCATGATCTCTTTTCCCAACTGTTGATTTCATTTAATTCTCTGATTTATTTGTAGGCTTAGAAGTGACTCCAAAGGATAGTTGCTTAGATTGTCCATAAGTATTCGCTGCCAATGTTCTTCACAACTTAGTCACATTCTATTAAGAGACTATGCACAGGATTAAATTTTTTCTCTCTTACTAATAATCTTTGCCAAGTCTTTGATTTCTAATTGGCTTTATGCTCCTTACATGTTTCCCATCAGTTCTAAGATATTTTTAGAATGTCTAGATTTCATCAAAAGCTAAAACCAGAAAGATTTGAGCATTCTATCTCTGTAGTTTCATATGAACTTGCAAACTTTAATTTGATAAATATTTGTAAAGAAATTATTTGTAGCATTCAGAATATTCTGAAGGCTAGAGCAGTTCAGTAAGAAATATGCTTGGTTAAAAATGAGACCAGAGGTTTTCCTCTTTGGTCTTATGGATAAAGAGCTTGAAAGGAAAATTTGGATCTTTATTATTTTATATGTTAACAGCAGAGAGAAACATATATGCACAAAGATGGAAAGATACACTAATTCCCACAATGAAAGAATGTATGGTAAAGTTGGTGAGTTGGCAGATATTGCAAAATTGACTGATTTAATTAAAGAGAAGAAAGTATCTAGTTTTGTTTCCATTATATTCAAAAGTGAAAAAAAATAAAACTCTTATTTTAGGTTGATTATTAGTATGACTTTGTTGATATGGAAATGGATTGAAATATCTAAAAATCTAAAACAAAAAGTTGAAGCTGTAATTCTATTCCATTGAAAAATCTTGGAAGGCACTACTTTTTAAATTCTTTTTTTATCTCTTTTCACACTTTTATTTCTCTCTTTTAACTTTATTGTTTTTTGTTTGTTTTTGTATTTTTTACCTTATAGTAAACTTTAATATATTTTGCTTTTAAACAAATAGGAATTAAGCATAATTCCTAAAACATTCTTCAGGAATCCTCAGGATAAAAATGCAGGACATCATCTATACACATAATGCTTTCCACTTTATTTTTAACATCTAGAGTTCTGACTGACATATTTGGTAATGTAATGATTGACTTTTTTTGGATCATATAAAACAATATTATCAGGAAAAATAATTAAAAATGCCTTGGATGATGTGAGTAATATTTAAGGATCACAAAAGGCAATTAGAAAAACCACAAAGACCTCATTTTAAACAATGATCTGTTTAACCACAGAACTGTATCCAGAAAGTATGCATTAAAACTAAATTATGTGAAGATTTACTATGATAGTGACCATAATATTTAGAGTTTTGCTTTTGGTTTGTTAGAAAAGCTGAAATTGTCAACGCAAAATGCTAGACTAGAAACATGGACCATGGCAATACATTCTTTCTCAATCAGAAATTTCAAAGCCCTCTAAACAATTTTAACTCCAGAAGCTTTCAAAATCACAGAACCCTTCCAAAAACTGCTGCCAAATTGTGATATTTTATGGGGAGAAAGAGTAATTATATTAATTGTGCTCAATTAATTTGTTTACTTTTCATTTTTGTCCTGGGCCTGCTACTTTGTTTTGAATTCTCTTTTATTTATCACTTAATTACTAGATCAATGTTATGCACCCCGGTTTTTGGGAATGTTGTAATATACCATGATTTAGTAGTGTATTAAGAAAATAATTTTAAAACTATCTACATAGATATTCTTTTATCCTTTCTCAGGCATACATATTATTTGCTTAATTTTCTAAAATCTCAGGACAGTTGTGTATCACTATGGATGTACCAAGATCTGATCACTAAGGAAAAAAAAATTTCTGCCATTCTTCCAGAATGCAAAAATGCAGATATAAAAATCCTGATTATATTAAATTATTAGTCTTTTGTTGTGATCTAGACATTAAAATCTGCAATTCTCCCATACAGAAAGGACCAGAATAACAAGCAGGATTTGAGTGTAATTGCAGGTGTATTCTTCCTAAAGTTATATTCAGAATATAGATAGTCCTCGACTTATAACCACAATTGAGCCCAAAATTTCTGTTGCTAAGTGAGACTTTTTTTAATGAGTTTTGCCCATTTTATGACCTTTCTTGCCATAATATATAATTGCAGTTATTAAATTAATAACATAGTTGTTAAATGAATCTGGCTTCCCCATTGATTTGGCTTGTCAGAAGGTCGCAAAAGGTGATTCCATGACCCCAGGACACTGAAACTGTCATGCGAGTCAGTTGTCAAACATCTGAATTTTAATCACGTGATGATGGAGATACCGTAACGGTCATAAGTGTGAAAAATAGTCATAAGTTACTTTTTTCATTGCTGTTGTAACTTTGAACAGTCACTTAATGAACTGTTGTAAGTTGAGAACTACCTGTACATTGTAATCAAATGGAAAATAGGGTTTTCAGACTTCTCTTATAGCAGCCTGGAAACAGTTAATACCAAAAAGCTTTTATTGTAAGATTAATTAGTAACAATGCAACAACTCCAGCCTCTTTCAAATGATGAAGTTATTTGTAGGCAAATTAGGATAGGAAAGTTCTGGTTCTGATTCTGTTATTTGATTGCTACGAAGGGTAGTAATTCAGCCCCTTTTGTGAGGGATAGGGCAGTCTCCCCTTTTGGAAAACGGCACTACTTCTTAGTATGAGGCCATGGGAGAAGAATCTGCTAAGCAACTTTTGAGAGTTAAAAATTCCAAAATAGTTCAAAATCATGATATCAAGTTATGAAAAAACAGTATTTTGGGGGTGGGGGGGCGTGGTACTTGCATTGCAAGGTGAAGATAAGTTATTTCTAATCTTTTCTGCAATTGAAACTCTTTCAGATCACCCAACTGAAATATCAAAAGCATCTAAAACATTTTTACAGTAATTAAGAAATCAATTAATTAATCCATTAACCAAATGCAATTCATAAATTACAAGACGACAATAGCAAAATGATCAAGCAATTTACTCAATGCCTGGGCTATGTCACAAATAGCTCAAGCCAATGTTTAGTTCAGGTGATGCTTTAGGATTCCTGCCTGTGGTTGGTAAGAAAACAGCTCTTCGGTGGGAGATTGCTGCCTAATTTCAGCTAGACTGAAAGAGAGTTCCTTTAAAAAAATGAAATTCCAGAACTATTTCTTACCACACATCACTGGCAACTGCACAGGTTTCTTAGCAACTGTAACACTCCAGCACCAATTAGCGTCTTTCCAGTTTAGATGATGCCTCTGAAACATCTAAATTTCTGAAATAATGGCATGAAAATTACGATCACAAATGCTCTTAAAAAAACACTCTTCTTTTTTAAAAAAAAATCAACTTCTAAGGCACAACCTTGCTGTGATGCTTACATCTTCACTAAATTCTGAACTGGCATCCCTATGAATCGAATTATTATTCTCCCACAATTTAATAGGAATCAATTCAGAACGAGCAGAAGGAAAGACGGACGGAACTACACTGCAGACGAGATTTTTTGCAGGTGGAGTGTTCAAAGAGGCTCCTTACAACGTACAGACGAGGGAAGCAAATTTTGTGAAAAGCTCATTGAGAAAATTCAGTTCCATCTCAGCAGTCAGGCCAACTCAGTTTTCCAAAGCAAAGAGGAAAGACATATTTCACTAACAATAGAATTTGTTTTTGTAAAATTTATTGTCTTGTACAAGCTCAGTTTTTCTTTAAAGGGATCAGCTTCCCATGTATTTGTATGTGCATTTAATTATTAGGTTTATGTGCTGCTACAGTAAAACAACTTTCACACTTTGAGATAGTTATATTAACTATCACCATCATCATCATCATGAGCTGTAGTGGCACAGTGGTTAGAATGCAGTACGGCAGGCTAATTCTGTGGACTGCCAGCTGTCAGCAGTTTGGCAGTTCGAATCTCAGTGGCTCAAAGTTGAATCAGCCTTCCATCCTTTTGAGGTTGGTAAAATGAAGACCCAGATTGTTGGGGGCAATATGCTGACTCTCTAACTGCTTAGAGAGGTCTTTAAAGCACTGTGAAGCAGCATGTAAGTCTAAGTGCTATTGCTATCATCATCATCATCATCATCATCATCATCATCATCATCATCATCATCATTGTCTATCCCAGGGGTCTACAACCTTAAACACTCAAAGAGCTATTTGGACCCATTTCCCACGGAAAACACCAGGAGCCACAAGACCTGGGTGGGCATGGCCAGCCATGCCCTATCCAGGTTTTGTGGCTCCGGGTGCTTTCTGTGGGAAATGGGTCTCTCTCTCTCTCTCTCTCTCTCTCTTTCCCTCTCTCTTCCCCCCCTCTCTCTCTCACACGCACACGCACACACACACTTGTTTCTCTTTTTCTTCTCATTCTCTCCATCATTTTTTCATTTCTCTTTCTCTCTTTCTCCCCTTTTCTCTCTCATTTCTCCCTCTCTCCCCTTCTCTATCTCTCTCTCTCTCTCATTTGTTTCTCTTTTTTCCCTCTCATTCTTTCCCTCTTTCTCCCCTTCTCTCTCTCATTTCTCTCTCCCCCTTCTCTCTCTTGTTTCTCTCTTTTTCCTCTCTCTCATTCTCTCCCTCTTTCCCTCTTTCTCTCCCCTTTTCTCTCTCTCACTCTTATTTCTGTTTTTCTCTCTTTTTCCTCTTCCTCTCTCTTTTTATCAAATGGGATCCATTCTATGACTGCCTTAATCCGCCATCAGTTCTTCTTGCTATGTGACCAGCCTATTTCCATTTCCATTTTTTTTGCTCTCTTGATGATATTGTATACTTTCATTTGTTCTTTAATCCATGTGCAGGTCTTTCTATCTTGTCTTGTAATGCCAAGCTTGTATCTTTCCATGGCTCTTTGCACCACTCGTACCTTTTGTATCAATTGTGAAGCTAGTATCCATGTTTCCCTTGCATATGTGAGAGCAGATAGACACACTATATTAACATATATTAACTATATGTTTTTTATATTGCCTATATATATTACCTATGTATTTGTTGGGCTTTAAATATTTATTTGACAATGTATGAGTTTAAAGTGATCCCTGACTTTTGTTAAAGAAATCAGTAATTTGCCAATTATATCATTATAATAAAGATCTTTTAATGGTATATATTTTGACTGAATAACATTACTCTCATCATGACTAGTGTTTTTATTCCCTCTGAAACTTAATATAGATTTCCCACCCTCAGAGGTATGTAATTTCTTTAATGGTATAGATATCAGATCTGATAAGGGAAAATGTCATTAACTAGGCATATTTACTGAGGTGAATGGCTTATACAATAACAATCTTTAATGCCAAAAGAACTGTGACACAGAAAAAAGCAAAGTCTGAGGCCCTATAGATCAGGATTAATTTTAACAAGCTAATAAATTAACTCAGCAATTCTCAATATTTTCCATCATGTGGACTACTACATGATAATTGAAGTGGTACAGAAAGCTTCTGCCCTGCCAGGCAGAATTCTTTAGTTGATGGAGTCCACAACATTTTATTTATATCCCACTTTTATTATTTTTACAAATAATTGAATATGGCAAATGTATCCAAAACACTTTCTTCCTCCTAATTTCCCATCAACACCAACCCTGTCAGGTAGGTTGGGCTGAGAGCTAGTGATTGGTCCAAAGTCATCCAGCTGGCTACCTTCCCTGCTATCTTTATTGGCTAAGGAATATGTAAGATGCTTTACACTGGACCCGTTTTATCTTTCTATCTGATTTCTAAATATAAAATATAAATTCACTCTGTGACCCTTGAAGGAGTAATTAAAGCTGCAGGAAAGGTTAGGGCAGAATCTACAGACAAAAGAGAAAGGGCAAAACCGAGCCCCCAGGACCTTGGAGAGCAGCAAATAAATTGGGCTGACTGAGCTTTTATTCTGTTACAGGAATAATTTAATGCTTTCTTCCACGCAGTGAAGATTTATATTAGACAACGAGGACTTTGTTTTGATTAGCTCCAGTGCCTAAAGAGTCTAAACCGTTGATGAGCCCTCACTTCATTTTTCAGCCTCATGCTTTCAAAAGGAAAGGAATATGGAGATTCTGCTGAAGTGTCAGATTTAACAGATTAATAGACTTGGAAAGGACCTTGCAGGTCATGCTCAAGCAGGAGACCCTACGTCTGCCTCTACCTAGGACCGAACTCACAACCTCCTGATTGTGAGGCAAGAACTCCACCTCTAGGCTACCGGGTCTTGGCATATGTCTCTTGGGTTCTTCGTCCAGCAGGCTCCTGAATATGGGGCTGAGTCTTTTGTCTTATGCTGCAGTTCAAGGGCTTCAAAACATGATAGGTCCTTTCTGATTCAGAGGATGTCATAGTCCAAAGGCAGGGGAGATACTTCACATCTGCTGTGGAGGCAACAAAAGAGATTCTCCTAGCACCACCAGCCAACATTTGGAAATGCTTCATTTTAAACTTGTAAATATGTTTAAGTTACTTTTTCCTTACAAAACATCCAGAGCAGTGGTGAAATCCAATTTTTTTTACTACCGGTTCTGTGGGCATGGCTTGGTGAGCTTGGTGTGGCTTGGTGGGAGTGGCTTGGTGGGCATGGCAGAGGAAGGATACTGCAAAATCTCCATTCCCACCCCACTCCAGGGGAAGGCTATTGCAAAATCTCCATTCCTTCCCCACTCCAGGGGAAGGATACTGCAAAATCTCCATTCCTACCCCACTCGGGGGCCAGACAGAAGCGGTATTTTCCAGTTCTCCAAACTACTTAAAATTTCCGCTACCGGTTCTCTGAACGGCTCAAAATTTCTGCTACCAGTTCTCCAGAACCTGTCAGAACCTGCTGGATTTCACCTCTGATCCAGAGCACTTTATACTGAGCACAGGTGTGCTGAAGAAAATCATTGTACATATGTATAAAAGAATATTTTATTCTTATTTATATTACACATGTATGCTTACAGTATAAAACATTTTATCAAAAAAAAGTACAACGTAAGCTGTAAATAAAAAAATAATAACTGAATATACTACAGTTAACATGATTTCTACAAATGTTACCAAATGGTTGTTAAGCATGCTTCATTTACCTTGCCGAAGATAGTTTGTATATATAACAAATATGTATATATGTACTGTATGTAAGATTTGGGGAGGAAATCAATGGTATAGTTTACTAGTTGACAGAAACAATTCAGTAAGATCTTGTTGTCTTGGGATTTCTTTGAAAGATATAGTTTACAGACTCTAAACTGTGGCTGTTGTCCTTGTCATCTCTTAATTGACTATTACAGTTTACTTTTCATAAGGCTGCTCTTGAAGATGACCTGGAGTCTACAATTGGCACAGAATGTGCCTATCCACCTGCTGATTTGTGCCAATTTATTTTAAAGCATTGTCTATAGTTGTTAATTATTAAATCTTTTATAGCTTGAGTCATCATTATTTTTCAAATGATTTGCAGTACAGTGGTACCTTGATATTTGAAACTCATCAAATTTGGTAGTCAACACATTTTGATACAAAAAAAATTTGTTCCGGGACTCAAATATGTTTGGCTCTCAACTCACAAGCTAGAACTTGCCAGTGTCGGCTGCCTTGTGACTCACTACATTATTCCTTATGGGGAAAAATTGTATGGTACTCATTGTTTTTGGTATATGTTGAGCCTCCCGGAACCAACTAATGATGAGTACCAAGGTACCACTGTATGGTGAATCTGCCCACCCAACCTGACAGATCATGAGTCTAAGGCATGGAGGATAGTCTAGTTAGGAGCTGTCCCTTCATTCATTCATTACAATAATGAATGACCTTGTTTCCCAAGGTCAAAATGTTTCCCACTCTGCTAATATTTAGGAAGTCTATTTAAAAATGTATTTTTCCACAAGGTCTTTTGCTAGCAGCAATGATCAGATTTCAATGTGTATTTTGAATTAGTTATTGTTTTCACACTTTTTTAATTGTAAACCACATAGAATCTTGTGTGAAAGTGACATAAAACGGATTATATATGGACTTGCATACATAAACATTTCCCCCCATTCTGTTTATAATCATTTACTATATATCTTCCTTCCTAAAGTTCAAGGCAACCAAAGTAAAATGAAACATTACCCTTATTACAACTCTATAGCATGGGCATGGTTTCTTTTGATCATCCAGGGCCATACAGTGAATAACATATCATGGCTGAAAATATTAATCTAGATATTAGTGGTTCAAATCCATTACTCCATCAACGGGGCCTTTTTAACCAGTAGACAGGAGTTTCATTATGCCTTTCCTCTTTTAAAGTTGTTGGTCCTAGACTACATAAAACTACTAATAGCTCTGATGTAAAGTGCAGAGCTCTTCCAAAAATTGTTTCCCATTTGTAATATGATAGAAAAGAAAATGATTAAATGCATTGGAAGTAATCATTTTATTCATAATTAAATTTTAATTTCATTTCATTTAAGCGTTGGCCTAACCTTGATCTATTCCTTTGTCTTGGACACAGGACTTTTAAAAATATGCCTATTGGCACATAATCCAAAGGCTGAATGCTGCCCTTGATTTTGCAAAAGTTTTCTAGTCCTAGTGCCGGTACCCTTTTAGCAGTCAGGGATTTCTGAATTGTTTCCTGCAGGATTAATAGCAAGTTTGGTACTGCATTTTGAGCAATGTCATTCTGAGGGGGGGAAATGTATTGTGATAAATAAGAAACTCTTCCCTGGTAGTGATAGACAATTCAGATTCAGAGCCTCAACATAGCAACTAAGTAAGAGCAAAGTATCACTTGTGTGAAGTCTCACTTTTTAAATTCAGAGATTTTGGGAAAGATTATACAAAGAATATGTAATTATACAAACTACACAATTAATCTATCCTATGTCTGTTCAAGGTTTAATCTACTTAATCCAATATTGTTATACCCTGAGTAGGAGAATAAATATTTGATTGACCTGATAGGCATGCTATCTATCTTGAATATAAGGATTCACTCTTCTTGAAATCAGTGTTTCCCCAGTTTATTATCCTTTGGCTATTTAGGGTTGCAACTACCAAAATTCCCATTCAACATAGTCAATCTATATTAGATGAACACAAGTTCATATTCAGGCATGGGGAAAAAAGTGAACTAGAGAGGGTATCTCCAAGCTTTTATATATTGGGTAAGATGGCCAGCAGTAACACGAAAGTGGATCCCAGGAATAAAATTAAGTCTATACCACATAAGTATCTTTTTTCTAATTTCTGATTCACCATATTTTGTAGTGTTCCTTAACTGTGTTGCATTATAAATACAAAACTGAGTTAAATACATGAATTCACGTAAGAATTTACATCTGTATGATAAAGCACCTATAAACTATAGGGAACATGGACATTCTTATAGCTATAGATTGCAATTGACATTTGCAATCATGATAGGTCCTTTCTGATTCAGAGGATGTCATAGTCCAAAGGCAGGGGAGATACTTCACATCTGCTGTTGAGGCAACAAAAGAAATTCTCCTAGCACCACTAGCAAACCTTTGGAAATGCTTCATTTAAACTTGTAAATATGTTTAAGTTAGTTTTTTTTCTACAAAACACCCAGAGCACTTCATACTGAGCGCAGGTGTTGAGCAACATATTTGCAATGTAGCAAAAGTTATCCTATGTCAGGAGCAAAAGATCAGGTCCACACATGAAAGTCTAATTAAACTGATTTATTGCACAGGAATCTTCTCAACTAACTGTTAACACCTGCTTGGAGATAGATAAGGGTCAACGGAATTCAAGGAGGGGTTGGGCTTATTTTGCTTGGGATTCTAGGATGATCCTCCTTTTAATGCTACACCCCTTCCCCCCTCCCCAGGTTCTGCTACTCTTCTCCTACATCCTACCACTTCCTAGTATTTTAGAAGGGCAGAAGGTGAATTGTTTTATTTTGGTTTTGGCATATGTGTGTTTTTCTATCCAGATTGAAAGGACGTTATGCCAGCTGGTGAATTACCATGGGCAGGGTCAACTCTATCACAGCATACTCCAATTATGGTGTAGTTTATATATATATATATATATATATATATATATATATATATATATATATATATATATATATATATATAAAACAAAAACTATTTTTTAAAAAAATCCTTAGAGAGGATTGGAAAGTGTGCCATTGGTGGCTTTTACACGCTGAGTAGATCCATGGCTGAAATTTGCACTAAAACTTTATGCTCTATGAAAACTGTGATTATTAAGATAAAAGAGTTAGAAAACATAGTTTCATAGTCCAGAAACTAGACATAAGCTTTAGGAAACTGTAGATTCTTCCCAGATAAAATTAAAGCCACCTAATGACTAAACTGTGTAGTGACACTATCCACAAAGATTTTTTTAAAAAACAAATCCTCTGTAATTACCTGCTTATTCCAAATCTCTACTGGTTGCACTGAAATAATTGAAATGTTGTGAGACATTCTCTGTACAAGCTTCATTTCTGCTGCCCTTGTCTGTACAAATCTCCACGAGGGGTTGCCATCAGCAAAATCAATGGCAAGGATCATATTTCAGAACTGTGAAATTTGCTTTCCAGAGCATGGACATTCAGTATGAAGGGCACAGTACCATTGTATTTACAGGTGTTGCTGTAATAGACAATCTTATAAAATATATCATTGGTGTCAATAAAAAGAGTAGAGAGAACAAAGTGCTCTAAAGAAATACCTGGAAGAATATCATTCTCTACACATCTTTCCCCACTTTCACAGTGTTAAAAATTGATTTCAGGATTTCTGTCTTTCAGAATTTTTTCAATATATAAAACAAATCCATCAAAGAAAAAGAAACACTGGGATCCATGACCAGATGAAATGAAGATATTTCATATCCAGAGCATCTCGGAACTCAGCAACAATGTTACTTCTGCTTTTCTTCCTTTATTTCACATAATTTCTTCTTTATCTTAAGATTCACAGTCACTGTATAAAATTTTTAAAAGATTAAACTTCATCTCAACATTTGAGGAAAGGTTTTTTGTTTTTTTTTTGAATGCTCACTCTTCATTTCTTCTTTCTAACTATGTTTTGGCCAGTACAGTTTCAATGTTTAACTGAGACTTTTATTTTCTTATTTTCAAGGCTATTTGTCATTAATTAAATATAAGCCATGAATATATATTAATATCAGTATATAAATGTCTGAATTACACAGAATCTACTATCATACAGAATAACAGAATTCTGGATTTGCTGCAAGTAGTAGAATGGTTGTGAAATCTAACAAGAAAGGATTTGTAGTCTTCCATGCTTGCACACAAACTGATCAAGGAGAGAACCAACCCAGAACTAAGGAGAAATTTCCTGACAATTACAACAATTAATCAGTGGAACGGTTTGCCTCCAGAAGTTGTGGATGTTCCAATACTGGAAGTTTTTAAGAAGAGATTGGATAACTATTTGTCTAAAACCGTATAGGATTTCCTGCTAGAGCAGGGGGCTGGACTAGAAGACTTCCAAAGTCCTTTCCAACTTAATTCTGTTAAGATGCTTACACACATTGAGTGAAGAGATCCCCTTGCCTATCTGTTTTCTCAGAAACTCTTCATTTTTTTTCTCAACAAAAATATACTGCTCAAAAAAATTAAAGGGAACACAAGCAGAAGACATCCGAGATCTGAATGAATGAAATGGCCTTATTAAATACTTTGCTCTTTACATACAGTAGTTTATACACTGCTCAAACAACTAAAGGGAACACTACTACTGTAGTGTAAATACAGTAAAACTGTAAAACTACTGTATGTAACGAACAAAATATTTAATAAGGCTATTCATTCAGATCTCGGATGTCTTCTGCTTGTGTTCCCTTTATTTTTTTGAGCAGTATGTATAAAATACATTAACTATGGGCCAGTCCGAAAGTCATAGCTCTCTAACAGGAATCTATGATTGTGATATAAAATTAATCATATTTCCTTCAATACGTCATTAATTATAGAGTTATGGTATCTTCTGTCAGGTTCTGTGCTGAAAAAAGATTCCCACGTGTCAGATCCCCTCTTGAATCTACTTCTTGTTTTTGTTTACCAAATATCTCCTCCTATTTCATCTACCCACCCCAGGTATAATAGCTTGTAGTGGTCTAACTATGTGCATATTTGTAATTATACATCTAAAATGTGTCCCAGTATCATAGGCCCAGGAGCTAGAAGATATCAAGCAGAATATAGAAAAGAATTTGCTGATCAAGAGAGAGATGAGGTTCAGTGATATGGCAAAAGGTTTTAACCTTCAGCTGTTATACAAAAAACACTTACCTATCTTTTAAAGGAGCAAAACAAAGCAAACTTACCCTAAAACAATGGGCAACAAACTCTTATCTTTCTCAGATATAATGCTGGAGATTATATTTACCATTTTTAAAAAATTACCCTTATTTTAAAATCTGTGGTAACTGCATGTAAATTGATTACTTGTACATATCTTAGTCTTCATGTTCCATCTATAGAATACAAGCTTTGACTTGGTTGCTCTGGATTGAACTCTTATGCAACTCTTTTGGTTAGTCCTAGAAATTGTGTTTAAAATGTTGGTTTTTAGAGAAAAGTCAAATGATATTTTACAGGTCACAGGAGATCACATTGTATGTTAATGTGGTATAATAGCTAATTGGGACTTTTCCAACATTTTCCAAGTGATCTTGTTGTACATGATTTTCTTCTCCGACTCTCACTAGCAATACTAGCTATGTTTGGACTGCAAATGGGAGGTGGGATGAGTATATACTTCCAGGGTTTCTGATATGCACTAGATCAGTGATGGCTAACCTTTTTGCCATTGTGTGCCAGGAGAGAGGGGGACAGGGGAGGGTCGCACGCGTACATGCCCATGCGCATGCACACGCAACCCCACCCACCCCCACTCCTATGATGGCCTGGTAGACCCGTTTTTCTTTCTTACCTGCTTCCAGATCCTCTCTATGCATCTGGGAAGGGCGAAAACAGCCTTTCCCACTCCCTTGGAGGCCCTACGGAGGCTGAAAGGGCCCATTTCCCAACTCTCGGTGGGACAGGAAGTGACATTTTTTGCTGTCCCCAGCCTCCAGAACCTCTCTAGGAGTCTCCAGGAGCCTCTCTAGGAGTCTCTAGGAGCCTCTCTAGGAGTCTCTGGAGGCTGAGGACAGGAAAAACATCACTTCCTGTCCCACCGGGAGTCAGGAAATGGGCCCTTTCAGCCTCCGTAGGGCCTCCAAGGGAGTGGGAAAGACTGTTTTCGCCCTTCCCAGATACATAGAAAGGATCTGGAGCCAGGTAAGAAAGAAAAATGGGCCTTCCCCACCCACCCCCAGGCCCTCCAGAGGCAGGAAACAGCCTGTTTCCCTACTTCTGGTGGGCCCAGAAGGCCCAAAAATCAGCTGGCCGGCGTGCACATGCACCCCAGAGCTGAGCTGGTGTGCCCACTAATATGGCTCCGCATGCCACCTGTGGCACGCATGCCATAGGTTCGCCATCACGGCACTAGATTGTAGACCTCTCCACTAGAGCAAACAGTAAGAGATCTTCCCTCCCAGAGATTTTATTCAGTATTATTATTATTTTTTTTGGCCTCTCATGCTGCAGTTATCCCAGAGAAGTTTATTTTTCTACATCGTTTACTTTAGCAAAACATACAATTTCTGTGACTCAGAACCAAGGTATATAAGCCTATACTTGCGCCATCATTTACAATAAGGTAGAGCCATCTAGTGGTAACAACCATTCTTCCCTTCTCTTTTCCTCTCCATTTATTTGGCTTTTTTAATCAACAAGAGATAGTCAGGGAACATCATCCAATGTTTTCTGCTGGACTCTCCACTTGAAAATGTAACTAAGATGGGAAAATAAATTGGATTTATTTGCCTTCTCAAATACAGCAGTATTTTAATAACCTTGAAAAGAGCTGTAGCACTGAGAGTTTAAGGGTTGAATTTGTAAAGGCTCATTTGTAAAGGCTCATTCGTTCTTGGACAGTGACAGCAAGGGGAAAAATTAAGAGCATGTTTTAAATTACGTTTTCATATTATACAATATCTGTAGTATTATTATAAGTTGCATTAGGAAAAAAGTGAAATGATCTCTGTAGCTTGCACAATCGGGTGCAAGTTCATTTAACGTGTTTACTACCATAGCAACCCAGAGAACCTCTGCTCGTCTTAAGCCTTCCTTCCTACAAAACTAATTTAGAAGCCCTGCCCGCCAATTCTCAGGTTTAGAGAGCACAGAAAGGAAGTAGAAGAAAAGAAAAATGCCATTTCCCCCAGTACTATGGACTTGGTTTTGTCCATGGAAAACTGCTCAGTTGCAATTCAATAATTATAGAACTAATGAACAGACACAAGTAGAACTGTGACCTGAATCTCTATGGCATTTCTGATAGACCATTTACATAAGGAAGCTTCTGCTCAATCTCACAAGAGAAGAGTTTAAATTCCCATTGTTTTCTGAAGGAGCCAAAATAAATACAGGTAGTCTGTATACAAAATAAATACAAAATGTCTGTTGTTAAGCGAGACATTTGTTAAGTGAGTTTTGCTCCTATTTTACGACTTTTCTTGCCACCGTTGTTAAGTGAATCACTGCAGCTGAAAAGCTAGTAATCTGGTTGTTAAGTGAATCTGGCTTCCCCATTGACTTTGCTCGTCAGAAGGTCAGAAAAGGTGATCCCATGACCCTGGGACACAGCAGCAGTCATAAATATGAACCGGTTGCCTAACATCTGGATTTTGATCGCACAATCATCATGGGCATGCTGCAAAGGTCATAACTATGAAAAACGGTCATATGTCACTTTTTTTACTGCCGTTGTAACTTCAACGGTCAACTGTTGTAAGTCGAGTACTACCTGTATAGGCTGTGCTTTTGAGGAACATATACTTTTTTTTAATTAGAAGTGAGCGAGATAGCAAGGAATAAAGGGAAAGAGAAAGATGTAACATTTTTGCAATTGTGGATCTACTAACAGTGTCACTTTTAGGAATTGGGAATTATAAGTACCTTGGGTTGGTGTTACAGTCTTTCTCTTCTTTTAAAGCAGGCAAATAATCACTTTCTGCTGTGAAAAGACAACGATCTATTAGCCTTGAGAATTGGCAAGACAGCAATTCAGTTGGAATAGCAATGTCTAATACTATTTGTAAAAAAATATTATGTTTTATTAAAAATGTCAGGAGCAATAGTTGCCTTTGTTTCATTTATCGCAAGGCATTCTCTGCACAGAATATATAAATGGCTCTCCTCTCCAGCATTTTGCTTTTGCCAACCAGCTAAAAATAAAATGGATAATAATAAACTGTCCATTGTATTATTGTAAACAAACAAACAAACAAACAAACAAATATCAAATCACTAGCAAGTACTATCACATATAATGACTAGAATTCCATCTTTTGCCACCTAGTAGAAGATCAGGCTTACTGTCATTCATATTGTTTGACAAGTGATCATGTTGCAAACCACAGATAAGTGACATTGCATTCTATGTGGTGTAGAGGTATATAATATAAGCTACCTAACCCTAATGAAAGCGCTCAGCCTTTATAAAATCAGACCCTTTTGTTATTTTGGTAAAAAACTACATACCCTCCTTTTATGTCCCATGCCATATGTGCAGATATTTTGTGGTTTTCCAAAACGATTTATTTAGTAGGAGTATCTACCAATTTGCTTATATAAGGCCTGTTTAGGTGTACACAATGTAATTGTGTGTTCCATGGGATTTTCTCTGAGGAGACTTGAAAGTTTTGGAGAGGAAAAATACCATTAAAAATATATGCAGTATTGGAAAATTGAATACATTTACTACTGTGGCTCTATAGCAGTGATGGCTAACACACCCGTAATTCAATGCAGGGGCCCCCCGCACATGCGCGTGTGACACCCCTGCACTCCCCCTGCTTTTGGCACACGATGGCACGGTGGACCTTGTAGGCCCATTTTTTGCTCTCCCCAGGCTCCAGAGCCTCTCTAGGAGCCTGGGGAGGGCGAAAACGGCCTTCCCCACCTGCCCGGAAGCCCTCCGGAGGCAAGAAACAGCCTGTTTCCCTACTTCTGGTGGGCCCAGAAGGCCCGAAAATCAGCTGGCTGGCACGTGCATGCCCGCTGGAGCTGAGCTCATGTGCCCACTGATATGGCTCTGCGTGTCACCTGTGGCATGCGTGCCATAGGTTCACCATTACAGCTCTATAGCATGCAACTTGAGAAGTCTGGTCTCAGAACTCCTTTGCAAGTTATCATCAAATTACAAATTGAAATAATGCCAAAGGGAGAAATGATTAAACATATGTGAAATATTAAATTAAACTATATATAATTAATTGAATTTAAATTCAGTCCAATTCACTTAGGTCCTGATGTGGCATTCAGATTAAGTATGTCCTTAATTCCAATTCAAATTAACTATGTCCTTAGTACCAATATGACTGTGCAACTGAAAATGCTACAACTCCCTCCCAAATTTATGGAAATTCTTAGTAATTCAGTCTTCAAGTAGATCTATGCTTTATAAAGCTTCATGAAACAGGAAGGTAAACAAAGTGAGTAACTTTATTAAAATAATTATTCCTGTTCTGGCTCAGAGTTAGAATATGAGATGCCAGTTTTATGAATGCTGTACAAACAAATGAAGAATTAGATTGTTTCTGCAAACTGAAGCTTAATTTTCATACAGCTTAATCAAGACCTGTGATTATGCCTTCCTCAAGCCTGATTTATCATAAAATAATTTCAGTATTTGTTGGACAAACATGGCTGGACATATGATCATAAAAAAAGAACAAATATTCACTTAAATTAATGGGCTGGCACTTTTAAGAATACACATTTTTTAGTCAGGGCGTGGAATTGATCTATGTTAGTTACTAGAGAAACAGATTTATAAAGCTTAGACATTTCCACTCTTAGTTGGAGGAAATTGCATATATACAACTTTTGTTATATCTGCAGATTACATGGGTATCTGCTACAAATGGGTCATATTGATAACAATAATACACATTTTAATAATCCATTAATATCCTGCCTCCATTGCTTTCTCTTATGCAAATAAATACATAAATTCCTACTGTGCAAAGGAACACATTCAATGATCTGCAAGTAGAGCATATATTCAGTCCTACTATAAGGAAAGAGTGAAAGCAATCAAAATCTGGCCATTGAGTAGAAGATAACTTTTGTGCAAAGTAACAAGGGATAGGTTTTATATGAACTGTACTTTCCAGTGTAAAAATGTTGTTGCACAACTTGTATATGAATTGTACCTGACATGTGCCAGGTACAAGGTTTCCTCCTTACATGGCTGGTCTTTTTACACTTATTGTAAACTAGATTCTTGGTGTGCAGGGTTTTAACAATTGAACTAAAACTCACAGCTATCCAGGCCAACCCAACTGGAGTGATGAGTGTTATAATCCAATCTATCAAGGAAGGTGCCAGGCTAGAAGGGGGATTCTAAACCTCTGTTTTGTTTGTTTTCTTACTCTTTTTTTAGAAATGTAAAGATTTCTATGGCTTCCCATCTTAGGGCGTAACTCTGCGTGGCTGACAATAACAATAAAACCACAAACATAGCAAAAACCATAAAAACAAAACTAAACACTAAATCCTAAACTCCAATCATCCTCCTGGGATCAGAATGGGATGACTTGCCACAGCCAAGTCGCCACAGCTAACTCACTGCAGGACAACTTCACAATTCTATTTAATCATTTAAAGTAAGGAAAAATTATTTTAATTTTTGCCATTTACATTTCATTCTGCCCCTCCACTTGCATCCTTTCTTTAATTATTCTATTCCACCATTTCTTTAATATTAGTATAACTCTTGTCCCACAGTGAGTTTTCCTGTGGCGAGTTGGCTGTGGTGAGTTGTCCCGCATCAATCTGGCCATGACAAGTTGGCCGTGGTGAGTTAGCCATGGTGAGTTGGCTGTGGCAATTTGACCATGGCGAATTGGCTGTAGGGAATTGCCCTAACAAACCATCCAATACTCAGCCAAGGATGCCTTCTGTCAGGTTTCGAGGTCGTCTCAAATAAATTGCATTTCAAACAAAGTCTTTGATGAAAAACTTCCATTTATTAAGCACGACATTCTAACTCCGACTCCATCGTAGTCAACACTGACTTCCTGACCCAAACCCCTCCTTTTCCTTTCCCCACTTCTCTGCACTCATTGGCCATCTTCCAAGTCACTCTACCCCTAATCTACTGCTCCAGCTCAAAGGAATTTCCCCCCTCCCATCCATCTCCTAGGAGATATTATCTCCAGGGAAAATAAGTAGGTGAAAAGTCAAACGTCCCTTTCCAGACGCCTCCGCTTCTCCTTCTTATGTCAGCACTAGAGTAAATGCAGCTTGAAGTGCTGACACCTACACATATTTCTCTCCTTTTCTGATTTATTCTGTCGTTTTTCTCTAAGAGCCAAATATTGTCCTTCTTAGACAAACAGCTTGATCCTACATTCCCCCTGCCAAGCAGCTTGATTTAATCCAGCAAAAAAGACAACCATGCATAGTGATTAAAATAAAAAAGCCAAGAAAGCCATCTAAAATATAATTGTATAATGCAGTTTTTGCTTCCAGACTGGACTAGGAAGGAAATTATGAAGGGGGAAAAAATCTTCCATTCCAGATGATGGCAGTTAGGTGGTCAATCTAAAAGATCTACACAAATGGTCCAATGTGGTCATTGCCTACTTTGTAGAATTATCCCAAAGAGAGAACTGAAGAAAAAGCTCTAGAAGTTGTAAATCAGTTGTAAAGTATATTATAAATTCATGCCAATGCCCTCCCTTTAACATTAAAATCCTGCTAATTTCAACAAACACCTGGTACATTTTAAAATATCACAAACGTATGTTCAGAATAAAATATTCTTTATGTAAAGGACACCTTTTTCTATTAGCTCTTCTTTAAAAATTAAGGTTCTTAAAATATAGAGCATGTCTTTCTGCTCTCATTTTATGATGTGTTATTATCTACAACTGTTTAAAATATTTATCAATGTCAGAGACAGATATATCAGGGAAGACAAAAGTCGTAAATCAGATAGGGATAAATACATACCATTTTTTTTCAAGCTGTTCATCCATTTATCCAATTCTTCCATCTCAATTTCCATTACAGAAGGCGTATCTTCCTCAAAAATAGGACTTAATTAAAAAAATAAAAACCAACAAAGATTTTGGAGCCGAAAATTTAGAATTGCTTTTCTTAGTTTTCCGAAAAAATTGTTTATATTGGGCACATGCTCAAGGATAGCTAAGTGTCTACCAACTGGGGGCTTTAGTTTGAAAAAAATAAATATTATTCATTAGATTACATTGCAGTTGAATTAGCAACAGCAGAGCGTAGATATGGTAAGACAGGTACAGTAGATGTGCACATGCAAAAAAGCTAGAAGATTTGGGGTACAAACGCATACACTGATTCAGAGGATTATAAAGATTAATGCTGAACAACTGAAACAGAACTTTTGCTCTTGAGACTAATGGTTAAGCAGTTGGGGGAAAATCATGGAATGTTGTTTTTATATATGATAACCACAATGAGGTTATTGTACATGCAAAGATGGGAAGCTTTGGCAGTACCTACAGTGGAGAAATAGTTGGTGAAGATGATAGAACTTGCTGAGATGGTGAAATTGACCTGTTTGATTAGAGAAAAGTCAATGCAGGTAGTCCTTGACTTATGACCATGAGCCCAGAATTATGGTCATAAGGCAGCCATTAAACAGGTCATCACATTACCATGCCTGATTGTACAGTCTTTTTTTTTTTGCAGAGGTTGTTAAATTAATGCTGTGGTCATTAAGTGAATACAACAGCTGTTAACAAATGCAGAAGTTGTTAAACAAACATTTAAACAAACTATTGCAGCAGTGGTGAAATCCTCCGCGCATTGCCACTGGTTCACTGCCCGTGCATGCCGAGCATGAATGTATGCATACTGCGCCAAACACGCGCTTTGCGCAGAAAAATAAGGCTTAACAAAGTAAGTAGAACAGCAGGGGGGGGGGAACAGCTGTGCCGATTTGCTAGAAAGCAGGATTTCCTGCTTTCTAGTGAATATAAATCATGTGGCACATCTGATTGTCGAAAATACCAGTTTGGACGAACCAGCAGCTTTTATCACTACCGGTTCACGCGAACCGGTGCAAACCGGTAGCATTTCACCCAGTGGTGAAATCTAAAATTTGTTACTACCGGTTCTGTGGGCGTGGCATGGTGGTGGTGGGGGTAATGTGACTGGGAGGGCGTGGCCATTTTTTAAAAACCATTTTAAAACCATTTTTTCTACAACCTCTTCGGCGAAGAGGTTGTAAAAAATGCTTTCAAAAGGCTCTGATGATCCCAGCTGAGTTGCCTGATCGGCAGAGGCTTTTTTAAAAGCCTCTGCTGATCAGGCAACTCAGCTGGGATTGTCAGAGGCATTTAAAAGAAAAAAAGGGTTTTTTTCTTTTAAATGCCTCTGATGATCCCAGCTGAGCCACGCGATCATCAGAGCCTTTTTTTTTTTGTTACTTTTAAAAGCATTTTTTGGCTGAAGAGGTTGTAGAAAAAATGCTTTTAAAAGTAAAAAAAAAAGCCTCTGATGATTGTGCGGCTCAGCTGGGTATTGGAGGGGGGGCAGGGATTTTTGCTACTGGTTCTCCAAACCACCTGCCTCCATCGCTACCGGATTGGGCGATCCGGTCCGAACCAGGAGCATTTCACCCCTGATTTCACCCCTGTATTGCAGATTGTAATGTATAAACATCTTTATTCTGTTGCTGGGTGGATAGATTGATAATTTCTAACATTCCTAAACTGCTAGCTAAAACTGTCTTGGCTCTCCTGCCCACAATAGAATAGGACTGTGTAAATAGTAGCTTGCCTTCTGATAAAAGAGAGAGTTTGTTAGTGTTAATTGGCAACTGTTTTGTCTCTTTGTAAACTCTAAGCAACCTTGTGGCATTTTCCTTCACTAACATCTTAAATTTTAAACCCTCTTCTTCGTCAGAGCTCATTTAAATGTGGCGTTATGGATGCAAATATGTGATATGTTTAACTTCATGTAAATGATTTCCTATGCAAAGGGGAAGATACTTTTGTCCTGTCCAATCAACTTTTCTTTTGTAATCTCCTTTAATGTCTTAATTATAAAAGGGAATGTAAGATGAGTCTCAAGGTTCCCTCTTTGAATGAGAGGAATTCTTTTTATCAGAACGTTCTGAATTCATCATAATAAAATGATCTTCCTGCCTCAGCCTGCTTTATTGAATCTATGCATGCCGAGGCACAAGCCTAGGGCCAGATTTGGCTTCTATGGATTTTTTTTTCTTTCTGGAAACCAGAAATAAACACCAGAACCTGGCAAAATATGCAGAAAAACAGTCATATGACTGCAGGATGCTACAACTGCCATTAGTATGAACTGGTTGCCAAGCACCCAAAATGCAACCACATCATTGCAAAGTGTAGGTATGTATGCGTGTGTCGCCATCCACAATGGGTCATAAGTAGCTCTGGAGAAGTCCATCATCTCTTCAAACAGTCGCTAAGTGACTGGTCATTAAGCAAGGACTGCCTGTGTTTGTATTTATTGTTGACTGGAAAAATTTAAGGATTTTTTTTTTTTTGCATAAAAAAGTAAAAATATGAATTTGTGACCTATGGTTCCGATGATTAGATAAGACAGATTATAGAAAGAAAAGAGTCATGATGTAACTTTAGAGCAGAGGTGGAGAACTATGTCCCTTTTATGACTTTGTGGACTTCAACACCCTGAATTCCTGTGCCAGCTTGCTATAAATAACAAGTGACAAGAAGCAGACCTATAAATTTCTTACCTTTTACCATTTTCACTTCCTAGCTCATCTGAGGAAAAAAAAAAAAAAGAGATGTGCTTAATCCAGCTGAATGGGAATCACTGGAACTAAATCCAACACATTAGAAGACCAAAGATTGGGAAAGGCTACTGCATGCAAACTATCCAACAATGTTACTAGTGAAGAAACTTTAAAATAACCTACAGCACATTTCTGCAGCAGAAGAAATATCCCTATAAGAACTTGTCTGCAACTTTGATTTAAAAAAAAACAACAATACAGAATAAGGCCTAAGGCCAGTGGTGGGTTTCAAATTTTTTTACTACCGGTTCTGTTGGCGTGGCTTGGTGGGCGTGGCATGGCTTGGTGGGTGTGACAGGGGAAGGATACAGTAAAATCTCCATTCTCTCCCTGCTCCAGGGGAAGGTTACTGCAAAATCCCCATTTCCTCCTAATCAGCTGGGACTTGGGAGGTAGAGAATAGATGAGGGCAGGGCCAGTCAGAATTTTTACTACTGGTTCTCCGAATTACTCAAAATTTCTGCTACTGGTTCTCCAGAACTGGTCAGAACCTGCTGAAACCCACCTCTGACTAAGGCCTTTTCCTTGCTCTTAGAAAAATAGTAACAACAGGCCTGCTTCAGCAACAGGCAACCTCCCCTGCCTATGATAGCCCTTAACCTATTTTCTTGCACTCCTTAGTGCCAAGGCGATGATCACATAGATACTATAGGAGTGCACTTCAAGGAATGGACAGATTCTCCATCACTTTTCTTTTTTCAAGTTAAATCCAAAATGCATTATTTGTGTTTCATCAAATATGCTAATATGTGCCTTCATTCTGCTCTTGGGGACTCCAAGACACTCCCCAATGAGTAGCTAAGAAATAAGATTCTACTTGACTCAGCTCACCTTTGTATTTGTCTGCTCAGGGAATTGCCTTATGCCAGTGATGGTGAACTTTTTTGGCACCAAGTGCCGAAAAGGGAGTGCACGCTCATCTGGACCACAACCCAGAAGAGGAACTGCCAATGGCGCATGTGAGCACCCGAAAATGAACTTCCGGTTTCTGGTACGCGCATGCACCCCGACCAGCTAGACTTCTGGGCTTCTGGTGCGTATGTGCTCGCGATGATCAGCTGGCCCATGTGCATGCTCACACAGGAAAATGGAAGACCAGTTCTTCCAGTTTCTGGTGCTGCCACTCGCAAAAGGCCAGCTGATCGTACCAGAAACCCGGAAGAGAAATAGGTGATGCCACACATGCCATTACGGCATGCCATCATGGCCTTATGCCATGCTTCTCAGAGAAGTTAGGCATGCTATTCCTCAGCAAAAGCATATTGATTGGAAATTGGGGGATTACAACCCTGCCACATTTGCATACCCTTGGGTATGCAAATATTAGATGTACTAAGAAGTAAACTAGTAAGAAAGTGAAGAGGGTGGTGGGGGGAGGGAGGGGGAAAGAGAGAGAGAAAGAGATTTTAATCCCAGGTAAAAATTAATAGCTGAAGTAAATTGGATGACTTTGATATACAGATGAAAGAATAGAAGATTAGAAAAGAAGCTCTCTGTCTTATTTTGTTAGGATCCATAACTACCCAGATTTTATTGGAAAGGCAGGTCATGGGTATCCCAAAGAAAAGTGAGGATGGAGCATTGATTAACAACTTGTTCAGAGATTCTATTCTACATATAACATTTGTGAAGTGACAGCCATAGAGTGCACTTTATCAACAATAAGAGAGGAAAGCAAAGAAAAATAAAAAAAACTTTTATTTGTGATCCGTTACTGAAATTTTGGGCAGCGTGGGATTATTGGGAAGCCTGTTCTATCATAGAACTAAATGAAGCTGGTACCCATTAGCAGAGATATTTGCTCTAGATAGATGTGGTTTCATATGTTTTGCATTACCATAAAATAGTTCATTCAGGGTTTTTTTTTTTTCTTCCTGTATAACTCAAACTTCAATGATAACACATCAAACTTGTTTATACTTGAAACAAGGTTTTTTACACAGTTGCTGACTAATCTTAGAGAGCTTTAAAAGACATAAATCTAATTGGGACATTACTTTTACAGCATGAATGCTATTTTGTCCCACATGACCCTTATTTCCCTATCCAGGTGATATTAATATTTACCTTCTTGGCTTTGTTTCCGTTTGCGACGTCTTACAATAAAGATTACCAGGATAATCAAGAGGACTAGGAGCAGCACTATAGCAACTCCAATTATCACAGCAGTAGTTAAAATGGATTCATTCCCATTCGTTTCTTTGGGAGAAGTACTTTCTGTTACAGTATTCTCAGTTTCAGTTGGTGTTGTGGCATTTTGCTCTTCTGATTTATTAACCGAAATTGAAAATAAAACAGAACTAATAGATTCTACTGTGCTGGGCACAGTCGATGATATGCCATCACCAGAATGTTCATTATCTGCCATTGTAGTTACGGACTCTACAAAAAAAGGAAAAACATAACCAATATTATTAATCTATTAATACTATTGTGAGTATTTATCTTTCAATCTCTAACATTCTGACAAAATAAGGATGAGCACCATATAACTGTTCAAGAACTGCTATTGATAATTAAATTATCATATTGTTGGGGTTTCTCTTGCAACTATCTTCCCTCTCATTGTGTAATGATTCATACTTCCTCTTTCGATTGATATTCATTTTCACCAAGTTTGGTCAAGGCTCAAAGGGTAAACTTTAAGGTAATAATCTTCATGTAGGATTGTAGCTGAATGTTCTTTTTGCAAATAACTACAAAGCATTCATGAAAACGAAATTAAAACCAAATTGTACAAAAATTAGTAGACGGTGACAAAAAGTTGAATTAAAAGACTAGCAGGAAAATTACTGGAAGTTTTTCAGTTAAGTACATAACAGGCATTTTTTCATGTTTCTTTTTGAAGTTTAATTTAGCATTTGAGCATAATTGCATTATTTGCTTTTTCACTCAAGTGATTTTCATATTTTTCGCCCAAAGTAAGCATTTGCATTCCGCTTAGATATCTTGCAAGAAATCCTTGCCACATCAGTTTACTTCCAATCCATTTTCAACCAAGAGTATTTTAAGCAATGGAAGAAACTTCCACTATTTCTTATGATCTGCACATCCTACAATAATAAATAATACCCCTTTTGCTCTCTCAAACCTTCTGTGAGAACATAGAGAAGTGGGTATTATAGGAAAAGCAAATAATGCTTAAGTGATATGCCAAGCCAGTCGTTGTAAGTACCTGATTTATTTCTACACAAACCCCTATTCTTTCTTGGACATTAGAAACCTAAATTTTCAGATAACAAATAGATTTATTTTTATTTATTTATTTATATTTGTCAACAACGTATTAGATAATTATATTTATTTTTATTTTATTTTATATTGGATTTCTATACCGCCCTTCTCCCTAAGGACTCAGGGCGGTGTACAGCCAGATTAAAAAAAACATGCAGAACAAATATTAAAAACAATTAAAAGATATATAAATTTGGCCCAATTAAAACTCATTTACCAATTAAAAACGTTTAAAACATTTAAAAACAGTTAAAAATTTCATCTTAAGCCAGCCCGGCTTGTTTAAATAAATGGGTTTTAAGGGCGCGACGGAAGGCACTGAGGTCTTGGATTCTCCTTATCTCTGGGGGGAGCTGATTCCAGAGGGTGGGTGCCCCCACAGAGAAGGCCCTCCCCCTGGGGGTCACCAGCCTGCATTGTTTGGCTGATGGCACCCCGAGGAGGCCCTCTCTGTGGGAGCGCACGGGTCGCTGGGAGGTCGTCGGTAGCAGCAGGCGGTCTCGCAGATAGCTAGGCCCTATGCCATGGAGCGCTTTAAAGGTGATAACCAACACCTTGAAGCGCACCCGGAAGACAACTGGGAGCCAGTGCAGCTCGCGCAGGAGCGGTGTTACATGGGAGCGCCATGCTGCTCCCGTCACTACCCGCGCTGCTGCGTTCTGGACCAGCTGGAGCCTCCGGGTGCTCCTCAAGGGGAGCCCCATGTAGAGAGCGTTGCAGTAGTCAAGGCGAGAGGTGACGAGGGCATGAGTGACTGTGCACAGGGAATCCCGATCAAGAAAGGGCCGCAACTGGCGAATCAGGCGAACCTGACAAAAGGTCCCCCTGGTTACAGCCGTCAGATGTTCCTCCAAGGACAGCTGCATATCCAGGAGGACTCCCAGATTGCGAGCCCTCTCTGTGGGGGCCAATGACTCGCCCCCAATAGTCAGTGATGGAGTCAACTGACTATATCGGGATGCCGGGAGCCACAGCCACTCAGTCTTGGAAGGGTTGAGCCTGAGCCTGTTCCTCCCCATCCAGACCCGTACAGCCTCCAGGCACTGGGACATCACTTCAAGGGCATCGTTGGGGTGGCCTGGGGTGGAGATGTACAGCTGGGTGTCATCAGCGTACTGGTGGTATCTCACCCCAAAGCCACGGATGATCTCACCCAGCGGCTTCACATAAATGTTGAACAGAAGGGGCGAGAGGACCGATCCCTGCGGCACTCCACAAATGAGAGGCCTCGAGGTCGACCTCTGCCCCCCTGCCAACACAAACTGCGACCGGTCGGAGAGAAAGGAGGAGAACCACCGCAACACGGTGCCTCCCACCCCCAACTCTTCCAGCCGGTGCAGCATGATACCATGGTCGATGGTATCAAAAGCCGCTGAGAGGTCTAACAGGACCAGAACAGAGGAACAACCCCTGTCCCGAGCCCTCCAGAGATCATCAACCAACGCGACCAATGCCGTTTCTGTGCTGTGCCCAGACCTGAAACCCGACTGGAACGGATCTAGATAAGATGTTTCCTCCAGGAATTGCGGAAACTGTCGTGCGACCACACTCTCAACAACCTTCGCCATAAAGCGAAGGTTGGAGACAGGACGATAGTTGGCCAATATTGCCGGATCCAGGGACGGCTTCTTGAGGAGAGGCCTCACCACCGCCTCTTTCAAGGCGGTGGGGAAGTAACCCTCACTCAACGAAGCGTTGATAACACCCTGGAGCCAGCCTCGTGTAACCTCCCGGGAAGCCAGTACCAACCAGGAGGGACACGGGTCCAGTAAACATGTGGCCGCACTAAGTCTCCCCAAAATCCTGTCCACATCATCAGGAGTCACAGCATCAAACTCCTCCCAGATAACATTCTCAAGACTATTCCTCGTCACCCTGCCCTGATCTACCCAGTCAGAGTCCAAATCCCCCCGGATCTGGGCGATTTTGTCATACAGGTATTGTCCGAAATCCTCCGCCCTGCCTTCTAAGGGATCCTCCCGCACTCCTGGATGGAGCAGGGCGCGGGTCACCCTAAACAGGGCAGCCGGACGATTCCCTGATGACGCAATAGAGGCGGAAAAGTAGTTAGACTTTGCCGTCTCTATCGCCACTAGGTAGGCCTTAATATGCGACCTTACCAGTGTTCGATCAGATTCAGCGAGACTGGCCCTCCAACCGCTCTCCAGGCATCTTTTCCGGCGCTTCATTTCCCTCAGCTCCTCAGTAAACCAAGGAGCCGCACGGGATCGGCATCGGGTCAGAGGCCGCAAAGGCACAACTCGGTCCAAGGCCCCACCAGCCGCCCGATCCCAGGCGGCTACCAGGTCCTCGGCCGAGTCATGTGCTAGATCCTCAGGAAATGGCCCAAGCTCCGTCTGGAACCTATCAGGATCCATCAGGCGCCTGGGGCGGATCCATCTAATTGGATCCACCTCCCTGCGGCGAGGGGTCGCGGTTCGAAGATCTAGGCGAAGGAGTGAGTGGTCAGACCATGACAAGGGTTCCATGTCTATATCCCCTATAACAAGACCACTCAACCACTGGCCAGAGACAAAAATCAGATCCAGAGTGTGACCTCCCCTGTGAGTAGGGCCATGAACTAACTGGGTCAGGTCCATGGCCGTCATGGAAGCCATGAGTATAAGCATGAATTGAATACATAAAATAGATACAAAGAGAGGAACCATTAGGACAGGGACGGTAGGCACGCTGGTGCGCTTATGCATGCCCCTTACAGACCTCTTAGGAATGGGGTGAGGTCGACAGTAGACAGTCTAAGGTTAAAGTTTTGGGGGTTTGGGGAAGAAACCACAGAGTCAGGTAATGCATTCCAGGCATTGACCACTCTGTTGCTGAGGTCATATTTTTTGCAGTCAAGTTTGGAGCGGTTCACTTTAAGTTTGTATCTGTTGTGTGCTTGTTTTAAATAACTAAACTATTGAACAAATCCTTACTCATTTGGTTTTATATGTACTGTGTGGTTCCCTCTGATTTTTAGTATTGTGTGGTTCCCTCTGGTTTTTGTAAGAATGAACAAATGAAACTTATACACACATGGGTGTGTGTATGTTTGTATTTCTATATGTACACATGCAAATACAGATGGTTTCTGAAATAACTGCAATTAGTCAGGAAAAAACAGACTTTCTAATTCATAGCAAAAAGTTTACTGCTAACAAAATTCTGGATGTGGAGCTGTAAAAAAAAGAGAAATCAATGAAAAAAAAACCTTTTACAAAAGATATTCCGATTTATTAATCAATAATACGCCATGATAATAAATCCATTCTCTCCAAGTATTGAATTCAAAATGCATTCTGAAAGCTTGATGTTATCATTGGTGAGAAGTAAATATTTGTTCTTGCCTTCAACAGCAAACATACTTCAGACACTTTGCAAATTAATTGCTCCCAAAATAACTTCAGTCTGAGCTCTGTCACTCTCCCATCTATGCCAGATGCTTAGGGAAAGATGGGGAAGAGAGATAAAAGTACGCAACAGTTGATTGCTGCAACATACCAATATTATGGTTAAAGGTCTTCTGACTACATGATTGGATAACTTTATCCATCTTTGCTTGACACAGAAATCAGCATATCAAATGAATTCACTGAGTGAATTAAAACCCTTATAATTATAAAGAAAACTTATATAAAATGTTTTATAAATGGCATTCACCACCTGCTAGGTTAGCTAAAATGTTTAAAAATATGTCTAGCAAATGTTGGAAATGTAAGGAAAAAATGGGCACATTTTATCATATGTAGTGGACTTGTGTTAAAGCAAAAAAATTTTGGGCAAAGGTGGCTAGAAAAGATGATAGGGAAACATGTAGATTTTAAACCTGAACTCTTTTTATTAGGTATAATATCAGAAAAACTA
Source organism: Pantherophis guttatus (assembly GCF_059756535.1). Classification (NCBI taxonomy): domain Eukaryota; kingdom Metazoa; phylum Chordata; class Lepidosauria; order Squamata; family Colubridae; genus Pantherophis; species Pantherophis guttatus. The sequence goes on along the minus strand of NC_142070.1, from coordinate 27,354,577 downwards.
GATAAGAAAAGTATGTATTTAACATTACATAAAAACAGTGAGGATTATATTTGCACAATATTGGAAAAATGAAGAAACACCGCAAGATTAAGAGATAATCAAGAAGATACTAGATTGTGCAGAAATGGATAGATTGACATTGAAAATTAAGCAGAAAGAAGACACAGAATGCTATCAAATATGGAATCTATTTTATCAGTGGTTGGAAAAAAGGGGTGGAGATTAGGAATGTAATCAGTATTATTAAGCAAATTAAATACCCAGACAACACGATGTTTATTAAGAAATATAATTAATAGAAAATTAATAAAATTTATTTTTTTAAAACCATTACAATTACATTGGCCAATTTATTGGAATTCACCCCATGTGATCAATAAAATCCAACTATATGAATATCGTATGTTCTCCAGAGAAAACTCTACCTAGCCAATTCATAAGCTGTTTTGCAAAGTGGGCATTTTTAAAAGTCATGTCATTCTGAAGAAAATATGTAAAGTCACGTGTTGGCCAGGTATTTTAGCGAATTCCCACATTCTCTTGCCATTGGCCATCCTAGCTGAAGAAGATGGAGGTCAAACTCTGAAATATGTTTACAGCATTAGGTTGCCTGTTCCTTGTTTAGATTATGAGTAGACAGTCAGCAATTAAGAGCTGCTTGATGTGCCATACTGAGCCTGTGTAGAAGGAAAAACAGATTCAACTAACAGGCTCCTGTCCCTTCTTATCCCAGTCTCATTTAAGGATACTCGCTTGCAGATTGATCAATCCAGCCTTTCAAAAAGACCTCAGCTGTCATGGTATACATGGTGATGACAAGGGGCAAAAGGAAGAAAGACTACCAGACAGTGACAGGGCAATGATTACAGAGTGACTAATGGCGGGTGCAGCAGGCAAGTCTTGGCAATAATGAGACGGGAGATTTCCCAAGCAAAATGTTGACCAAACCTTTATTAAAGTTAAATTTATTAAATTAAACAATTAGCAACTCCAAATCTCAACCAACAAATGCTCAGTCTTACACATCGGCAAAAAAAATCAGAACACAAAATACAAACTGGGTGGATACGACCTTGTAGACGACCCTCACTGTGCCAAGGACCTTGGAGTACTCATCTCAAATGATCTAAGTGCCAGAGCTCACTGTAACAGCATTGCCAAAAAGACATTAAGACTTGTTAACCTAATCTTGCGTAGCTTCTTCTCCAGTAATATTGAACTGCAAACTAGGACATACAAAACTTTTGCTAGACCAATTCTTGAATACAGCTCATCTGTCTGGAACCGGCACTGCATATTGGACATTAATACAATTGAATGAGTCCAGAGATATTTCACGAGAAGAGTACTCCACTCCTCTGCTTGCAACAGAATACCTTATGCCACCAGACTTGAAATTTTGGGCTTAGACAACTTAGAACTACGCCACCTTCGGTCTGACCTAAGCGTACTAAATAAAATTACCTGCTACAACGTCCTACCTGTCAATGACTACTTCAACTTCAATCACAACAATACACAAGCACACAATAGATACAAACTTATGGTCAACCGCTCCAAACTTGATTGCAGAAAATACGATTTCAGCAACAGAGTGGTCAATGCCTGGAATGCACTACCTGACTCTGTGGTTTCTTCCCCAAACCCCCAAAACTTTAACCTTAGACTGTCTATTGTTGACCTCACCCCATTCCTAAGAGGTATGTAAGGGGAGTGCATAAGCACATTAGCACGCCTACTGTCCCTGTCCTAATGTCCCCTTTTATTCATATCCATTTCATGTATTTATAATCATGTTTATACTGATACCTGTTATCTAACACATGCTTGATGAAATAAATAAATAATAAATAATAAATAAACAATAAAGTCCAGTTTCTGGCAAGCTTCTTCATTTTCATTAAATCCTATTCATGCTGGACAGGAAGAATTCTTTTTCCCCCCCTGTGAGTCTTGTGCCATCCCAATCAAATGTATGCCACTTTTTTCTGTATCCAAGTGATTTCCTTCTGCCATTAATGATCATCTGCCTGATGGAGACTGGAGAATGCATTCTTAACAGCAGGAAATGCATGATAGGAGTGAGCAAACATGTTCTGCAATGAGTCCTGGGAGACTGACGAGATGGAGACCAGTGAAGCACATGTTAATGGTATTATGTGTAGATGAAAAAAGTTGTTTGCAAGTGGATGCATAAGTGCGTGTGACCCTGTTTTGCAATCTTTGTACTTTTGGAACTAAAAATGTACTTGTATGTAACTTGGCCTTGGGATAGTGGTGATAAAGTGAGCTAAATATATCAATTAATTTTTAATAAAAATAAAACCCCTATTTTCCCCCATATATAAAAGCTTTCCATCTGAAATTAATTATTTACACGGCAAAGCATCCCAGCCTATGAGTTCCCAGCTGCAGTGATTACAAGCCAGAAAGGGCTACATTACAGCATCATCTTGTAGTCTAGGTGGATAAAAACCCTTCTCTCAGCATTCTATGGGTATAAACATTCTAGGTGGACCAACATCTCCTGCCCTTAAAAGGCCATCATTATATAGTTCTTAGAAAAATAAATTAATAGTTGAAGGAGTGATGTGAAAAAGAAAAATTAATGCTTACAGCATGGATGTTGGTTGTGCAAAGTTCAATCCTATCAGCAACTACTTTTGTGTGAGCTAAAATCCTGACAGTGGACAGTTAGATTTCTCATGGAAGCAAAAGCTCCCAGTTGCAGATAATACTCTTTGCACACATAGAGATTCTCTTTGTTTATTATCTGGGGTGACTAGAAGTGGGCAGGAGCTATTACTCAGTTCCTTTATATTGGACTGAATCAGTGGTGAGTTGCTACCCGTTCGCCCCGGTTTGAGCGAACTGGTAGCGGCGGGAGACTCCGCCCACCTGCCTGGACGTCATCAAATATGCTCTGCGCATGTAATACACAAGTAGTGCGTGCGCGAGCCAAGTGAGTGCATGCGCACAAGCGAACCAGTAGCAAGGGTAAGTGAAACCCAACACTGGATTGAACCCATCTGAATTGAACACGTGAAACTTGCTGCTCCTCCAGACCAAGTAGAAATTCACAGTATTTTTGCTTAACACACTAAGCCATAAAACCAGATTAATAAATGCATATGCAGCTCTATATTACAGTGCTTTAATAAGTTTTTTTTTAATGAAGTAAATATTTGTTTCAAGCTCTTTTTTTTTTTTTTTGCACATGGTCAAGTAAATAGTCCATTTTAAAAGACACCCAATATAGATACTTCTCTTCCCCCTTGTTTACCTGCTAAAACAATAAGCTTCTGCTATTCTTTGCATGTTAGGGGGAATTACTTTTGACTTCCTTGCTTGCTTCCTTCCGTGTCTTATTTTAAAGATCTCACAAACCCCAGGACCTAATGGGGAAAAGTAGAGGTGGGGAAGGAAAGGGAGATGTGGGGAAGCTCCAGTTTCCCCCATGAAAAACAATCTTAAACCTGTGGGAACCCACTAGGGACTACTTTAAGCCTATTTATCCTGGATCAGCTATACGTGAACTTTATCTCTGCATGAGAAGTGAGGATAGGTGAGGGGTTAGAATTTCAGGCAAAGGGTGGAATCTCAGATGAGGTAGAATGGGAAGAAAGGGAATCTTCTAAATGGTTTGTAACCCAAATGGGTAACCTTCAGGTACACCTCCAATAGTTGTTCAGTTTGATCCAACAGATCAATATATGAAGTGTGTTTCATCATGGAGTGACCCAAACCATGACATTGATCTAATTCAGGGATGTCAAACTGGCGGTCCGTGGGCTGGATGCATCACGTGCAACAGTGGTGGGTTGCTCCCGGTTCACCCTGGTTCGGGTAAACTGGTAGTGGAGGCGGCAGGAGACTCCATCCACCCGCCCAGATGTCATTAAAAACTCTCTGCGCATGCGCAGAAGTGCTGCATGCTCACAAAACAAGTGCATGCACCTGCACGCTACCAATAGCAAACCGGTAGCTCTAGGATTTGAAACCCACTACTGATGTGCAGGCAACGCCCATCCCAGCTCCGTGAAGGAGAAAAATATTGCGATACATCACATGACAGCAACGTGTCACCATGAGTTTGACACCCGTGAGCTAATATATTTAAGCAGTTTGATGCAGAGCAATGTAATGGTATTAAACCTTGATAACTTGAAAATTTTGGGCTCTTCTTATCAAGGCTTTTCATACTTCTCTATTCTGATATGACATACTCTTCAGTTTTCATAGAAAGGCATATACATTGTGTCCATGTTTGCATAAACTATCTTGATTTGTATGTCAAATAATCTTTATCCATTTTAGAACTCGCCTGAGCAAGAACTGCATTTTTTTGTTATTCTTTTGAACGTCCCTTTTTAAAGACTCTCCTTTAACAGTTTAAAAAGTTTACAAGCTTATAGTATCTTTCATAAGAACATGGTGATAACATGGACAAACATTTATATATTCGGTCTTTATATAGTCACTTGTTTATACTATACCACTTTGCAAGTGCAGAGAATGGAGAGATTCACGTCGGGGGGGGGGGTTCTACTTACCTTTGCTACCAGTTCGCAATTGGAGCGTGCGCACGTCTGCGCATGCACAGAAGCTTCTGTGTATGCGCAGATTGTCCATAATGACGTCCGGGCGGGTGGGTGGAGCCTCCCACCACTTTTACTACCGGTTCGCAAAAACCAGACCGAACCAAGAGCAACCCACCACTGATTCACATATGATAAAAGCTACTGTGAGTGATAATTAAAAGGTGACAAATAAAAAATACCAGATAAGTATTTATGACCTGAATGTTATATTCTTAATTTTAATTAGTTGTGAGTGGCCAATGGGTGGGTGTGAACATCCTGCCTCTTTCCATTCCTCTCTACCTTCCTGCTAAATTAAGAAACAAAATGAATGTGTAAGAATACTGTGATAAGGTGCCTAATTCAGCTTTTAAATCTGATTTAAGCTATTTCACAAAAAATGCGTCAGAAAGTTTAGCGCCACCAATTGCTATGATATCATCCCGTCAGAAATTCCGTTCCTGTAACCTTCCAGAACTGCTGTTTCTTACTTACTTACTTACTTTATTTGATTTATATACCGCCCTACTCCCGAAGGACTCAGGGCTGTGAACAGCCAAACAGTAAAAATACATAGATACAAAATTTAAAAACAAAGTAAAATCGAATTAAACAATTTGGCCCAGACAGATTAAAACACCCCAATCATTTAAAAACCAATTAAAATTTGCATAATTAAAAAGAGGGAAAAGATTAGGCCAGGCCCGCCTGGGGGAATAAAAAGGTCTTAAGAGCGCGGCAGAAGATGCGTAGATCCGGGATCCTCCGTATCTCCGGGGCTCATTCCAGATAGTAGGTGCCCCCACAGAGAAGGCTGTCCCCCTAGGGGCTGCCAGTTGACATTGTTTGGCCAACGGCACCCGGAGGAGCCCCTCTCTATGAGAGCGTACCGGCCGGTGGGAGGCTATTGGTGGTAGTAGGCGGTCCCGTAGATAACCAGCTCCTAAGCCTAAGTTTCAATTTGTACAATGCAAGAATAGTCCCAACTACAAAATAATTGTCTACATAGCATTAGGGCTACATGCTTCGATACTGCTTTTATTCTAAAGAGCAAGCTTAGACGTGCAGAAAGTAACTCAGCAGGTAAGAATGATGACATCTACAGCAATGAAAGACATGAAGCCGACTGGTATATTTTTTTGTCCTTTGCAGTTAACTTTTAAAGTTTTTTCTTTCTTTCATAACAATTGAGAGGTAAATCTGTAAATATTAGGAAACCAAATGTCTCATCTAATTTAGGCATTTGCTTAATGTAGGTATAGTATATTTAGATAGCCCTTTTATAGATAATTGTTTTAAAATTAAAAGGAAAAGCAAATAATTAAGATTTTAATATAAAAATGTTTGGTCCAGCCTTCCAAACCGTTATGATCTGCACATTTGATTAGATTAGATTACATCATTCTGGCCACAGAAGATGGTGTTTACAGTGTGTTGCTTTGGAAACAATTTAGAAAAACTTGGTTATGTATATAATTCTACATATATGAAACGAAAAGAATTTTTCTAATGGTTTTTATCCGGAACAAAAACACCCAACACATTTTTGTTGTTCTTTGACAGAGTGCCTCTCTGAAAGTTAAATACACATCTTTTAAGTTATACTATCTTAAATAGCACAGCTTCATCTTATATATTATTTCAGGAACTTGATCCTTCCTTACAATTGTATATGTTCTACCGATCATGTTAGTAGATTGTTAGTGTTTTGTTTCATTTGCCTCTAAAATATAAAACATTACAATGTTTCCTAGAAATCAACTTAGAAAAAGAAATTACTTGTATTTATTAAGAGTGTATTATAATAATAGGAATACAGGCATTATTGTTTAAAAAAAAATCCAAGTGAATTAATACCTTAAGCAGAGTTAACAATGGGTCAGAAACACAAAATTCATTCACAGATTAACACACCTTGGATTTGTAGTTCAAACTGGATCCATGGGAAAGAAAAGTCAGCGTGCAGTTGGGAAACAACACTGAAAGAAATGGTGCAGGCTTGTGTAGCCTTTGCAGGGACCAGATTTTCTGGGTGTGACACATCAAAAACAGTTCTATAGCCCGGAGCATAATATTGTCTGCATGGTTATTCTTAACAATGCAGAAGGCATGTTCCTACTTACCGTGGAAGTCAAATACTCCACTCAGCAACAGAAAGGACAGCAAAAAGTTGTACTTATACATGTTACTTCTCTAAAGCAGATGTGATACTGCTTTCATTCTTTTGCACATTTCCTGCTTACTGCTTCTGTGGTGGATGTGTAAGATGACTTAGGAAGATGGGCTATGTTCGGTTACTTTTAGGAAGTGATGTAATTCGGTTTGGGCCTATCAAACCAACAAACAATTGCAAAAGGTTCCTGGAAAAGCACTGATTCAACCGAAAAAAAGTGAACAGTGAAACCTCCCTAGGAGGATCTCTCCGTCCTCTTGTGTCTTCAGAACCTGAATACTATCCAGATCATGGTATTTAAGACAGAAAAAAGGGGTAAAAACTTTTTAAAGTGAGACCAATATAATGTGGGTCACTGTGGATATAATACACTAAAGTTGAGATCCAAAAGAAATTGTATAAACACCAATGCAGGAATGTATGGGGCTGCGTGCTGGTTTGTTATCCAGCTCCTTCTGTACGATTAGATTCCTTCTCATTTGTTATGCAGGAGGCTACCTTATAACAAGATAGACCATTAAGCAATAAAGATAGATTAGTAGGTGCAGGAAAGCATTTTCTGGTCCTGCCTTGAGGCTGACCCTGGATCTGCTGCATAACATGCCAATGCTCTGAACTATATAGATTTGTCTGCATTTTCCCCAGTTTTGATCATCAATGAATTGGCTTGTTTGCGTATTTCTCCCTCCCCTCTCCTTTGATCTTATTATTGAAGTTGTATCATCTAATTAACACCACTGTAAGCAAAGATGCTTTTCTTTTGTTAATCAGTTGAATGCCAAAAGTATTTTTTTTAAAAAAAACATAACTAAATCTAGGTTCCTTTTGCACATAATTTAGAAGTCAAAATCTTCAGTTTAGCATGTCCTTTAACTCCAAGTCAATTGCCATTTTGATTACTGGAAACCAGAGATTTTAAGTTTAACATTGGTGATTTTTAAAAAAGTTTCATTAAATATACACAACATCAGGTTCTTTTGATTCATGACAGGTTACAGGAAATGCCCACAGAGCAGATACTGCTACAAACAATAAAAGAGCCACAATAAATATAACAATAATATATTCATAATAATATTAAAATCCTTATCGTGGGATTATATGATAGATACTCCACATCCTGATCAGGATACAATGATATTAATGGCAAGAAATCATTTAACTCCTGAGAGCATTTTGGAATAATTCTGTTTTTAATACTTTCTGGATGAATACCACAAAAATATTACTCTACTCCAGGGAGGTCAAACTCGATTTCATTGAGCACCGCATCAGGGTTGTGTTTGGCCTTGGGGGGCCAGGGTGGGCATGGCCACAGGTGCCCACTTGTATCGGGGGCACCTGTGGCAGCTCAAGCACTCTGCCAGTGAAAACGGGCTCCTGAGCTCCATTTTTGCCTGCGACTGCAACCCTCTGCCAGTGAAAACGGAGCTTGGGAGGGCCGCCCACGGCCCTTGTGAGCTCTGTTTTCACTGGAAGAAGCCCCGCGGGCCAGTCCTTCGCTGTTTCCAGGGCCGACCCACGGGCCAGATCTAAGTACCCCGTGGGCCAGATCCAGCCCCCGGGCCTTGAGTTTGACACCCCTGCTCTACTCATAGTCTTGGTGCTGCCATTGCTTGTCCTATAGTTTTCAGTTCCCTCCCTCCCTCCCTCTCCCTCCCTCCCATGACTCATGAAAATATGAGATTGTCAGCAGCTTTTTTGGTGATATACAGTATTTACAGGATGCGCTGAGTCTTGCCAGAGAAGGGAGTCCTGAAACTGCTTTAGTGCAAGCCCTTAATCCTACCAAAGGACTTCATAGATCGAAACCCAGCAGTCTGATTTGTATTCAGAAGCCTATTGGTAACAGATGCAGAGCCTTGAGTACCGGCATAATAAGCTTTTAGACATTAATCCTTGTCTTGTAACTGAGCTGATACACTTTGCACCACTTGCAGTTTTCAAATGCTCTTCAAAGGCCAGCGCAATAGCCTGTATGTAAAAAGGACACTACAAGGTCTTAGTGCTTCAGACAGGGGCACAACTGCTGCAGCAGCTGAAGATGGGCATTGACATGACCAAGGATGAGATGGTATTATCAATTCCCACTAACAAAACTTTTGGGCTTAGTGGTGCCATGCCAACAAGCCTTTGTTGTTCTTGCATCTCTTTTTGGCAGTTACGAACAATCAGATCCACACCTGAAGAGTTCAATTAGCTATTTTATTGCTCAAGCCTATAACACAGGAATCTTCTCAGACTGGCTTTTGTCCAGATTATATAAGGTTTAATAGCATTCAAGGGGTGGTGGTGATGGTCAGACTTTGCCCTCTTATGTCAATGTAAGGATTGCAGACTAATTCCCCATTTAACTTCTCCTCTTGGCTCGGCCAATCTCTCACCAACACTTTTCTGCTTTAATCAGCTTTTGCTTATTGCTTTAGTAAAAGGTTTTCCTGAAAGTCTGCATATTCATTACAAATACATCAATCAATAACTGCATTCAGCAACCACAAGATTAATGAGATTGAAAGATGGGTTCAAACCACTGGCTTAATCTATAATATGATTAGTTTGATTTTGGCTTAGCAGTTATTGCCATCCCAGTTATTACGACGTGTAAGTTATGTTTTACAGCTTATTGTGTAATGCTAAATTAACTCATTATGGTTTATTCAAAAAGCATAGTTAAGAAAACCATGTCTTTGTAGAAAGGAATTTAGCTAATAATTTGCCCATTTCAAAAATGATCATACATGATCAAATATGCACTCCAATGTTGAATTGTAAATTTCTCTACATTCCTCAATAAACATCACTATTGTCATATTTATGTTCACTACTATCCCTAGAATACAATTCAGAGTTTAACTGTTTTGATTGTTTTTGGATTTTGTAAGCCATTCAAGGTCTGCTGAGGTGGATGATTACAATAAATTTAAATTATTAAATAAACAATATTTCATTTGAGGTGAAGCGCTTCCATTTCTGTAGTGGGAAACTGAACAAGATTCAAGATACATCCAATGGTGTTGAGTAGATAGCATAGATAATAGCACTCATAATTTAAATATGTAGCATTTACAAAATATAATTTTAATGATAATTAATGCTGATACATTTCAGATGCCTTTTTATGACCCTGTAAAAAGTAGGTAGAGTCAGAGGGACTCGATGGAGCTGAGCATTTACTGGCCGGATGCCTTTCCTTATGCAATGTGGAGTTTGCAGATTTTTTTTTCTTTGCTCCCTAGGAGAGAAATATCTGCTGCTACGTAGGATTGAACTGTCAACTTTCCAAGGAGAGCAACCACTAGGCCACCATGCTTCCCAACATTTCTGCTGCATTAATGGTATGCAAAGAGATGTCTTACAACTTCAGTTATACTGTTCAAGTTTATGCTTAAAAGGACTAAAAATTAAAAGCAGTACTATCAAATATTCATGTATTATTATTTTTTTTACAATAATTAATCATCCAATGTCTAAATTAGTATCTTTTTATGGTTAATTTAAGAGAAACTATACTTAAAAATTTCAAAATAAAATTTCTAGATCAAGCTTACTTTTTATTCAAACCATATGAAAACAATTACATCTTTCTTGTTGTACAATAGAGCAAGATTAGGAGCTGTCTTGATCCCTGCAGAACTCCTCCTCCACAAGTGGGCCACAACACACCCATGCTGGATTCACACATAGCACTAGCTGTGTTTCTTTTAACAATGGCTGTTGACTAATTTATAATAGTGAGATTCACTACAAATCGCAAGAACTGTAAACCACAATCTTTTTATTCGTATAACTAAGCCAAAACCAAATAAACTATATTATGGCTTAAGATGGTGTTTGAATCCAAATATTTGAAGTTAAACTGAAAACTGGAAGACAGATATTGTTACATGATTATTATTTTTTTTCAAAAGAGCACAAAGTTCATCGAACTTTCTGCCAGGTTTTTTGGGTGGGGAGGGTTATGCATAATATAACGAGAATAAAATTATCTGTTCGGATATCTGTAAATATAAGTCTCTGGTGGTTGTAGGGTTCTTTTTTTTCAACAATATAGTAGACTGATGAAGTATGATAAGAATGTAGCTGCAAGTACATTCAGCCTTACAACCTATATATTCACAATAGCCTTACTGTTCTTTCCCTGGCCTTCTCCCTGAAATTCACGTTGTGTACTTGGGTATTTCAGGTTTTCTTTCATATTTATCTGTTGAGCATGCAGACTGCTAACAGTACAAGTTTCAGCAAGATTGGGATCAGAATTAGGGTGGAGTTGTGAAGCATATTCGCTGGAGGTTGAATTTAGGGACAGAGTTACTTACAGACTATAGGCTCTTTGGTGTGACAGCACTGAAGTGTTTTTCTCCTAGAAAATAACATTCTTAAAACTTCTGTTGCTTGCATTGCCCTCTGCTGTTTTGCTTCAAACTCATCTCTTGAGATGGAGGGCAGGAGAAGCAGATCTCCCATTGTCAGTTCATTTTACAAGGTTGGAGAATAGGCACCAAAAGTGCTGTCCTTGCTCACTTCTGTCTCTTCTCTTGCCATATATGATTTAACTGATAGGAATGGTGATTCAAGAAGGGTGAAAATATGGGAAGCAGATCTTGGTGCTAGGGAACTGCTCCTAAAAAGCCTCATTTCCCCTCTTCTTGCTCTTCTCTTCTCTAAGTTTAAATGGCCAGAGAAGCAGTGAGAAGAGCAACTCCTTTGATGCCAGTGCTTTTGTCCTGTGAAGTGATATCTCGGTGGGACCAAAGAACTGCTACCTGAAGACCCTGCACCCTCTTTCTTTAATCAAGCTGATACCCTATATCTGTGATGGCAAACCTATGGCACGCATGCCTGAAGTGGCACGCAGAGCCATCTTTTCGGGTACGCGAGCTGTTGCCTAACTCACTTGCAGCTGCGCATGCGTGCGCGCCCCAGCTGGTTTTGGGGCCTCCGGTGTGCATACACACAATTCAGGGGACCCAGCTGGTCTTCTGAGCACTTGTGCGCATGCATAGACAGTGTTTGCTTGTGTGCATTGTGCACGCAAAAACTGCACGCATGCGCAGATAGTGCAATTGCGTGCGCAGCACACGGGGGAGCTATGCAAAACCTGAGTGCATGCGCAGATGGTGTGGTTGCGCACACAGTGCATGGGGGGTGCACGAAAGCCATGTGCATGCACAGATGGTATGGTTGCACACACAGCGCACGGTGGAAGAGCCGCGCATTAGCATGGATAGCACACCCAGGCACAAAGCGCACGAAGAGCGTACCTGTTTGGCACTCTGTGAGTAAAAGGTTCGCCACCACTGCATTACAGGATCGCCTTATCCGGTCTGAACCGAGAGCATTTCACCCCTGACATGCACGCTCTTTGGACACTCGGTCCGGAAAAGATTAGCCTTCACTGTACTAGTCGTTCCCAACTCTAGGGGTGGTGCTCAGTTCCATTTCAAAGCCGAAGAGCCAGCGCTGTCCAAAGACATCTCTGTGGTCATGTGACCGTCATGACTAAACGCCAAAGGCGCATGGAACGCTGTTACCTTCCCACCAAAGGTGGTCCCTATTTTTCTACTTGCATTTTTTACGTGCTTTTGAACTGCTAGGTTGGAAGAAGCTGGGACAAGTAATGGGAGCTCACCCCATTACGCGGCACTAGGGATTCGAACCGCTGAACTGCCAACTTTTCGATCGACAAGCTCATCGTCTTAGCCACTGAGCCACCGCATCCCTAACCAGGTCCAATTCTGTTTAGCTTTCAGGATTGCCCAAAGTCATCAAGATGCTGCTTACCATAATTTAAACCAAAAACCATCTGGCATCATTCCAAATAGCTTGAGGACTACGGATGTGTATTGTTAATCAGTTTGCTTTCTGTTTGTTGTAAATTTTAAGTTTTAGGATGGCACTAACTAGCCTGGGAAAACAACCAGCAAAAGTTCTGGTTCTAAAGAACAACTTAAAGATTAAATTAGAATTTGGCAAAATGTTAGTACCATGAAAAAAAAGAAAAGAAATATATGTTCTGTTCAGCAGACAGAACAAATTTGAAGACAACATGAAGCATACACGACACAGAATTGACAAAAGAAACCCAGTAAATTTCTTGGTTTTATCAAGTTGAAGGCAACATCTATGTTTAGCTCTAATTAGGCTTTCATCCCGAGTGATCCTGAGGATTCCAAAAGGTGTAACATCCATTATGATTTTTGCTTCATCAACAAATATCCAAAGATATCTCAGTCAGTGTCCAGCAAGCTCTTTACTTCACCTGGCTTTTCCCTTCTTTTTCCCTTTTCTTTTAAAAGAAAACTTTCGGTTCTATCCTAACAAGATCCCTGCTGTCCCTTAAGGTCATAGACCATGGGAGAGGATCAGAAAATGCAAGATGGCCAGTTATAACTCAGCAATCAGAGTTGTACTCCCTATGAGAATAATGAAGACACATCTTATACTGGATGGGATTAATTGTATTGCCTGAATTTTCCCAGTTTAATAGCTCCTTGAACTTTTCAGTCATGGAGCTAAATAAATTACCAATATTTCTGGCCTGAGAAACTATGTAAATGTAAGTCTTACACCTTGATCACAAATATTACACCTTGATTATTTTGGACCTTCCAGATCCCTTTTTCTACTGGCACTTAAAGCAAGATACAATATGGGTTGCTGTGGATATTTTTGCTTCCGTGTTATTTTTCTGTTCTCTGTGAAAGGCGGGTGCAGCTTTTCACCACTCTGTAAAGCAGACTTACAGTTCCTTCAAAGGGCTACCACTGAACTCGCTTGCTTAACTATTACCAGGTGCGGTTTCAGAGATAGATTTTGCAGAAAGCTGAACTTACGAAACAATGAAATGACTAATGGTGGCCTTTCTGACCTCGTAACTAGAGGAAGTTGATCTTTATGTTTGTCACGGATGTAGACCTGCATATAAACTTCAGCAACTCGGCTCCTATGTAATCATGGTCACTGCCTAGTGCTGTGATGGCAAACCTATGGCACACGTGCCAGAGGTGGCACGCAAAGTCCTCTCTGCTGGCATGTGTGCCGTTGCCAGGTCAGATCTCTGTGGTGTTTCTTTCATGAGCTTCTGTTTCCCTGCAAATGACGAAACAGAAGCTCACGAAAGAAAAAGATCTTGCCTCTTGCCACACTGCCGGTGTTGGGATGCCCCACCTCCTGCGGGCCAGCTGGTCTTCGGGTCTCTGCTGCGCATGCGCACATTCGTGCATGTCTGTGCATGCACATCTGCATGTCTGTGAATTTGGATGCACATGTTGGTGCACGTGTGCATTTGCACATGCACACACCTTTCAATTTGGGCATGCACATGCGCTGTCAGCACGTCAAGATGCATTTATCCTAGTGCTGACATAAGAAGGAGAATGCAGGCGTCTGCAACGGGACGGTTGCCTTTCACCTACTTATTTTCTCTGGATATAATGCCCCCTAGGAATTGGATGGGAGGGGGGAAATTCTTTGAATTGGAGCAGTAGATTAGGGGTGAATGATTGGGAAGATGGCCAATGAATGCAGAAGAGTGGGGGAAGGAAGAGGAGGGGTTTTGGGGCAGCACGTCAGTGCCGGCTGCAACGAGTCGGTGTAAAAAGTGCTGTGCTTAATAAAATGGAAATTTGTTTTATAGAAGACTTTCTTTGCGGTGCAATTTATTTGAAGACAGCCTGAAAACCTGACAGGTGCACAGTTTGGGCACTCGCTGTCTAAAAGGTTCGCCATCACTGGCCTAATGCCTTTAATAATCAAGAGGTAGGGAATAAATTTTCAAAGATGTCAAGCTTCAGATGACAAATCTGCCCCATTCCATATTACTGTCATCACAGGTTGATGTTTTTTCCACTCACTGGTGGTGTTGAGAGAGACATGGGCAGTGGTATCACCAGGTTAAACCAATCTTTTTGGTTAACACATCATACAGATGCATAATCAGGCCATTTGACAACAAGCCAGAAGAGAGGCAAAAGAGGCAAAGGGGAAAGCCAAAACGTGTGTGTTTATTCCACATAATTGTGTCATGTGTAGCCTGGGATAATCAGTGTTCATTTTTTAAAAGCATTTTCCATTTTATTTAATATTGCCCATCCTTTTTATATGGTTTGCATGGGTGGTTTCCATGGCGCTTCTCTTTTATTCTCATAACAACTCTGATCTTCTGAGATTAGATTGAAAAGGTCATCGTTAAGCGTTGCATCCCAACAGATGTTTTGAACGATCCAGGAAGCCTTATCTGCCTGTGCAGGCAATGCTTAATGAAAATGGAACAGAAAACAGAGGGACTGCTAAGAAAGATTTACTTGGCTATGGCATAGGAATTTTACTCCACAAAACTCAGTGATCTGCATAATCCATTCTACAAATACAGTAGAATAAAAAAGGTGCAGAATAAGAAAAATTTTGTTTTTAGTGGTCACACAGTCAATATTTTCTTGATAAGGAATTGTAATATACAGGTTCAAATTTATTATTATTTTTTTATATAGTATAAACTGCACCAACACATAGTGCTCAGATTCTGTTTCCTTGATGGTGGAATGTTACAGTTATAGCTAAGGATTACCAAATAGCGAAAGCTAGGAAATTATCTATACTGCAATGGTATCTATTACTAAAAAGAAATAAATGTGTTTTAACTGCAGCCTCAGATGTCCTGTTTCTTACCACAAGTGCAGATTTCCTGCCACCTCAGAAGATAGCACTTAAATGTACTCTAAGTCAGTGGTGAAATTCAAATTTTTTTACTACCGGTTCTGTGGGCGTGGTGTGGCTTGGTGGGTGTGGCAGGAAAAGGATACTGCAAAATCCCCATTCCCTCCCCACTCCTGGGGGAAGGATATTGCAAAATCTCCATTCCCACCCCACTCTGGGACCAGTCAGAAGTGGCATTTGCTGGATCTTCAAACTACTCAAAATTTCCGCTACCGGTTCTCCAAACTACTCAAAATTTCCGCTACCGGTTTGCAGAATCTGTCAGAACCTGCTGGATTTCACCCCTGCTCTAAGTTATGGTTTTCATGTGCTTCCCATCTGAAGAAGGAAGAAAACCCCAGTTCTGCAACAAGGTACTGCATTCTGTAGCTAAAAACAATGAGCTAGGAAGAGGGTTTGGAGAAGAATCAGTCTAGAAGTCGCTCATACCTGAACTAGATAACTTGCAAAATCTGATTTAGCAAGAAAAACATAGCAGGATCACGTTCCACATGGATGAACTGTTTTAAGTTATCTAAGTGAACACCTGTGCATTTGGGGGAAGTGTCCTTCATCTGTTGCCTGCATGTTAGTTGAAGAAAAATAGAGACATGTAGACTCATGCACAAAGATTTGCTCGTATTCTGAATATGGGGAAAAAGTATGTCATTTCCAAAACTAACTGACCTGCCACACTTCACTATTTTTTGTTTACTGCTACGTAAGATAGAGATCAATGAAGTTGGTCCCCCCCACCTCCCAGCAGCCTGTGGCAGAGTCAGATGCTTCATTGGAGAGAGCCCTATAGGACAGGGGTCTCCAACCTTGGCAACTTTAAGCCTGGAGGACTTCAACTCCCAGAATTCCCTAGCCAGCAAAGAATTCTGGGAGTTGAAATCCACCAGGCTTAAAGTTGCCAAGATTGGAGACCCCTACTATAGGAGACTAAAAAAGGATTTCAGTCCAGCAGTGATGGATTCTCGCACAAATGTTATGAGAGAGGGGTAAGTGAAGGAGACAGGAGGGGACAGGTCAACTCTTAGCTATGAGCTATTATAGCTCATATAGTAAGATAGAATAGCTACTCAGAAATGCAGTCTTGATCCCCCTTAGTCTCAGTTCAATTGCTGATTGTTATTACCAGAATCAATCTTCCTCCCCCTCTTTTTCCCCCACCACATAGAGCCTTGGTTGGAAGTTTATACTGTAGTTGCCTGGGCAGCAGCATATTCTTCAGCTGCATACATTGTGAGAACTGTCTTAGTAGACTAGAGAAGGAAGAGTACCAGAAGTGTTGCTGTCTTGGCTTTTGTAGGAGATGCCCAGGCTAAACCCGAGGGAGGGATCAAACGTGCCTCAGTCATGAGTCCCTTCATGCCCACAAGAGATCTAAGTCCAGCCCACATTGAATTCCATTGACTCTTATCTACCACCAACCTGCTTTTACTGTTAGTAGTTCAGATTCTTGTAGAGAGCTTAATTTTGCAATAAATCTTTGTACTCATTTGAACTGCCTAGATTTTCTGATTTCCATTGGCTTGACATCTTTCTCAATATTGCTTTGATGGCAAGGAGGTTACCAAATGGAATATTGACTTAATGGCAGAGGATGGGGGGTAGAGGCCCTTCTGCTTTTATGCCAGGAAAAACCCAACAGGTGAATGAAGGTTGGAGAAAGGGGTGAGGTGGTGTAGGGAGGAGCAGGGTGGCAAAATCAGACTCCGGCTTGGTTCAACCCTGCTGGATCCTTTCCTTACAATTTCCAGGCTGTTTCAATCAACACATGCAGCCGAGATGGTTTTTTGGTGTGCAAGGCAGGGTGCAGGGCAGCCAAAGTGGGGGAGAGGCAGTGCATCTGCAAGCTTAAATGTGGGCAGGCTGCCAAATGGCTAAAATTTTGGTTGGGAGGATGGGAGCTCACCCTGTTTGGGACCCTAGCCTGCTGCTCAGGTCCCAAACCCAGGCTGCTAGCTTTTCCAGCAGACAAGCCCAGTGTCCTAACCACTGAGTTACTACACTGCCATTATGAGGACATACCATGAAAAAAACCCATAGGCAGCTTGCCTCAGAACTAGGGAAAGGAGGGTATGTGGATAAGCCTGTAAAAGAGAATGTTTTATTTATTTGTCTGTGTGTTTAATCTTAACAGCTGGCAGAACCAGCTAACTTACTGTAGAGGGAAGAAGGAATAACCTTGAAGGAGAGAAGGAAAAGCTGCTACCAAGGCAACAGTCAGATAAAAAAGGCCTGAGACTGGGCCAAGAACATAACTGAGAAAACATCAGGTAAGTCTCACTTAGTTTACACAAAGATAAAGTGATGAAGGGGAAAGCACGTTCAGATTCTCTTATACAGCTATTATAATAAAAGTAGTTGTGACCCACATAACATTGATTTCTTTGTCTGGTTCATCCTGTACTGGACGATACCTACTCTGAGAGTGAAAGTTAAGTACTCACATGGGAAGTTTTCTGGGAATATAAGTATGGAGACTAGACCAAGAGATCAAAAGCCATCCTACAAAAAGGCAGCAGCAAATAATTTTGATATTGTTGAGAAGAAAACAATATTAAGTGTCCATGAGTTCAATTCAATATTGAGCTCAATTCAAAAGGGATTTAACTTTTTTTTCCTGTTTATAAGAAAACTCTGGAAAAACAATTTAGTATATTACAGTCAATACTCTCGTACACATTTTTCAATTAAATCACAACCATGTGCTCTGTGACAATAAAAAACAATATAGTTTATTTATTTATTTATTTATTTGTTTGTTTGTTTGTTTATTGGTTCGATTTATATGCCGCCCTTCTCCGGAGACTCAGGGCGGCTTACAATGCGTTAAGCAATAGCCTTCATACTTTTGTATATACCTGCTTAGTAGGGCTTTCGGCCCCCCCTAAGCGGTGTTCTTTTTTATACAAAGTCATCTTATTGCCCCCATAATCCAGGTCCTCATTTTACCTACCTCAAAAGGATGGAAGGCTGAGTCAGCCTTGAGCCTGGTAAGATTTGAACTTGCAGTAATTGTAGGCAGCTGGTGCTACTTAACAGCACTTTAGTCTGCTGCGCCACCAAGGCCACCAAGTTGGAATGTGGTGATCGCATTTGAGATTTATGTAAGGCACCCCAGATAAGAAGCCAAGTAAGTTCATTCAAATAAAGTTTGACTGAAAGTTTTCATGAAGTCAGCAAAGATTGAGCTTGACTCAGAGCTATATCTCTGTCTAACAATTAAGAAAATGAATCAAAAAGTAGAATTTTCAAGTTGCACCGAGGCTGTGAATATTTTTACTGAAAAATGCAGGCAGCCACCCACCCACCCACCCACCCACCCACACACACACACACACACCTGGGCTGACTAGGAAATGCAACTGAAACTGCACATATCTGTAAACCATTAGGTGATGAAGAGTGCTGTAATGGTATTTACTTTAAGGACTGAGATGGAACTCCCACTAGGAATATCTATTCTATTTCATTGTTGTACCTTTTATTGCAAGGACAAAGTACCTCACAGACATAAACAAATGTCTCACCACATAGGAAACTACTCTTTTGTTTACTTCTACAGAACCTTAGCTTTAGTGGTCAGAAATGGAGTTGGCATAATCATACTAAGTTAAATAGATGCCACATAATTCAGTGGTGAAATCCAATTTTTTTTACTACCAGTTCTGTGGGCGTGGCTTGGTGGCATGGCTTGGTGGGCAGGCAAGGATACTGCAAAATCTCCATTGCCTCCCCACTCCAGGAGAAGGATACTGCAAAATCCCCATTCCCTCCCCACTTCTGGGGGAAGGATATTGCAAAATCTCGATTCCCACCCCACTCTGGGGCCAGCCAGAGGTGGCATTTGCCGGTTCTCCAAACTACTCAAAACTTCCGCTACTGGTTCTCTGAACTACTCAAAATTTCCGCTATCGGTTCTCCAGAACCTGCTGGATTTCACCCCTGATATAATTCAACTTGACTTCTGGAGACAATATGAATAAATGCTCACCATTTTTACTCTTATGACAAAATCGAGTTCTTCCACAAACTTGCCAATAATAACCCTAATTTTGTCCACTGGTGTTTTCTCTCCTCCTTTTTTTACTTCTCTCAATTTGTTTTTTCTATTCATCATCCATTCATATTATATACCAAAATATGTGACTTCTGATTATGATCTTAATGGAATGGTAATATTTTATTTCTTCCACGATTGACTGGATTTTCTTGCAATCCATAGTAATCCTGTTAAATTTAGGATTCAGATAATCTCTAAATGGATAATTCAAAGGCATCTTTCTTTTTTTCTCTTACCCTTTCTCAATATGCAGCTTTCTTACATTTACCTTACTTCTAGGTACTGTATATTTACTACAAGATTGCTCTAGTGGTTTTCACTTTTATTTAAGTGAAATAAATCCCCATCCCCACAGCATCCCCATCCCCACAGCATCCCCATGGTCACATGTTCAAAATTCAAATGCTTGGCAACTGACTCATTTTTGACAGTTGCAGTGTCCCAGGGTCATGTGATCATTCACCATTTGTGACTTTCTGACAAGCAAAGTCAATGGGGAAGCCATAACAACGTGTTACTAACTCAACAACTGCAGGGATTCATTTAACAACTGTGGGGAGAAAGGTCGTAAAATGGGGAAAAATCCACTTAACACGTCTCACTTAGCAACATAAATGTTGGGCTCAATTGTGATTGTAAGTCGAGGACTGCCCGTACAATTTTTTTAAAAAAATATCCAACCCAGGCAGTCTGCTGATGCTGCCACTACTAACATCCATGCAGACAAATACAAGTAGTCCTCGACTTACAACAGTTCATTTAGTGCCCATTCAAAGTTACAACGGCACCGGGAAAAAAGACTTACGGCCGTTTTTCAAACTTACCACCTAAGTAGCATCCCTATGATCCTTGTGATCAAAATTCAGACACTCGGCAATTGGTTCATGCTTCTGACTGTTACTGTGTCCCCCAAGTCATGTGTGATCACCTTTTGCAACCTTTTGATAAGCAAAATCAATGGAGAACACAGATTCACCTAACAACTAACTTATCAGCTGCAATGATTCACTTAACAACTGTGGCCAGAAAAGCCGTAAAGTGGGGCAAAACTCGCTTAACACACGTCTCACTGAACAACCGAAACATTGGCCTCAATTGTGGTCGTAAAGTCGAGGAGTCCCTGTAGTTTTCCATCTCTTTGAAGCTCTTTATAAAATCTCAGGCGCAGCTTCTCTTCTGGAAAAGAAAAACGTGCAGCCTTAACATTTTATCCCCTTTGAGACGCCACCTTAGGCCAGGGGTAGGCGAAGCTCAATCACTGGGTCTTTTCTAGGAAAATCCTTTTCCACTCGTTTCCTTCAGATTCGGAAGCATCTCTACCATTCCTGGAGTCTATGACCCTTCCTACTTGAGCTCGTTCTTCCAAAGCACAAGTCTTCAAACTTGGCCGCTTTAAGACTTGTGGACTTCAACTTCTATGCTATGCTGGCTGGAGAATTCTGGGAGTTGAAGTCCACAAGTCTTAAAGCGGCCAAGTTTGAAGACCTCTGTTCCAAAGGGACTTCCCTTAAGAAAAGAGCGCGTACGACTGGGGAAGACCCGGATGTTGTTACCGCTCCGCGGAAAGGCGGCTGTGCCACGCGTAGCGGTCTCCTAGAAGGGTCCCACTCGGGAGGGAGGAAAGACGATAGAGTTGAGTCTTGAAGCTCCACTTCCGTCCACTCAGTTCCGATCTGTGCCGGACTTCTGGGCGAGAAAGGATTAAAGGAGAAAAAAAAAAAAGGCGGCCTAAACTGAGTTTTCTCCCGGCAGAGTAGCAGGAAGGAAGGAAGGAAGGAGCGACGGTGAGAGAGAGAGAGAGAGAGAGGGTGGAAGGCGAGCCGGTTAGCGGCAGCCTCTGCTCTTCGCCGGGGATGATGGGAGCTGGGAAGGGAGAAGCGGATAGCCGGGAAGGTGCAGGGCAGCCACGAAGTTTCCCCCCCCCCCCGTGTCTTGGTTGCTCGTGGAGGTGGGACGAAATGGGGATGGGGTTATTATGCCTTTCCTCTTTAGCACCTGAATCGTATTACCTGTAAAATCCCCGAGAGGCTATCAGGGGGCAGCTTTCTCCCCTCACCCCACCCCCAGCCTGAAGACGGACAGAAGGAGGAAGTTTGGCTCATTTTACAAACAGTGAAAGTCGCTTCTCACTTTCCTTTTTTTAAAAAAAAAAAAGAAACACAACTGAAACTCTGCCCGGAAAAAAGGCGCAATCCTGCATTCACACCCGGATTCATGATCTACCGTGAAAGCAGGCGGGGCGGTATGGATGCAGAAACAGGAGGAAGTACTCTCTGAATTTCAGCTTATTTGTGAATGCCTTGAATAGCTGTTTTTTTTTTCTTCCTCCTCCTCCTCCTCATCTCTTTCCTGCTTTTTTTTTTAAATTGTTTTTAATTTATTTTATTTGTCAAGCGTGTATTAGATAACAGATATAAGTATAAACATGATTGTGAATATATGAAATGGGTACAAATAAAAGGGGACAGTAGGACAGGGATGGTAGCAGTGGTGAAATCTAAAATTTGTGGTTCTGTGGGCGTGGCTTGGTTGTGAGGGGTAATGTGAGTGGGTGGGCGTGGCCATTTTAATTTTTTTTTTACTTTTAAAACCATTTTTTCTATAACCTTTTCGGCGAAGAGATTGTTAAAAAATGCTTTCAAAAGGCTCTGACGATCCCAACTGAGCTGCCTGATGTGCAGAGGTTTTTTTTCTTTTAAATGCCTCTGACGATCAGGCAACTCAGCTTGGATTGCCAGAGGCATTAAAAAAAAAAAGCCTCTGATGATCGCACGGCTGAGCTGGGCATGGGGAGGCAGGGATTTTTGCTACCTGTTGTCCGAACCACCTGCCTCCATCGCTACTGGCTCAGGTGATCTGGTCCGAACCAGGAGCATTTCATCCCTGGACGATAGGCATGTTGGTGCGCTTATGCACGCCCCCTTACAGACCTCTTAGAAATGGGGTGAGGTCAACAGTAGACAGTCTAAGACGAACATCGGACATAGATATGACATCTCTGGTTCTAAATATCTTCTAACACTTTAAACTAATACAAATTATGTTAAACTTAATACTATAATATAATTCTTTAACCTTATATGTTATTTATACATAACTTCATACTAACAATCTATATCATATTTCTACACAATTATACATACTTGTCTATTAATCTATTTTTAATTTTAATTTAAAATTAAATTTTTGCATCGAAGCAAAGAGCCTCGGTGGTGCAGCGGACTAAAGTGCTGTTAAATACTAGCACTTAGCTGCCAGCTGCCTACAATTAGGGTAAGTTCGAATCTCACCAGGCTCAAGGTTGACTCAGTCTTCCATCCTTTCAAGGTAGGTAAATTGAGGACCCGGATTGTGGGGGCAATAAGCCAACTTTGTATAGAACAACACCGCTTAGGGGGGCCCGAAAGCCCTAATAAGCAGGTATATACAAAAAAATTATGCAGGCTATTGCTATAATGCATTATAAGCTGCCCTGAGTCTACGGAGAAGGGCGGCATATAAATTGGACTAATAAATAAATAAATAATACATTTTGAATGATTAATAAAAAACTTTTTGAAAAAAACAATAGACAGTCTAAGGTTAAAGTTTTGGGGATTCGGGGAAGAAACCACAGAGTCAGGTAGTGCATTCCAGGCATTGACCACTCTGTTGCTGAAGTCGTATTTTCTGCAATCGAGTTTGGAGCGGTTTACTTTGAGTTTGTATCTATTGTGTGCTCGTGTATTGTTGCGGTTGAAGCAGAAGTAGTCATTGACAGGTAGGACATTGTAGCAGATAATTTTGTGTACTACACCTAGGTTAGACCAAAGGCGGCTTAGTTCTAAATTGTCTAAGCCCAAAATTTCAAGTCTGGTGGCTTGCTTTGCTTTTCCATTGCTTGGTGTTCAGGCAGTTCTGATCAAATGTTTGGGACTGGAATGTGTTGTGGTCATCTAAAAGTTGTCGTAAGGAAAGCTGGCAGTAATATTTTTTTGTTGAAAAGTGCAAAAAGTGACAGTTGCTTAAAAACGGAATGTGCTGTAATCTTACACCCA
This sequence comes from Pantherophis guttatus, assembly GCF_059756535.1. Lineage (NCBI taxonomy): Eukaryota > Metazoa > Chordata > Lepidosauria > Squamata > Colubridae > Pantherophis > Pantherophis guttatus. The sequence goes on along the minus strand of NC_142070.1, from coordinate 27,331,018 downwards.
GTCGTTTCTTTGAGTTTGGATAGCTATTGTGTTAATAGGGTCAATGTTAGCAAAAGGTGGAAAATAAGTGCCTGAGATATTCTTAGATAGTTTAATTACACTTTCACAATATGCTTGAATATCATCTTAGCTTTGAAATGTCCACTCTCTCCCTTTGCAACAGTGTAATACTTAAATGAAATGTGAAATGTTCTAAGTCAGAGGTTCTCAACCTTTTCTTTATCACGGAGCTTCTTCAAATACCTTGACCATGGCCACAGACCCCCAAAACAATACAAGATTTGAATCATAACATTTTCTCAAGCCTTCACAGACCCCCTGTGATGACACTGTAGTCCTCCAGGGGTCCACGGAGCACAGGTTGGAATCACTGCAATATATTGCAGTATATTTTATGGCAAAGAAGCATGATGAAAACATCCTAGAAAGTAATGCTAGATAAATGGATGTTTATTTCAAAACATCAAAATTTCTGAATGAAATTGCATAAAGCTGTAATTTTATCAGGCTGTGTTCCTTTAATGCCTTAAACTGATATACTATGGCTGTAAAAATTACACTGTATGTGTGCTTTGAATGGAGACTTAAAATTACTTCCTGAATTGTCATCTGCTAAACAAAGTAGCATGTCCCAGCTGATACAACACAAAATACATGTATCTATTATAACTTCTTATTTACCTATAGACAGTGATTGCTACATTATAAGATGCAGGATGATCACAATATATCACAAATGCATAGACATTGCTAGTCCTATGTGTTTACTTATATAAAAACAATCATGGTTTCTCATTCAGTTAAAAAACAGCAGTTTACTATTAAATACAGTAACAACACGATCAATATTTGTTAATGATGACTGAAAAGTTTTGTGGGCATGTTCAGGCAAATAAGGCTTTAGCTGTCAGTATATGCAAGGCTAAGCTTGGGGAGAAGACAGGATACAGTACCAGATGCATACCTGTAGTAGAACAATATATTGCTGGTTTTCAGTGTTTGTTATATGACTTAATGTTATTTCTATGAATTTAGTATGCATAGCATTATTAAAAACCCACAAATAAATGTCCTAAGTCATTAGCACAGTTTTGCTGAACATCCTGTTTTAAGATGTACAGAAGTTATTTACAGTTATTAATTTCATTATTATTGCCATTTTTCTTCTTGCAATGAGAATATGCTGACTTAGCACTATGCAGAGCCAGATATTTTTTTTAAAATGTCATACTCTTTTTTTAAAGAGTATGGCATCAACAGAGCATGGGTGTCAGCCCTATCGGCTAGACCAGCAGTCTCCAACTTTTCCGGCTTTGAGGACCGGCAGCGGGAGGAGAGAGAGGGGATAGTTCTGCACAAATGGTGGCCCAGCACGCATACAACTCCATTTGAGCAAGTGGTGAGCGCACACACACCCGCCACTCACACAAATGGAGTTTCGCTCACTTGCCCACCTGCTGTGTGCACAAGTGGAGCTATAGGCTGGTTCTGAACTAAGAAACAGACACTGTGTAGAATTAAACTACTTCTATTAGAACTATTGGAATGATAGAATATTGCAAGTCTGAATATGCTACCTTTCCTCCATCTTATCTGCATGAGAATTTGGAGGAGATAGACAAAGCCATTTGCACAGAATACAGTACTAATACTTTATAGTGTTATAGGCCCTTAGTTCCTGAACTCTGTTCTTTAGCTGGCAATTTAATTTTTAAAATGTGCAGTTGCTGTAATATACTTAGAAATGGGGACAGAACAATTTGTGACTCTTAAAGTATTTGTTCTAACTTTTCCAGCCTAGAATAAAGGCTTATGAGGGTGCTCAGAAATTGTATAAGAGCGAGTTCCAAATGAGGAAGAAGAAAATAGGGGTTTTTCTTTCTTATTCTTTTGAAACCTCATTTTCTTCTAATAATCAGCAAGTTAACTAAAGCTATTTGTAGGCCTACATACAACTGAAAGACTCTTTAATCAGGTTGATAAATATCAACAAGTAGAGTTTGGAGAATTTATGAAATCTTTCTGTATTGTGTAGAGCACCGGTATCAAACTCGCACAGTCATGTTGCTGTCATGTGATGTTTCGTGACGTTTTTCCCCTTTGTGGAGCTGGGGTGAGCGTGGCCTGCACATGATGTATCTGGCCCCTGGGCTGCCAGTTTGACACCCCTGGTATAGAGGAAAATGCAAACTTCTTAGGGAGCATGTCTTGATATAAATTCTCTCTCCAATTTATTTCACTGGTTAAATAGCATAAATCAGAACTTCATAATCTGTCCTAAGTTTGAGTGAGAGTTTGAGAACTCACAGTGGGAACATTACATAAAAAATAGTTAAGCCCATCTAGGAATCAAAAACCCATATATTAGGCAAAGTTCCAGGGGAAAAAGTGAGAAATGTTGGAGCCAGCCTTTGAAGAGTTAATTGCTGAATTATTGGCTGAATTATTGGCTGAATTGTTGGAGGATTGTTGGCTCAGTAGTCAGTTGTCTAAAGAATTATCTTCAGATGACTCTATGATAGGAACTATCAACAAGGCCAGGCCAGCTGTTTGCAGTCAAACACTGGATAGTGGCCAGATCAGGAAGTTTTTATGACTCATTTCAGACAATTTTTTTTGTACCTTTACCATAGTTGAACTACCACTCCCAAAATTGCTTTTTGGGATTCATTCATTATTTAACATTTAATACTTAAACTAAAAAGATTTTTAGAACTAACATAGAGCAGAAATCATGGAAAAAAATTAAGCTCCTAAAATAGTAGACTATCTGAAGCAGAACATTATCAACTCTATAATCTTGTATTTCTTGTATTTGTTTAGTCGTTTTGATATACAAGTAGACCTTGAATTTTTTGGCTTTTTTCCAGTCAAATCAAGCACAACGGGACTGCCATAAACAACTTTCTCTACTTCTTTTTCCCACTTCCTTGATTGCTATGGGTTATGGTTTAAAGGAAATAGGGACAACATCTAAAAAGATTTTTTTCTATCTGGTTCAGGGGTGTCAAACTCAAGGCCCGGGGCCCAGATCTGGCCCATGGGGTCTTAGATCTGGCCCGCGAGCTGCCCTGGAAACAGTGAAGGACTGGCCTGCAGTGCCTCTGCCAGTGAAGACGGAGCTCAGGAGGGCTGCACGCAGGTCCTCCTGAGCTCCCTTTTCAGTGGCAGAGGGTTGCAGGAGGCCGTCACAGCTGAAAACGGAGCTCAGGAATCCATTTTCTCTGGCAGAATGCTTGGGCCACCACAGGCGCCCTCAACATGAGTGACATTGAGCTGGCCACGCCCACTCCACCCCCGAGGTCAAACACAACCCTGATGTAGCCCTCAATGAAATCGAGTTTGACACCCCTGATCTAGTTTGTAAATATTCTCCCTCCTCTTAGTCCCCTCAGTCATGACGTTTCCAAGAAGTATTAATTGTTGAAATGTATAATTATTATTGTTTATTAGATTTTTATCCTGCCTTTTTATAAATTATTGAAGATGATGAACACACTTTCCTCCTTCTATTTTCCCACAACAATAACCCTGTGATGAGTTTTGGGCTGAGAGAGAGAGCTTTTATGTACTTTTATACCTAAGGGAGGCCTAAAATTGACTAGGCCAGTACCTTAACCACTGCACCAAATTGGCTTTCAATTTGTTGTGTTGTGGTGTGTGTGTTATGTTATGTTAATACATATTCATATATGCATAAATAAATATAATAAAGCAAAATATAAACTCTTATAGGAGCTTCATTGGAATACATTTAGCTACTTTTTTTAAAAAAAATAATGCATGCTCAACTTGTTTCATTTCAGGTATGTCAGAACACAGCAAGAGTTTCCCAACGATTGATGAACCTCACCAGGCTCCAGAAGAAATCCAGTCTGACTCTGAGGTGATTGGGTGATACTTATAGTAATAGCTATTCAGAAATCAACCAATCCTTTAACAGCCTCAGACTGGAAAAACAAATTGAATTCCATCTCTATTATATGGATGCTAATCCAAAAATTGGATTGATCAAAAATTTGTCGATCGAAAGGTCGGCAGTTCAGTGGTTCAAATCCCTAGTGCCACATAACGGGGTGAGCTCCTGTTACTTGTCCCAGTTTCTGCCAATCCAGCAGTTTGAAAGCACATAAAAAATGCAAGTAGAAAAATAGGGATCACCTTTGGTGGGAAGGTAACAGCGTTCCGTGTGCCTTTGGCATTTAGTCATGCCGGTCACATGATCACGGAGATGTCTTCGGACAGCGCTGGCTCTTCGGCTTTGAAACGGAGATGAGCACGACCCCCTAGAGTCAGGAACGACTAGCACATATGTGCAAGGGGAACCTTTACCTTTAATCCAAAAATGATTAGCTAAAAATATTCCTACATTTGGGGCAGGCACTGTTGGTATTATTTACCTATCAGGTTTGCAGAATGGGTGCATACTGATCCAGATTGTTTCAGTGCTTACCAATGAACTCATTTGTGCATAGGTGACCCCATCCTTTCTCCTACCTCGACAGGATTAATGTTAGTTACTTGGAAAAATATATAGTATGTAGTGCATGGGCTGCTTGTTCTTCTGGGTGCCTTCTCATGAAGTAGTTGGTTAGCTTGTAAGTGTGAAAAATGGTCAAAAATTACTTTTTTCATGTTAATTTCAAATAGTCACTAAAAAAACTGTTGCATGGCAAGAATTACTTGTATCAGTTGTGCTCATTCTGCCTAAATGTAAGAATAGAGTCTCTTTGATTGTGGTATAATAGAAGACTTTTATAATTGATCTACTTAGGCTTAAACATATAGCATTTGGAAAGTTCTGGATTTCTTTTAAACATTCGAAAAACATATACTTTTAATAAATGTGGTTAGTAAATGCTGAAAACCATGGCTGGTTAAACTAGGACTGATTAATAACCCTGAGTGTTTTTGTTATTATGAAAAAGCTTACCATCAGGGACCCAAATAGCTCTCACACTATTTATTTTTAGGAAGGCCATTGCAATTATTCTGTTTCACCAAACATTTGTAGTTCAAGTAAGAGTTAAGAGTTAGGTTGCCCTACAGTGGCTGAAGTTTTATTTCTTAATTTCTGATTTAATTTTTATATTTATTTTAAGTAGTATACTTTTTAAGATTTGGGGGGTTAGAGTTTATGTACTGTTTTAATTGTTTTTTTTTTATTTTGAACTTTGAAACTTATCACTGTGAAAAATCTTGTGACTCAGGTGAATATAAATATTAAAATTAATTATAAAACATGTTTCCATTATTGTGGAAATAATATTCCTCGTGTCCCACATTATATCCAAGTTTAATTGTTTGAAATAAGATATAATTTTTTCTAAAAGCAAATCATTTGGGCATATGACCCCATGTTTAAAAATAATACTTGATTTACCACATTCCTTCTAACATGGTAGTAATTTGGAATAACTGGATAGGTAGAAAAAGCCAACAATGGACTAACTTGCACAGTCTTGTAAATTTAAACACTTAATTAATTGGCAGTTCGAAATTCCTTCTCTTGGGCATTGTAATAAGCTCAGGGATCCACCTTGCTGTTAATTTTACTGAGAGTACCATGGTTCTTAAAACCATGTAAACAGCCTAGAATGTCTACAGTAGCAAGAAGATGTACAGGGAGTCTCCATTTTAAGAGCAGGTCCGTTCCTAAGTCTGTCTTTAACTCAAATTTGTATACAAAGCAGAGTTTGTACTTATGAAGTGGACTGCCTGTTACTAAAAATGGCAGACAGAGTTCTCCTTCCTTGAACTACAAAACTGCTGAAGTCACACAGTGTTTTCATAAATTGCTGAAAACAGGTTGTGTATTAAAAACGTGTGACTTCAGTGGTTCATGAAAAGATTGCATGGCTTCAGCAGTTTGTTGGCTTGAGGAAGGCGAATGCTATCCACCATTTTGAGTAACAGGGCAGCCTGGTCATATGCACAAGTTGTCTGTAAATCAGATGTTCTTAATCCAGGAACTGCCTGTATTATAAGGTATTTTGGAGGATTCTGAATTCAAGGCAGGTTACAGTCTCCTAGTACCATATTGAGAGCCAAGGAGAAATGCAGTTCCAAGACTTGAATGCGACCCAAAAGTTTTTATTTAATTACAATATTAAATGTAATAAAATAGGAAAATTATTAACTAGAGAGGGAATAGTTTCATAAATTGTAATAAATATTATTCCAATAAATTCTTTGAATACAGATTCTAATATTCTCCTTAGCCTGAAAAAGTTTACCTTTGCTTTGAGTCGTCAGTTCTACCAATCTGAATTGTTCATTTTCTTTCCATTGAAACGTTACAACTTATATTTTTAATGAAAGCCCTTGAGTGTTCAAGAGCTTCCACATGAGGGCACTCTGGGACCATTTAAATGGTTTTCAGTTCAATATTCATATGTGTTTTAGCTGGTTTCAGCCCATTTTATATATATAAAAAATACAACATACAGTATTGTTTGTGTGACATAAGTTGTGTACCAGTCTAGATCCTACATTCTTGAAGAATAGTCAGACATTGAAAGAGGAAAAAAGAATAGTAGCAATAATAATGATTGCTAACATGAGTTATAACACACTTGTATATTTTTAAATTTTAAATGTAGCTTCATTTCAGTAATAAATTCAAGGGCATCCTCAATTATTATAAGAATGTCAGTTCAATATTTTTGAGTTGTTGAAAGACATGTTAAGCACACACAATCTTTGTCATTAGTTGCTTATCTAGAGCAAATAATTACTCCTGGCCAAGTAATCTGCCAAACTATACAAACTTCTCTAATACATTTCTGCTTAACACTAGGAAACATTGTTTTCTTTTGCAAACAGGTTGGACAAACACATCTTCTGTAATATGCAGTTTGTTGCTAACACATATTTCCCCAATAATATTAGGGTGGCACTGAACAATTTCAAATGATATTTGTGGGGAATTGTAGCACAACTGGATTTTTTTCAATCTGCACTTCTGTAATATATTCAATTGTATTGTATTTAGAATTACTTGTTTATAAGTTTCAATATATTTAAATGGAATATTTGTTTGTTTGTTTTTAAAGCAAAGGTCTAAAAACTTGAGCACAGAGATTCACTTGCATGAAAGGGGTGGCAAGATAACCCTTCATGATAGCTCCAAAATTCTACAGGTACTGCAAAAAAAAATAATAATGCTGAACAGAGTAGACTCAAAAGATAATGACTGTTATCTGATTAAAGCTATAATAAAATACAATACTTCATCCTATTCTTGGGAATGTTTGTCTTCATATAGCATTTTAAAGAACTAAGTGTGACCGCTGTTAGGACCAGGGGATTGGAAACTCACACAAACTTTATTTGTATATATAACTAGGTATCATTCTCAAAACTATAGTAGATACATTAGAGATTATCATTATTTCAGAGGGGAAAAATAACATCCATGTTAAGGCCTGGAATGAAGCAGGGTTTTGCAAACAGGTAAAACAAACAATTGGGACAAGCAACTTGGTTATTAAGCAAAGTCACTAAGTGAAAAATCATGTGACCAGGACTGCTTACAATTTTGAGCTTTCTTTTGCTTTACAATGTCAAAAGGATGTGACCCAAACAGCTTAGTGAGTCCAAACAGCAGCAACTCAACTCATGAGGAAGTTAGGTAAAAGGGTAAATCGTATAGCCCCTTTTCCCAACCCCCTGCTTTTTGGAATGCTCATCCCAGCATTGGGATAATTAACAGGAAAATAATAAAATGTTTGCATTTACATTCATTGGAGAGAAAGGGATTACAAGAGACTAAGGCATACAGTGAGGTATACACATTGAGAAAAGTGTGCTAGCACCAGTTGCTTGCCTATGTGTGTGCAGCTTTGAGCAAAAAAAGCCTTTAGTATGAAACTGGCAGGGGTGAAATGCTACCTGTTCGCTCCGGTTCAGCATACGCAGTACGCACCAAAAGAAGGCTTGGGAAGGTAAGTAGAACAGCGAGGGGTGGATCAGCTGTGCCGTGCGGTTTAGCTTCACTAGAAAGAAGGAAATCCTGCTTTCTAGCAAAGCTAAACCGCACGGCACAGCTGATTGTTGGATCGTAGATTTTTTTTAACTACCGGTTTGACTGAACCAGTAACTTTTTAAATGCGCAGCGCATGTTTGGTGCACACTGCGCATGCACACGCAGTGTGCGTTTGGTGCGCATGCACATGCACAGTGTGCATTTGTTGCACAGCATGGACTTGGTGCGCATGCGCAGCCAGCAAACCTGTAGCAAACCGGTTCAGATCTCGCCATTGGTTGTAAGTAATCCCCAGTTAATCCCCTGCCATAATTGGGACAGGAATTCTGCAACTGAGTGATATTATATAGCAAAAAAAAAATTATATCACATGACCACACTGACTTACAATGGCAGTTCTGGTTGCTGTTAATTGGTCTATTAAGCATGATGGGGTTTATTAAGCACGATGTCACATGACCATGGCTTGCAACTTCCTGCTAGCTTTGCCTTTTGGAAGTTGGCTATGAACATTGTGAATAGCAATTGTGTGAGTGTGGGGCACTCCAAGTATTGTAATTGTCCACTGGTTGCCAAGTGCCTTAATTTAAGGATTGGCCATAAGATTCCACATTCAGCACCATTGCAACTTTGAATGGCCACTGAACCAGCAGTCACTTAAGTGAGAACTGCCTATATTACTCCAAAAATAAATATCAAGGGAGTAACAGGTTTATAATTAATGTAACAGAACATATCAACCACAAAAAAAGACAGAAACAGTACACCCCTTACCTGTTGTCATTAGCTTGGTTTTCTATGTTTGTAATCTTAGTCCCATTTTTTTTCACTATGCTGCTTGATTTTCTGTCAGCTTTATTAGGTCATCTTCCTTACTCTCTATCTTTTCATTACTAGAGCTTGCAGATCATTTGCATTTTCATCATCAGCACAGAGCGGGTTATTGATGTTTTGCCTCCAGTGTTAAAACCATGCTCATCTTCCAATCCAGTCTTCCTCAATATATATTCAGCATATAGGTTGGATAAATAAGGAAAGAATATGTAGTTGTATACTGGTATATGCTTTCATAGCCGCCATCAATTAAGTAGTAATGAGTTTTCAGGCTGCACGGCTGTTGTCTAAATCAGGGGCCTCCAACCTTAGCAACTTTAAGACTTTGCTGGCTGAGGAATTCTGGGAGTTAAAGTCCACAAGTCTTAAAGTTGCCAAGGTTGGAGACCTCTGGTCTAAATGGCCAAACTAGACCATGGCCTTTCAGCCCAAAAGCTCATCACTGCTTAAGTATGCATTCTTTTGCCAACGTGGAATCAATCTGTGTTGCCGTTTTCTGTCCAGACTGTGGTTTCCTGACCTATGTATAAGTTTATACACGAGGACGGGGATTTATGGGATTCCCATTTTCATAAGGATAGTCCATAGCTTGATGTCAACATAATTTAACACTATTCTGTAATCAATTTAGCACATGTTTACCTTTTTTGTTGTTGCTCTTTGGCTTTTCAATTATCTAGTGTGAATCTACAATAATGTCTTTTGTTCCTTGCCCTTTTCTAAAACCATCTTGAACATCCAATATCTGCCTTTCCATAGACGGATCTAGTTTGCATTGGAAGATAAAGGTAAAGGTAAAGGTTCCCCTCGCACATATGTGCTAGTCGTTCCCGACTCTAGGGGGCAGTGCTCATCTCCGTTTCAAAGCCGAAGAGCCAGCGCTGTCCGAAGACGTCTCCGTGGTCATGTGGCCGGCATGATTAAACGGCAAAGGCGCACAGAACGCTGTTACCTTTCCACCATATTTTGCTTCTTGCATTTTTTACGTGCTTTCAAACTGCTAGATTGGCAGAAGCTGGGACAAGTAACGGGAGTAATTGTAATTCCAAGTAATTCCAAATAATTCTAAGTAATTGGAGGATAGTACTCATTATTTTGATCCCATGTGAAATTAAAAATATTGTATGATAGTTTACACATTCTGTTAAGTCTCCTTTCTTTGGATTGATACATAGGCTTCAATCTTTTAATTGATTGGCCGGACTGTCAATCTCCAGATTTGTTAGCATAGTTTGGTTGGAACCTTGACTGATTCATGTTCTGTTGCTTGCTGTATTTCTGTAACTTTTGCTAATTTTTGTTGTGAGCTTTCCAGAGCTATGCTCTGAGATGGGGTGATGATCATACAAATCTAATAAATAAATAAATTATGACTAGATGTTAATCTAACTTTGTCTTCTGGAACTAGGGCTTCTTGTAAATAGGAAATATCTTTTAAAATAGAGTTTCTAAACTTTTTACCATCATATCTCCCTTTAGTATAACCTTCACATATACACAGTCCTAAAAATCTAAACACCAAAATGAGCACAAATGAACAAGGGAATCAATATAGTTTGGGAAACAAACTTTGGGAAAAGTGGATTTATTATAATAATGTACTAAAAGGTTCTTCACACTTCCCCTGGACTCTGTCTGCATCATCTCAAGGAAGGTACACCTCACAGTTTTGAAACCTCTGTTCTAAGGAATCTTGAAAGTTAACAAATTTACTGTACAGAATTTTAGTATACTTCTTCCATCTTCATTTCGTCTTATTTGAATCCCTTACAATCTGTCTATTGGTGTTCTTTAGAACACCAATTTGAAGTTGAAAGGTCTTTCTGAGTTCGAGAAATCTTTTGGAAATGTTTCCTGCTTCTATATTTAGTATCTTTACTTGTCTCTTGTAACAGCTCTCTGAAACTCTTTGTAAAATTCCTCCTTGTGATCTTTATCTTTCTTGGCTTTGGTTTCTCTTCTTGGCCATTTTCCTAATTTGTTCTGATATTCAATTTGCTCTCTTCTATTTCTTAGTCTTTTGCAATCTCTTTTTCATATTCATCCTTAACAACCTTGATTTCATTCTATAGTTCCTCTGATTCTCTAATAATGAATTTCAGGCCTGGTGTGGGCTTTCAAAATGCTGTATATTGGTAACTAATCAATTTTGTCCTACTTTTCTTTGACTTGGAAGTTGCAAATGATTACTTCATGATTTTATTCCACAATCGGTCCCTGGCCCTGTTTTTACTGCTAAAACAGTATTTCTACCTTCTTCTACCACTAATATTGTCATTTTTCTTTCTGTGTATTCCTTCTTGTGTATGTGTGTGGGGGGGTATGTCACTTTGATTGCTTGAATATTGTAATGCAATGAAGAAGTAATTGAATTGGCTTCATTTCCGTTTCCTACACCATACAACCCATCTAGTTTCTTCCCTATTATTTCAAATTTTGGTATTCCAGTCTCCAAATACAAATATCACTTCTTGCTTGCATGGTCTGTTGACCATAAAACTTATCAACCTCCTCTTTTCCATGAGTGGCATGTACTGAAGAGTTGTCCACACAATCTCTTTGATATTGTTTGGTCATTGACTATATTGTCTCCAAGTAATGCCTTACTATATTCCACCTAATTATGAAAACAATGCTGTTTAATCTTTATTTTTCAAGTTCTGAATAGTGAACTATGAATGTCTGAATGAATAATTCTGAATTCCATTCTGATGTCATTATATAATTGATTCTTTTCATCTTAACTATATTGTCCAGTGGTGTCAGATTAATAATAAGCCATTCTTATTCCTAAAGGTCCTAAATTCTTCCTCAGTAGCATATTGAGCAATGGAGAGGCCAGTCATCTGGTATTATATTGTCAGTTACTTTAACTCATCTGTCTGTGTAATTTTGTTAGTAAAATACAGGATCACTTTCTCCCATTAATGCTGCCTGGTATAGGTGCTGCCTGCTTTAGTTGTGTACCTAGTATTGCCTTCATGCCTTGGGTGATCATGTTGGGAGTATCTACTTTTGATTTATATTCTGAGTATTTTTTACTCATTCCAGCAACCACCCATCACAAAGACAGTGAGGTAACATTTGTTGTAAACGTTACTTGTTCAGACTGGGATGCTAAGCCCTCCTGTTATTTCTAATGTATATCTTTTATCAGTACTAGTCAGAAAAGCTAATGATAAGGGATTCTGGTAGTTGTGGTTCATTCTAAGCATTCCAAAACTCACATGGATACAAGAGAATATAACGACCATCTTTTAGTCCTCTGTAAGTTTGAAGGGAGAAATTGAGCAATACAGTTTCATGTGCCATTGAGACTGTCTATTTTGCATGATCAGATATGCTTATAATACATTAATAATTTAATTAACGTATGACATTAATACTTATTACTTAATAAGTATTAAGTTATTGATACTTATGGTGTGATTCACTTACATTCTTTCAGCATCATTTATTCATAACTACTGTGCTAGATTGTAATTTTATATTGTGATTATATGTCATCCTACATATGCCATATGCTAGGGTTAACTTTAGACTATACATTTCATAAATAAATAAATATACTGTTGTGGTGGGGAACCCTGACAATGAATGCATAGTTGCTTATTTAGATTCCAGTAATATAATAACAGAGAGCCAATTTGGTGTAGTGGTTAAGGCAGGGGTGTCAAACTCAAGACCTGAGGGCCGGATCTGGCATGCAGGGTGCCTAGATCTGGCCCATGGGGGGCCAGCTTGGAAATAGCAAAGGACTGGCCCATGGTGCCTCTGCCAGTGAAAACAGGCTCTCAATCTCCATTTTCGGTTGGGACGGCTTCCTGCAACCCTCTGTCAGCAAAAACAGAGCTTGAGAGGGCCGAGTGATGTCATGCTGGCCAGACCCACACTAGCCCCCGCGAGGTCAAACACAACCCTGATGCCGCCCTCAATGAAATCGAGTTTGACACCACTGAGTTAAGGATCTGGCTAGAAACCAAGAGACTATGAGTTCAAGTCCTGCTTTAGCCATGAAGCCAGCCTGGTGACCCTTTGCCAGTCATTCACTCACAGCCCCAGGAAGAAGCAGTGGCAAAGTACCTCTGAACAAGCTTGCCAAAAAAAATAGTATTTGGTGACAACTAGTCCAAGTTGTCACCAAGAGTCAACACAGACTTGAAGGTACAAAAACAAAGCTTAGTAACATCATGTTTCATAAAACTCTTATATAAGAATCTCAAGATACACCTTGGATATAGCAAGATTTTCTCCATTTTCTGCCCTGCCCAGGAAAAAAAATGCTGAATGTCCAAAAACTGAATATTGATTATGTTTGAGGAAAGCTAATGCACTTTTTTTCATATTGTAGGCGTGCTCAATGGCTCAAGAATCCCCCAAAACGTCAGCAGCAGAGATTTCTGTGACAAGCAATGGAGAATTGGAAGACATTCATGAGCACAACTATAACATGGTATGACACTATAAATATCCCCTAAATTGCTTGGCAGTAATCCAGGTTTACTAATGATTAAGCAATCCAAGAAATGGAGAACTTGTGTCAGGGTAGCCGAGATTTTCCTGATGGGAGAAGCCTTATTCATTAAAAATGAGTATTTTATTTCTTGAGCTACACATAAAATAGAATAAACTAAAACTGGACAATCATTTGTATCCGTTTAGTTTTTAAAATGTAGAGGGTTTAAAAAGGAAGCTCAAATCTAGCAGCATGAGTGAAATTTAAAATAGAATTGAGGACGATAAAATTGAAGTGAGAAATGCTAGGCAGACTATTTTAGAGATTTGCATTCATGAGATGTAAAAGAGTGGAACAGAAATGAATGTTATAAAAGTCCAAGGGGAAAAAATGATAAAAATTAATGTCCTATGAAAATGTTGAAAAATGTAATGTTTCGTGATAGATATAATTGGTACATTATTAAAATATGGATATGGTTTTTATGAGGTGTTTATGGGCTGTGCAAGTTATTGAACATGCACGTAAAGACTGTGGCTGTGACTGATTATTAGAAAAACGTTGTTTCTGATGCAGAGTGAAATACAGCAAAAGTAAGTAACAAAACTACAGAAAGAAAAGTCTTTGTTAAGTCTTTAAAAAATTTAAAAAGCAAGTTACAATTTTAAATTCTACATCTCTGATGAGTAGCAAGATTTATGCAGAGTATGGCTCAGGATGAAAAGTTCTCCAGAAGAAGTCAAAAATTATCTTATACCTCACCTTATGTGCAAACCAGGTCACTAGTAATTAATGTTACCTCAGAGGCACAGTGATGCAGCAGATGTCCTTCTAGTAAATATTGGTGTTAGAGAAGAGGTAAAAAGACAGATATAAATGAAAAATTAAGATAAAGCGCAGCTTCAGCATTATGTACCAATTTTGAATATTGCGTAAAAGTTTAAAATGGAATAAATTTAAGCCTGGCAAGTGTTCCGTGCCAACCAGACCTTGGGGAAAAAATAGTGAAACTATATATATGTTCTAATTTTTGGAAGCAGTCAAATGAACAATGAAGACAGACTTCTGGCATATTTTCATGCCTATTATGGTCATTAACATTGGGGCTTTGAAACTAAAGCTGACAGCTTTTCTATAAAGACTGAATTTTGTAAATGATTAAAGCTTTATCCCTGCTTATTGTTCATTGCTGTAAAACTTCGGCACTTTGTAGGAAATAAGAAAATATTTTCAGTTGCCAAAACATGGGCGTGGAAAGGATTGAGAGAGAATCTGGGATATTTATAGAAATCCCCAGACAGCACAGAGTGCTAACTTTAAAGAAATACAAAGATCCAGGGAAGTAAAAGGATATATTCTTATGCTGAAACTTGAAAAAACAATTATTTAAAAAAACCTAATACCAACCACACACCTATATCAGTGGTGAAGATATGTGCTAGAGACACCTTAATTCGACTTCAATTAAAAAAATAAAAAAAACCTCTTAGTTCAGTTGGGATAGGGGAAGTGTTGCCCTTCATATCTGAAAATCAGGGAGTTCTAGGGAAATTATTTTAGTTCAATGCAAGTCCAAATAGTAAGTATTTTATTCAACTGAACCAGAAAGTAACATAACTAAAAAAAGAGAGAAAATTCCTTGTTTTAATTATTCATTAATAAATTACTGTTAGGATTTATTTTAAAGACATCTTTTCAGTGTGCCATAATGCTTAATGGCAGAAGCTGGTTTCAATGCTATCTTTACAATATTCTCGTTTCTGTAAATTTTATGGATTTCTCTATAGTTTAACGCTATTGTAAACATTGTTAATGTGCATATTGTTGTTCCATCTACATAATGATAATTTCTTGACTATGTAATTAAATACACTTGCATATACAATTTGGCCATAACTATTTAGTTTTTAGAGAAATTCCAAGAGATGTCTGCACATATCACACACTGGTAACTTATTACACATGACTGAATGGAGCCTGCCCATTAAGGTTGTATGTTGTAATGATCATAAATGTTGGTCACGGGACCTCCAAGGGGGCCGAACCATCAATTTCGAATTCAGATCATAAGTTCCCTGTTTTGACTTGGTTGTATGTCAAGGACTATCTGTACATAGAACTTTGTTTTGCTGTGTTTCTGTCTTCATCCTCCAATGAAATGCTATAATATGGCAGGATTTCATTTATTTATCCAAGCAAGTACAGTATCAAAGCCTGGTTTTGCAAATGTGCTTCAAACCAAAATGTCATGTTTTGTTGACCTGCCAATTACAAATGGTTATCCATCATTCAGTTAAATATTGTTTTAGTTTGATGACTGGCTTAAATATTATGGAACAGACAAATGTAAAGTTCATTGTATGCATTGTATTTTATATTAAGTAAACAAATGTAGAATTGCTTCAGTCTCTAGTCTTTGCACCTTCCTCTCTCACATACATACATACATACATATATATGAAAGGAGGGAGCAAAGGCTAGAGACTGAAGCAATTCTATATTTGTTTACTTAATATAATATATATACATAGAAAGAGAAAGAGATTTCCACTTTTTGAACCTTCTCTATCTCCATCTTTTTCACAAAATCTCTGGCTTGATCTTTGTCTTCTAGTGATATTTCATTAAATGGACGAAATAGCAAAGTATGCAAATAAGGCATGAATGTATCAAATTAGAAGCATGAAATGGGGAAAAAATGAAATTCTGAGGCTCTAACGGGTTAATAACGTTCTATGGCATGAATTTAAATTGAAAGGGTAATTTTCCAGTTTAATTTTGAATTGTGTCCGAATAGGAACTTCAGATTTAATTTGTTCAGTTCATTGTCCTCATTGCTAGCCCCCAACTCTTAAGAAGTCAATGACTAGGAGTACTGATAGAACTTGCCTCACTGCCATTTTGCTGATGGAGAAATTTCACCAACAGAAGCAAGAGTGCAGATTATGTGCAAGGATGGCTAGTTTACTGCTCAAATACTTATTTTCAGAACAGCTGAAAGAAAAGGACTGTTAAAATTGACGCTCATTGTATTTTAAGTGATCTAAGATTTTTGTATCTGTAATTTACATAAGTTTGCAATGATTTTTGATACAAAGACCTAGTTTAGAGGTTTAACTTTTCTATCTAAGCAACCACAGTTGTTTAATTAAACTATTAGATAATAGAATTTTTATCCATAAATGTATCTGTGATCAATCTCAGCTCTTCAAACAGTTACCCCTGTATTGGGAAACTCTTCCTTGTAGAAGGCTTAGTATCAGTCTTGAAAAATGCCTTCCAGTTTGGAATCAATTAGTCTAGGTTACACAAGGGGGTCTCTTAAACCTGGGAACAGTTGTAATTGAGCATTGTGTTGTCATTAAAATAGAACATCATGACACCATAAAATAGATTCCAAACTATAGAACACATTTTTCAAGATGACTTAAAGACTGCTATTATGCCTAAATGTTCCCTTATTTGGGATTTTTACATGGATATTCCCTTTTATTCAAACATTTCTAAGGAGTTGAAGCGTTCTTTGCCAGCTGGACTTGGTTTGTCCGAAACACAGATCACATCTCATGGCTTTGACAGTACCAAGGAGGGGACTATTGCAGTTGGACCTTTTCAAGGTAACAGAATTCAGTGTGTACTATTAGTAAATATATGTATAAAAACATAGAATAAGGAGTATTCTGTAGCCTTCCATTTACTACAGTGATTTCAGCAGTAAAATGTACACGCTACCAATAATTGGTAACAAAACAGTGGTTGAGAATCTAACGGGTAAACACAAAATAGCTCTGTGATTTAGTCACCATATGAAGAATGTAATTGATTGCCTTTTGTTTCAAGTAGTCATAAATTCAAAGTCTAGTTCACTTTAAGATTTGCTTCAGTTTCACCAATATTTTGTGCATTAAAAATATATTGATTAAATGAAGATGGATGTTGATGGCATATGTCCCATTTCCAGGTCCCTCATCATTACCCATGTCTCCTGTTATATCGCCTAGCAGTGCTGCAGCCTGCAGACTGGCTGGACAAGGGAATGATTTAGTTATTCCCAAAGGTATTCAGAGGTCTAAGCAGTTAATGGCTTGCTGATACAATACTAACTCCCATCTTTGCCAATACTTCCTTGACTTGTGATTAACTGCTATGGCTAAGTAGAATGCTGCCTTTTATGCTGCTTGGCTTGTCAAATAATTACCTTTTCTTTTCTGCATACTATCTTCCTTCAGTATTAAGCATGTCCACAGAAGCATTCAGTAAAAATGAATTGTGAGAAATGTTAATTAGAATGATTTTTTGTGTCAAATTTTATCATCATAATACTAAATAATGATTGTGTTGAATAATCCATTGTAATGAAAATACGATTTACAAATCTATATCGACACAAAATTGAAAATTTGTGCTTCTATTTGTACCTTTTTTAAAGTAAATAACAGAATGATTCTTGGTTTTATGAAAATTATACTACCATTGTTGAAATGCATTATAAGATGAATAAAAATAGATTCAAAAAGTTACTAAAACTACTGGTATTTTAAAAATAATAAAATAGTGAAGTTTGAAAAGGGTAGGAAAATAAAAAAAATTACTGGGGGTATGCAAAATATTTCAAACTCGAATTCATGCAATCATTTTAAAGGGTCATTTTGCAGTTGACTAGTTTGGGAATATTTCAAGCTCAAAACGAGTACTTGCAGAAATGATAGTTAGTTTTGCATTCAGAACAACTTCTTCCAATTCAAACTGGTTGTTTGGTGTTCAAAATGATTTGTACTTCTCTAATATATTTTGGTGTTGAAAAGTTTATAATATACGTGCCAAGCAAGCTTTTCTGGATGTGCTGGTACCCAAATGTCAACCACCAAAATATTCTGTATTGTAAGCACAGACTTGACTTTATTTGATTCATCACATTTGGAAAAGAATCTTCTAAGTTTTAAGTAAACCTTTGAAATGGCAAAGCAATGGTGTAGTATAATCACATTGGCAGGTGTCAAGTTAAAAGTAACCAGGATGTGAATATTACAGTTAGGTTATCTTTATACATATATCAGTCTAAACAAATAAAAGGACTTGCAAAGTGCTACCAAGGTAATTTGTGCTTCCTATGCCTGCTGGATTTAACATTCTCCAGATGTCCCTGAATTGGAACCCTCCAGAAGTTCTGGGCTTGTGTTTCTTAAAAGACCTAGCCATTATAGTAAATAGTCAATGCTGAATGGAATTATAATCTGAAGCATCTAGACATTATCAATTTGGGAAATGCAGCTTTAGATGGAATTCAGACACTTCCAAAATAAATTATTAATTACATGAACAGAGTAACCATCTATGGCAACATGGATTATTGGTGTTTTTTGTATTTGTCATCATATCTAAACATTTTTTCAAAGCACCCAGTCTTTCTGATAAAATGAAAAAAGAGAAGTCACTAGGCTCCCTTTAGATATTGATGATATTTTAGTCACTAGTTTTATGTAGATACTAAACAATACTGGCAGGAGGCGCGATCACTCTGTGCTTCAAGATCCAAGCACTTCACAATGGGGTGAGCTTTCATTACTTGCCCCAGCTCCCGCCAACCTGGCAGTTCAGAAGCATGCAATGCAAGTAGATAAATAGGTGCCACTTTGGTAGGGAGGTAACCTTTCTGTGCATGTTGGTGTATAGCCACATGACCACAGAAAGTGTCTTCAGATAACACTGGCTCCGTCAGCTAAGAAATGGAGATGAGCACTGATCCCTAGAGTCGGACACGATTGGACAGGAGAAACCTTTACTTTTACCTTTTAAAAAATATTGAGGATTAAAATACACTTTTTTGGAATCCACAATATACTGCTAAAAATAGAGCCATAATACCTTAATATTACATTGGAATCAGGCATTCAAATAGTAGCTTTGTTACTAATCTAATTTCATATTTGAAACTTCTTCTTAAGTTTGTAATAATACTGAATTCTAAAATGATATTCTCAACTTTACTTGTATTTTTTCATTGACTTCTGTGAATAGCTGGATTACGCTGCTATCTTTTAATTTTGAGGAAGATGGAAAACAAATTAAAGGATATTAAGCTGTAAAGAAGTATGAATCTGGTTTGGAAAACACAATTATTTTGTAATTGTGCTTTCAATGTTTTCTAACAGAATAAATCATAGATATTTTCTCTTTCATAACAATGTATTTGTAGCGGTCACTGGAATCCCTTTGGAACAGAAATATCTCCAGCTTCTTGTGCTTTGAATGACTGATTCTCAATTCACACCTGAAATGATGAGCTTTAAAAAAGAGCCCTTCCTTTTTAAAAGTGATTTAAGTGATAAATGTTTGTTTAGAAAAATCTCAGAAGAGATAGTATCTGAGGAAGGAGTTGTTAATCTATGACCTCCACCTAAAAACTACTCCTTGGCATCAGTGGAACACTTGAGTAGATAAATGCACATAAACACTTCAGTGGATAATTGCACATATGTGTGTTGGGAGGAAATAGGATTGCTGTATCCACTTGTAGGTTGGCTTTTGCTTCCTTGATGCCTGCCATGCAATTCTCAGGATGAAAAAGGTTTCTTATCTATGTGTATGTCCTATATGTCTTAACAGAACATAAAAACACTAATGTGGAATAATTGGATCACCCACAAAAGTATGATAAGCAAACTTGGAAACCTGATCTGAAGTAAAGTCCAGGTTTCCAACATGCATTCCAAAATGTTGTGATAAATGGTACATTTCCATTAATGATTTCTGCATATGGGGTTGGATTTATACATTATACTCAATCATTAACCATAGAGAGGCATAAACCATGATTGACAAATCACTAATCACGTTGGATTGAGACAGTTTCTCAGATAGTCTAGACCAGGGGTGTCAAAGTGGCGGTCTGCAGGTCGGATGCGCCATGTACAGGCCATGCCCACCCCAGCTCCACAAAGGGAAAAAACATTGCAAAATGTCATGTGAATGCAACGTGATGCTGCAAGTTTGACACCCGTGGTCTAGACCCATGCCATACAGGGCTTTAAAGGAAATTAGCAACACCTTGAATTACACCCGGAAGAAACTGGTATGTAGCCTGCAGAGCAGCAGTGTGACATGGGCCTGTCTGTGAGCCCCAAGAACTTTCCGTGCTGCTGCATTCTGCACCAGTTGTTGCTTCCAAATACTCTTCAAGGGTAGCCCTATGTAGAGCACAGTACTCCAGGTCATAGATGACTAGGGCTTGAGTGACTGAGCGCAGGAAGTCTCCATCCAGAAACGGATGCAACTGGCACACAACAGGAAGTTGCACCAAGACTCTTCTGACTGTGACTGCCACCTGCTCTTTGAACAGAAGTTGAACAGAGTACCCCCAAGTTGGGCACTGGGTTTGTTTGGGGTAGTGCAATCCCATCCAGAACTAAAGATGTTAAAGAGTCTCGGAACTTGGAGCTCCATGCTCCCAAAGTCGTTCGGTATTGCCAGGGTTTAGTCCAGTGATGGCTAACCTTTTCGCCATCATGTGCCAAAAGTGGGTGGGGGGTGGGGGGGACTTTTGGCACGGTGGGCCCGATAGGCCTGTTTTTTGCTCTCCCCAGGCTCCATAGCCTTTCTAGGAGCCTGGGGAGGGTGAAAGCGGCCTTCCCCACCCCACTGGAGACCCTCCAAAGGCTGGAAACGGCCTGTTTGCCGACTTCTGGTGGGACCGGAAAGCCCGTTTTTCTCTCTCCCCAGGCTCCAGAGCCTTTCTGGAAGCCTGGGGAGGGCAAAAACAGCCTCCCCCCCCCCGAGGCCCTCTGGAGGTAGGAAACAACCTGTTTCTCTACTTCCAGTGGGCCCAGAAGGCCAGAGCTGAGCTTGCGTGCCCACCGATATGGCAACGCATGCCAACTGTGGCACGCATGCCATAGGCTCGCCATCACGGGTTTAGTCGAAGCTTGTTGACCCCCATCAAGGCCCCCACAGCTTCCAGACATTGTGATAAGGTAGCAACAGCATCAATTGGTCACTAAGGATGGAGATGGGAGTATTGAGTATTATCTGCATATTGATGATACCTTAACCTCTGGTAGTGAATAATCTTATCCAGCAACCTCATGGGATGTTAAAAAGGAGTGGCGAGAGTACTGAGCCCTGAAGAATGCCACAAAGGAGTGGCCATGGGCTGAATCTCTCAGTCCTTTTCACAAAACATAGCTTTTAATTCATGGTTGCTTTACATCACTGTGAAGGAGTGGCCTGTTAGTTCTGGTAAAACATGAGCATGTGATGAAAATAGAAGAGATGATGTGCCTTTCTGTACATTTCTGGAAGAATTATTTATATTTAATATTTAATTGTCCCTTAATGCAAACAAAACATGAGAATCCTGCAGAATCTTTTGCAGTTGCTTAATTCTAATTTACTGCTAGTTGTGATTTAAATGCAAGCAATGTTAATTCTCAGACTTTGCCATAATCTAATTATTGTACTATTTCCTTTAGTACCATGCTGAAAATAAAGTTGCCTTATCTCTCTTTAATACATTTAAAGAGCTCTAAATAAGCTTTGACTCACTTACCTGTGATTTCTAAATAGGCAATCCAAGAATGCAGCAGAAAAGTGGACCCGTTGTTCTAGCAGAGGAAGTAAAGAATCCAGCTATGGAAAAACTCGAGCTTGTAAGAAAATGGAGTTTAAATACATACAAGGTTTGTATTAGTTTCGTTGTAGTAGCCAAGTGATTCAGGTATTTCATCTGCCATGAAATGTTGCATTTTAGCACTTTAAGGCTGATATGCAGTTAAAATAATAATCTTCCTCTACTACAGTAATTTAATGGGAAGAAACTTTTTGCAGCAGTGGTATTTAGCAAGGAAAGCAATTTGTTTCCTATAGTTTATTTTTCTAAGGTTATTTTTAAACCTGTGTCACTCTCCTTGGATTCAAATGAGACATTGAGATATTACAAAAAACTATGTTACTGAGCAGCCCTAAATAAATGGGTCAAAGCAAGACATGGGGTCATTCTAAATATTCACCTGACAATTCCTGAATAGCTGAAACTTGTCTCATTGCTCGTATTTGCTTGTGGCTGCCCTTTCGTGGTACCTGGAGGTTGCAGGAGCCTGGATGGGGGACTTCAACTGAACCCTAATAAGACAGAGTGGCTGTGGATAAGTGGAGTCTTGGGATCTGGAGGTTTATCGTTAGTTCTGGATGGGGTGGTACTACCACAAACAGACCCAGTGCGCAACTTGGCGGGGTTCTTCTAGACTCATGACTCCTGCTTGAAGAGCAAGTGGCAAATCATGGCTAAGAGACTCTTTGCACAACTTTATTGGTGCACCAATTACTACCTTTTCTTGATCACTCTTTAAGAATATTTGGAAGCTACAATTGGTCCAAAATGCAGCAGCAACACACACAGTTTTGGAGGCCCCTCTGGTAACACATGTAATACCACTGTTACACGAGCTGCACTGTTTGCCAATTTACTTTTAGGGACCATTCAGAGGTCTTGGTTATTACCTTTAAAGCCTCTTATGGCATGGGTGTGGGATACCTGTGGAACCATCTTTCCCCAATGAGATCAGCTCATCCCGCTTGGGCTGGCGGAAGGGACCTATTGCAGATCCATTTGCCAAGGAATTTCGGCTGGTGGGATCCAGAGAAGAGCCTTTTCTACCATGGCTCCCACCCTTCGGAATATCTTGCTGCAGAATGTAAGATCCCCCTTCTCTTTTTTAGCCTTCAGGAAAAGACTTAAAACCTGACTATGCCAGATGGCTTTGATTCCTGAAGGAGAAGCTATTGGCTGGAGGTCATGAAATAGGGCAAACTTCATCTCACTTAGCAACAAAAATGTTGGGCTCAATTATCATCGTAAGTCGAGGATTACCTGTATAGAGAGAGACAAGATTACAAAATGCAAGTCGATTTGTGTTTCTGTGTTAATAATTTAGGGTGGAAAAAAAATTATGTCACCATGCAGAAGATTTCCAGTGAGGTTCTTTGTCGTTACTTTAATTTGGAAGAATTAGTTCTTTATAATAACTATCCTACCCTTAAGGTACCTATGTATCTACAATCAAAATGGGCGAAAGGCATTTTATTTCTTCAGATGTTAGTCTTATATAGCATAATTGTCATTTAAATTCTTAATGGAATGGAAATATTCCTCTCAACCTGGAAATACTTTGTTGGGTTAGTAAGTATTTCATTTTAGGAAGATATAGTATAAACCACAAGTGGTGTTTTTAGCAATAGCATTTAGACTTATATACCGCTTCACAGTGCTTTACAGCCCACTCTAAGTGTTTTACAGAGTCAGCATATTGCCCCCAACAATCTGGGTCTTCATTTTACTGATCTCAGAAGAATGGAAGGCTGAGTCAACTTTGAGCCAGTGAGAATCGAACTGCCAAATTGCAAGCAGCTGGCAGTCAGCAGAAGTAGCCTGCAGTACTGCACTCTAATCACTGCATCACTACAGCTCACCACGGTTTTGTTTTGTTTTTGTGGACTTCGAGAAGTTATGGTATCTATAGGTAGTCCTTTACTTACACTATAGTTTTGTAGAGGATAAACCAGGGGTGGGTTCTACTTACCTTTACTACCAGTTTACAATGGGATTGCACGCATGCACTCACTTTGCTCACACGCGCGCCTTGCTTCTGCACATGCGCAGATCGCTGATTACGACATCCGGGGCGGTGAGCGGGGCCTCCCGACAGTTTTACTACCGGTTCTTGCGAACCGGTCCAAACAGGGGG
This sequence comes from Pantherophis guttatus, assembly GCF_059756535.1. Taxonomy (NCBI): domain Eukaryota; kingdom Metazoa; phylum Chordata; class Lepidosauria; order Squamata; family Colubridae; genus Pantherophis; species Pantherophis guttatus. Next base: position 27,307,002 of record NC_142070.1, on the reverse strand, counting down.
CAACCCATCACTGGGATAAACCTTTGAAAAGTTTAATACTGGGTGTTTGAGAAAGAATCCCTCTGAACAGAGGGAAGATCTTCCAGCAAACTACTCAGTTGATTAACTGTAATGCCCGTCTATTCCCAAATTGGTAGCAGATTTGAAAACAAGATTCAACAGTTCTTCCCAATGCATGGTCAGTAATAGAGTGATTAAATGGTGCCATATGTCCTACAGAAGTAGGTGATTCTTTTAGCCAGTGCTTAGAACTACATATTTTGCTGTCAAATACAGTTTTCAGCCAGATATGTTGAATTTGAAATTGGGTATAGCTTATACTTCCCATATTTTAAATGTTCATATTTATGGCCTGCAACATATTATTTTAGTGACTTAGGAATTGTATGTGCATTCATTACTAGAAGATTTTATCAGTAACTTGTTCAGTTGATTTTCAGCACAGCTTTTATTTTCTTATATTAGATTAACTTAATCTTTAAAATAGTTAAACTTTAGGAAGGTATGTAGAGAATTTTTAAAAAGCAAGTGCAATATTTTTAGAATCAATTTATAATAACTCTGTAACATGAATGATGTTAATTTAAACAATTCACATAAACTATGGGTGAGAAACCAAACAACTTAATTTAAGATGCTCTCTCAAATTTTACAGTGTACTCGTCAAATTATCTCAGAGAAGCTGGGCCGGGGATCACGAACCGTAGACCTTGAATTAGAAGCTCAGATTGAAATATTGAGGGAGAACAAAAAGAAGTATGAGAATGTCCTGAAACTGGCGCAAACTCTATCAACTCAACTTTCCCAGATGGTGCATACTCAGAGACAGCTTGGAGAGGCTTTTGCAGACTTAAGTTTGAAATCATTAGAACTCCATGTAAGATTTCATTTATTAATTACCTTCATCCTCTGCTGAAATGCCTACATTTATGTTTAATCCAACTGGTAAAGACATTGGATCCATTAACTGGTAGCTTAATGGAAATAAATCCAATAATGCCTGCCTTCCACATTGCGTACCAATATGAATTAATACTGCTAATTTCAGCGCTCTAGGATTGGAGATGGTTATTTTGAGACATTGACTTCACTGTTTTGTAAACGTATTCTGTATTTCATGAATTTTATACCCAGAAAAAAAGCAACCTATTCATGCTCTATTGAAATCAAGAAGCATGTGCTATGCCCTTGGGAGTACTGGGAGAATGAAAAGCATAGTTGCAATGAAGTAGACATATTGCAGATCAGTAAGCTAACTGGGTTGCTTTCATATTGAGGATTAAAATATCTTGATTACTGTTATAATGCCAGTACAATTTAATAAAGAAGAATTAAGTATTCCAAAATTATATATTAACAGGAGGAATTTGGATACAATGCAGATACACAGAAGCTGCTTGCTAAAAATGGTGAAACTCTGCTTGGCGCAATTAATTTTTTTATAGCTAGTGTGAACACTTTGGTAAATAAAACTATTGAAGATACCCTACTGACGGTGAAGCAGTATGAAAATGCCAGGTAATGGCTTATATATTAGTATTTATTTTAATTTAAGTAGTTATTTATTGAACATTGAATTTACTTCTTAATGCAGCATAGTATTGGATCAGAATTTAGACATGTTCTAAAGCAGTCCTGTTAAAATCAATAAAATTTTTGTAATTTGTGAACGATACAGGTATGGCTGATTTTTGAAGTTTTCATTTTATTTGTTGGCTGCTTCAGTCACAAAGTGATTGTAGGGACCTTACACAACAGGATCAAAATATAAAATAAAAATAATAAAACATTGAACAAGAGTATACATTGCAACAGAGTAGTTTTTGGTCACTACAAGTTTTTATAACTGATATAAAATTAAGTTTGCTTTTTACTAGATTTATGTTCTCCCCAACAAAAGTTCAAAATAAGACACATAACTTTAAATTGTTTTTCCTAATAACCATTTAGAACTTGGTTTTCCCCACTTCTAGCCCAGCACTATAACCACTATTGCATATTAGCTCTCTAATTAAATCTTGCCGTTTGGTGAATATGTATGCATGTTAATTCTTTTATTCTCAGGATTGAATATGATGCTTACCGTACAGATCTAGAAGAACTGAATCTTGGCCCCCGTGATGCTAATACTTTGCCAAAGATAGAGCAATCACAACAACTATTCCAAATACATAAAGAAAAATATGACAAAATGCGCAATGATGTATCAGTTAAATTGAAATTTTTGGAGGAAAATAAGGTAAGGCACTGTTTTAAATTTCTGTCAGAGATAGTTAATTTTTACTGTTTAAATATGAATAATATGGGAAACTTTATTATTATAACCTTAGCCCTTGAGTTCACTGGGTCTATTTCTGCTTCAAATAAATTCAGTCTGCTGTATATAAATATTATTAAGCGGTTGGTTGGTTGGTTGGTTGGTTGATTGATTGATTACCTGCCATCAAGCCATTTTCTACTCCTAATGACTACAGACTATTCCATTTCTGTGATACGTTATCAGTCACTCATGCAATTCTTCAGATATTAATGTGAATTAATTTTGTCTTCCCAATAAATGTGCACAAGCTGTACACAAATAATGTCAAGAATCCCTGGGAACTATTAACATTATTATTTGAGCCTAATACATATTTTCAGAATTTATGTTTTATTAAGGGCAAATTTCATCTCCATATTTCCAGGTATCTGTAATTCTTCATAGTGGGCATGAAAGAAATGAAAACAGATAGTCCTTGACTTATGACTAGTCACTAAGTGACTATTCCAGGTTATGATGACACTGAACAAATGGTGGTTTTTTACCAGTCCTCACAGTCCGGCCACCTCAGCATCTCTGAAGTCATATGATAGTGATCTGTGTGCTTGGCAATCCATTTGTACTTTCAACTAGTTGCCAACCACCCTACAATCACATGATTGCTATTTGCAGTCTTCTCTGCCAACTACCCCAGAAAATCAATAGGGAGGTTCTCAAGGAAGAGCTCAGATAAGTCTCCCCTTCCACATACCCTCCCCCAGCCTCATTGCCCTAGGTTCCAACCCCTCATGCACTCCATTCATGTCCCAACCCATGCAGCCCCTCTCATGCACTCTCCCTGACCCATGCAGCGATTCTTGAATCTCCCTTGTGCACTTGTTTGACCCACATGATGCCTCTCATGGACCCACTCACACCTTTGCACCCCTTCGGAATGACATACCTCTTGTGTAATCTCCCCAATCCTTCCCCACACCTCCTCATTCTCTTCCCTACTTATCTCTCTGTGAGCTTAGGACTTGAAACCTGCTGCCAGTTTTCCCACTGATTTTGTTGTGGAAAGCAAGCAAGAGGTTGCCTTGCCTAATGATCATAGGATTCAATCAACGCTGCCCTCCAAGACAGCAGGAATTGCCATCACTAAATGATATGAGCATGCTTTATGACCACATTGCTTAGAAATAAAAATCCAGGTCCCAATTGCCATCATCAGTCAAGGACAACCTGTATTCTGAAATGCTGAATTCCCACATTTGGTAGAAATAGTTTTCCAGTGAAGCAAGGAGTACCAGTTTAGAAGTTTTGATATGTGCTTATAACTAAGTGTAGTCCTGTGAGGTTTGGCCAAAATCCTCAAAGGGTGTGATATCATAAGACTTTTTAGTGCCAAAGTTTATTTACTTCTATACAAAAGTCTTCAGTGAATTGATGGCCTCAAGACATGTTGAAGTACAACATACTTAAGATCACTGATGTGGAACTTGTTTCTACATATTTTTCTGATGAATAAAGGAGAAGGCAGCAGAGAGGGAAAATTCTATCCTAATTTTGTCTATGATATGCTTGATTTTAATTAGTTTCAGAAGGAGCAATTCTTGTAAATCCCTACTTCTAGTCTAAAATAATTATAGATTCCTCTTTTGATATCTAAGGTTGATGATTCATATTTTAAAGGAAATTATAGGTTTTATTAGAACCTATAATTGTAACTGAAAGGAAGATCTTAACTGCTAAACTATAGTGGATTGTTTTACTGGTCTGTGGATCATAAAACTTTTCATTCAAATAAATTTCTTGTGGATATAATGGAACTTGTAGATCTGTTCTTTCCAACCCCAAAGGAACAATGTGTTTTTTGCAGTCTCATCATGGTGAATTACAACTACAGATACTCTGTATATAGATGAAAAATATTTCAGATTAATTTTGTTCCATGGGTTTTGAATAATCAGTTGATAATTTGTGGACTTTTTTCCATATAATTGTTAAATGAAGCAATCAATTTGTTCTTGGTTCTACTTATGATTTTTCCCCCAAAAATCAAAATTTAAAAACTCAAAATGTCTATGGAAATAGGGAGAGCCTGTTTTTCTTACCTTATGCTTGCCTCAAGAGATTTTCTTCCTTCAAACAAGCAAAAAAGTCACGTATGTCCTGTTTTGCCTGCAAATCTACAGGAAATGTTATTTATGTGTTAAGCTTTGGGGATGCAGGAAAGGAAGTCTATCTAAATTCACACCTTTGTCAAATGTCTTGCTTTGACTTATAGTAAGTGCTCATTAGCAGCCAGTGTGTATATAATACTCTAATACTAGAACCTTAATTGACCTGTTGAAGGAATTTTATCAGTATTTTCTTCACAATCAAAAAGGAGCTTGTCAACTGTGTTATGTTGGTCATCTCAATGAAACTCATAACTAGGTTACTACTAACTGGGTAAGGCTAGATGCAATATATATTTATGTTTCTCCCTTTCTGATACTTATTTTTCCAGTCTTGAATATTAAGTTTTGTACTGAAGGAGGTCATAGTACCAAACCAGCTGGTTTATACTGCAGACATAAAAAGTGAGGGCAAGGGGATTCATAGGGTTATTTCCATGCCCAGATCTGTACTTCATTTCATTTCATTATTACGTTATCTTATATTAATCATACTATGCGTAACTTGTTGACAACTATTGGCATAAATTAATGAAGAATGTTTTAGAATAGTCTACCTGCTAGTGTAGGTAGCCTAGTATATTCGTCAAGGTATAGATTGACTTCTCTAGAATACTAACCTTAGAAATTTTTAAAAAATTGACTCAACAATTCAATGCCAAATTTGAGAGTGTTGATTTCATCTTGGGCTATGTTTGTACCAAATTTCATTTTCCTTGGTTCAAGTTTCTTACACATGTTTTTGAGACCACTTTGGGAGAAATTATATAAATTATATAAATATCCAGCTTTTAGATATTGACAGGCATCACAAGCAGGCATCACAAATGACTTAGACAAGCTCACCACAGATCCAATCCAGTTTAGCCATAATAGCAAACATTTTAATACCCCTGTGTTTCAAGATTAAGGCCTTTACATAGGCCTTTATTCAAAATGTCTTCCATATTTTCTCCTTCCTGCCCTATATGACAAAGTACGTGACCTTTTCTATTGGGCAAGTTAAGCTGTTTCTATTTGTTTCTGCAGCTGTTAGATTTGTTACGAAGCTATTCTCTGCTGTCAGAAATGCAAAATGTGCACATATTACAATAAGTGCTATATTCCTTAAAGGGATAATGTGACCCAGTAAGTAACTGCAAGTATTAATGCTTTATCTTTGAAAGTATCTATAAAATGTGACAATACTATCATGTAGTGTGTGTAAAAATAATTTAGGCTTCACACTAACATATTCCACCTGTTAACTCACTTCCAGTTCCAGGGTGCACATATTTGTGTAATTGCCCAATAGCTCTCTTAGTCAGGGTGCATTGCCAGTCCTGTGATTGGGATACCGCTATCAGCTGCAGCATATTGTTTCCTGTGCCTTGTTAGTTCAGGAATGCCACTTGGGTGACTGCTGTTAAGAGAATGCTGAATGATCAGAGATAAAACTAAGTTGGGCCCTGAACTAGCTACGTAAATGTGTGTGTGTGTGTGTGTATATATGTATATCTACATGTACAGTATGTATGTTGAATCCATGTTTTAATTATTGCTGGAAAAGGGATAGGCCCTCCCTGATTCAGTGGAAAAGCAGAAGCAAAATCAGTAAAAAGTTGCTTCTAATTCTTCATCTGGTTGGAATGGAATCTAATATTTTCTGCAAGCGAATTATTCACTTTGGTATCACTTTGCTACCTGTAACAGTTTCTGAACTATGATTAGGAAATTGGGCCTTTAGGGGGCAGAAGTTCTTTCAGAAAGCCCAGTAGAATTGCAAAAGCTGTAACTCCACATAACACTGTACATACTGCTGATTCCATGAACTTGCATACCGTATGTCTAAAAAAGGCCAGATAGGATACTTTTCCATATATTGGGAAAGCACTTAACTATTGCATGTATTAACCTTTTAAGATAGTTATCATTTGGAAAAGGGTGTTGATGCATTAGATACAGCATTGTCCTGAATGTCCAGAATCTACGGTACTTCTCAAATTGAGTTTTATAATTATAAATCTCTTGTAGTTTTAAATGAGAAAGGTTAATGGATACAATAAGAATCTAGCCTATGAACAAGATGAAAATAGAAGTCTGCAGTAGTAGAAAACATTTTTCCATTGTGAAATGAGGGTCATAAAACATGAAATTATGTTGTGAAAATTCCGATTTGAATTTTGGAAGAAAAGGGATTGCATATAAAAAAGAGGAACCAACCTGAAGGAAAAAAAATGAAACAAAAATCTTTCCACTAAATGGTACCTTCTAATAGCTAAAGATTTTTTTATAGTAATATTTAAGTTTATGTTCTCATGCATTGATATGTATGTACACAAACAAATACACATATATGCACACACACATAATATTTTGAGTTACTAGGTAGTACAGTCTAAGAGGAACAATGTAAGAGGGACTTTATGAGGGTATCAACAACTTGAAATAGGAAACTTTCATTTGATGCCATGAAAATTATTTTAGCTGTAATGGAAGCAAAAGATTAAAATGTTGGAACAGTTGAATTGACTCAAAATTTTTGCTGTGCTATCATTTTATGCCCTGTTTGTCTAGGACTCTAGGTTATTAGACAAACCGTTCATCTTTCATCACCAGTTAGCCAATATTATGGAGGCACCAGTTGTTTAACTGCCTGGAATGTAACACTATAAAGTCACTACGAGCTTTTCACTTGTGTTTTTTCCCCTGATGTTTTGTAGGTATGTAGAAGTATTGCCAGAACTATTATGGGATGTGTCTTAATTGCATAATGCATTATAACTGCATACATATGTCTAATTCATAAAACTGGATTTTAAAATCCTGTTCAGTCAGTAAAACATAGTGTTGTCTAGGTTTGCTGTCTGATTATTGTAATTGCAAATTACTTTTAAGTATGGCCATCCCACGGATTTCACACACACAAATCTGCTTTCCCAGTTTGTAGTTATAAGCATGTAACAGACACGGACTAGCAACAATTGTAGAAGAAGTAGGTAGTTATGGAGTATAAACATTTTTATTTATTTGATTTATGAACACTTCACTTCAAGACCTTTTTCCACACTTGGTTTGATGTGTTGCAACATTTCTGTAATACCGCTGGTTTATACATGCTTACTAAAATCTTGTAATCAAAACTATTGAAAGCTTTGGGGTAGGTAGTTACTGTACATTGTAACATTTTAGCTTGACATTGTTAAACTGTTAAATTTAAATCGTTAACAGTGAAATTGAAATTTGACATTGGCTGGGGATGATAGGTGATAGAACAATCTCCAGCTCATCCTTCAGAATAGGGAACACTGAAACATTCCAGTAGAATGTCCTGAAAAACTATTTTTTGTTTCAAACTCAGCTCAAATTACGGTTTTTAAGGTTTCAAACAAAGACTGCAAAGTACTCAAGACGTCCAGGGCTGTGTTGAGAGTGGGTTAAAAAAATGTTTAGCTGAAGAATTGAAAAGATTTTCTATGGGGTTTAATCTTAGACTTGAAAATGGAGATTGGAGACAATAGAAATGTTCCTCATGTGAGGAAGTTGGCAGGGTGTCTGGATTGAACCAGATTGGCCTGACATGAAGATTTCCCTTGAGTTATGCTAGCAGGGTGGAGGCTTGCAATCAAGCATTTTCAGGTACTTGCATTTCTCTGGCAAATTCTTTTTAGTCTGATTTATTAGAGGATGCACATACTCTTCCTTGGCTTAATCAACTGTGAGAAATATAACAATAACAATTACTGCCTCTTGTTCTTCAGGGTTACATAAGCTTCCTTTTTTTCAATATATCTTATTTTCAATAAGACAAAAAAGAATTTTTTGTGACCCAAGAGGCTTAGGTAATTCCAAAATATGCATGAATGGAGGATCAGCATAAATTACATCTGACTAGGTGGCTCAGTGGCTAAGTCACTGAGCTTGTTGATCAGAAAGTTCTGCAGTTCGAATCCCTAGTACAGGTCTCCTGCGTGAGCAAGGGGTGAGCTAGATGACCTCCAGGGTCCCTTCCAACTCTGTTACTGTTAACATCTAATCCAGGGTCTGTCTCTAAATAGGGCAGATCTAATACTACACATGTAGGACAGCAGTATCATGTCTTTAATGGTTAATTTTTTTATATTAATGCTTGGAAATAACATTGATTAAAGCTCATATTTTGATGATTTGATTATTGATGAGAAAGCTGACCAGCCATGTATTACTGAAACCTGGCTGTGCCCAAGTGGAGCAGTCCCCTTTCTAAAATGTGCCCAGCTGGATTTCAAATGTGAGATTAGCCAAGACTACACAATAGGGGTCCCTGTGGATTGTATTCCATTAGTCATAGGCGGTGCTCATCTCCATTTCCAAGCCATTAAACCAGCTCTGTCTAAAGATGTTTCTGCAGTCATATGGCATCATGCCGCAGTGCAAAGTATGCGGCAAAACATGGAGCCCTGCTGCCTTCTCACTGAAGTGGTACCTATTTATCTATTTGCATTCATGTGCTCTTGAACTGCTAGGTTGGCAGGAGCTGAGGCAAATGACAGGAGCTCACTCCATCATGCAGGGATAGGGCTCAAACTGCCAGAGTATAAACCAGGGGTGCTTAAATCTGGCCCGCGGGGCTGGCCTGGAAATAGCAAAGGACCAGCCCATGGTGTTTCTGCCAGCCAAAACAGGGAACAGGGAGGCTGCCCTACACCCCATTTTCAGCCTGGATGGCCTCCTGGAGCACTCCGCCAGCCAAAATGGGGCACGGGGGGCTGCACGTGGCCCCCAGTGCCCCGTTTTGGCCAGCAGAGTGCTGCAGGAGCCTGTCCAGGCCGAAAACAGGGCATGGGGGGCACATGCGCCCCCCACACCCTGTTTTGGCCAGCAGGGTCCATCCTATTTCCACCACCAGCACCACCCAGACAGCCCATGGAGAACTGCAATGCTGATCCAGCCCTTAAAGAAATCCTGTTCAACACCTCTTCTTCAGCATCTTTTAAGCCACTGAAATCGTTAGATGCAAGATCCTATTTGTTAAGTTGGGCTCTAGGGATTGGTAGGATTGTTGCTATTGTATGTATGCTCCTGCTGCATAGTTCTCCCTGCCTGAGCTCTTTGACACTCTGGCTGGGTTGGCAGTGGGATTTCCTAGACTTATGTCTTGTCTTGTTACTTGAGGGGCCATCTCTCCCCAATTATTTCTACCCATTCAATCCAATCAGGCATGCTTGGGGTCCCATTGACCAAATAATGTCAGTTGGCAGGGCCTATATGTGCCTTTTCTGCTGTAGCACCCACCCTATGGGACATCTTCCTTCTGAAGATGGCCCTGACCATGGAGATTTTTTGTAAGGCCCCAAAGACCTGGTTCTGGAACCTAATTCTTGGTTAAGCGATCTTGATCTTGATCAACTGCTTTGTATTTTAACTTTTGAAACATATATAATTGTTTGTATTTTATTTTAACTTTGCTATCTGCCCAGAGTCAGTTGTTAAGATGAGCAGCCATATGAATAAATAAATACATTGGATAAATAAATACATAATGTATTTTTAGGAAATTGGGCCTTTGAAGGGAGTTTCGATGGTAATGTGTCGGTGCCCATTGATGATATTGCAGTGCACTTTTCAGACTCGAGAAAAGAGGTTGTAGTTTGGAAAACATTTAGTATTTAGTACATCTGCAAAATATTAAAAGTTGAATACATTTCTTCTACATCACAAAAGCAAACAGACAGTTCCAAAAAGAAACTATCATGAGGATGAAGGATTATGTACCTAACCAATTTAAAGATAATTAGGATAGTAAAGTAAATCTATTCATTTTACAAATATTTTTTTAACCTATCATCCTTTTTGTCCTTTCAGTAAATCTGGTTAATAAGACACAGGAGAATCTAGTTTATTATTCAATATTACAACATACACAAGGACAGTTTTTCCCTGAATGCCATCACTCTGCTAGACAACTAATTCCCACAACACTGTCAAACTTTTTACTAAGACTGTATTACTACTATTCTTCTCATCCTTCCTATTATCTATCTCCTCCCACTTACGACTATAACCTTGTTGCTTGTATCTTTACGATTTATATTGTTTTATTTAATTTCCTACTATGATTTGATAGCTTATTTAGTATCCTATGACTATCACCAAGTGTGGTATCTTATGATTCTTGATGAATGTATTTTTTATGTACACTGAGAGCTTATGCACCAAAGACAAATTCCCTGTGTGACCAATCACACTTGGCCAATAAAGAATTCTATTCTATTCTATTCTATTCTATTCTATTCTATTCTATTCTATTCTATTCTATTCATTAGGTAAAAAGCTACACCATCAAAAAAATAACCTACGTAATGACTTAAGACAATATATCATCCCTATCCAATGACTAGCTAAGAGCCTAACTAGCAAGCTTCATGACAGAGTGAGGTTTTATATCTAGATTTCCTTAGTGTTACTCAAATATTCAAATTACAGGTAGTCATCGACTTAAAACCACAACTGAGCCCAACATTTCTGTGATTAAATGAAACATTTGTTAAGTGAGTTTTGCCCCTTTTTACGACTTTTCTTGCCACAGTTGTTAAGTGAATCACTGAAATTGTTAAGTTAGTAACACAATTGTTAAGTGAATCTGGCTTCCCCATTGACTTCGCTTGTCAGAAGGTCACAGAGGATGATCACATGACTCTGGGACACTGCAACCGTCATAAATACGAGTCAGTTCCCAAACATCTGAATTTTGATGATGTGACCATTGGGATGCTGCAATGGTCATAAGTGTGAAAAACAGCCATAAGTCACTTTTTTCAATCCTGCTGTAAGTTTGAACAGTCACTAAATGAACTGTTGTAAGTCGAAGACTACCTGTGCATATTATAGTGGCTCTCACTATTATAGACGCCACTTTGTGTATAGATTATAGATCTGTTTTGTTCCCATTATACATATATTTGTCTTTATTTTCTTTGGCTGAATTAAAACTTTATCGAAAGATAATAGCGATGTGTTGAAGTAATTGGTACAGTTTCATTATTTACAAATTATCCTTACATATCTCTATCCAACTGATAAACTTGTGTCAATATTTTTCTTAATTGATTGATGGCTGTTAACAATCAAATGCAATAATAAAATACAGCAATGTCCTTATCAGAAAACAAAATAGGCAAACAGATGCAACTGATGAAAACAGACACCTGATTAGTGTATCTGTTAGATAAAATAATCAAACAATCTTTTTGACGGGTTGATGAACAACCCTATCTCTTAGAGCAACGAGCAAACAAAACAATGGGCGTACCTGTGTGTGGTGATAAGATATAACATCGATGACTACAAATGAGCAAGATTGCACACATAGCCCTCCAAATTAGCTACGATTTATGTCATTCATAGTTCATTCAGTGCAACCCACTCACAGGAAGAGCCTGTGGCAGGATTCTGCTCATCTGTCACTAAGCCAAATTATGCTTAGCAGGTCATGTGAGTATAGTCAGTTAAGTGCAGCTATACAGGTAAGGTTATATTTATCATGCACAGCCTCTTCATTTAATTTGGCTGTCGGTATTAATGGTAATTGATATTTGCTTCTGTTGGTGAAACTGGGTTTTGTTTTGTTTTGTTTTTAATTTGATTGTTTCACTGTAGAGAAAATTTGTAAAAACAAAACATTATTCCTTCGATGTCAGCTTTCAATAGTCTGTACATATATTTTCATTTTCGATTTGATTTTTCTCCACAGGTGAAGGTGCTGCACAATCAGCTTGTTCTGTTCCACAATGCCATTGCAGCCTATTTTTCAGGAAATCAAAAACAGCTTGAACAGACCCTTAAACTATTCCATATCAAATTGAAATTACCTGGAGTGGATGCTCCCTCTTGGCTCGAAGATCAGTAATCACCACGCACAGAGATCCATTGTTCAGCCCGGGATCTTCTATATCCTGGAAGAATCAAGAAGCTTTTCTATAAGAAGGACTGTTTGTAGTGATACTTGCACAAGCAGCTTTAATTCCTCCCCCTCTCCAATAATGAATACTATAATAATTTGGCAGGGTGGGTGGATGCAACCAAATTAACGTCATTTCAGAATCAAAATGTTTTGTATTTAAAGGTGAATGGTTTTCTGTAGTAGGGAAGTATAGATTTGCACTGACATAAATATTTGTGATCTTTGGTAACTGTGGCAAGTAGGTGAGAAATTTTTCCAAAGGAGATGCTCATGATTTATACCTGATATATCTGATATTTTATATAAATGTATTAAACCTCTACAGATTCTTTTTCATGTAACTGTATTCAAAAAGTATTTTTTTTAAAAAAAACATTAAGGCCTTTAAACTGCTTCATTCACAAAATCAGTGACTCACTGACAATGTGGAATTGCAAAAAATACCATTTTTTACATCTAGATCTTTCTATTATACGGTTAGAAAACTCTAGAGGTCAAGTTTCCATTTTGAGCTGAATCCATTTTTTATCATTATAAAGGAACCACTTAAGAAAGGAGTCTTAGTTGTACTACTTCAATGTTTAACTTTCCTTGAAATCATACCTTACTTGTCTTAAATTCAAAAGTGCCTTTTGAAACACTCTTTCTACTCTTCTATACAAAATATAACATCTTTACAAAACCCCTTCTAGATTTATGATGTTTTTTAAAGAGACTAAGGCCAGTCTAGCTTGTGTTCTTCTGTTTGACTCGCAGACCATGTCACCTGACAGGGACAGAGTCTGTTTTCGAATTAGTAGCTGTTACAAGTTAGTTACTTTATCATAGCCGTTCAAAATTTATTGTTTTGGAGCATCATTGTTTGCACACTTTCTACTGCTTTTTCTGTTTATATAAATGAAGTACTTAAAATAACTTATCTCAGCTAAATGAATTGTATAATTATGTATTATATGTTGAAACAAATTAAGTTGCTTCTTTAAATGGTTTTGTTTCAATCTTAAAAGTAAAATGTTTATCAAGTATACCTTAAATCATTCCTCATTGCATTCTTGTCCATTATGTTTTTGTTGCCAGGTTCTTTCTTGAAGTAAAGTTGGTTGCTATTTCCCAGAGTGTGGTTCTTTATTAGCACTTATTCACACCAACAGAAATTAGCACAATACATATATACCTAGAAGTAACATCCATTTAGGGCAGGGCTGTCAGTCTTGTGGCCCACAGCCCAGATGCGTCACACGCTGCTCACGCCCATGCCTGGTTTAGCGAAGGGAGGGGAAAGTCACGATACGTCACATGACGATGCCATGATGATGCGAGTTTGACACCCCTGATCTAGGGTCTTGCCTAAAACAAATGAAAATATTTTGTAGTTTGTTTCTTGTAACTAGAGATTAAATGCTTTAATTTTTATTAACACCGAACAAGGTGTCTTGTATTGTTTCTGTGATCCTATTAACTATAATAAAAAAGCAAATCTCACCTCACTTATTCTCCAAGTATAAAGCATATTTGAACATTTCTATCAATGATTTCATCTCTACTCTAATGCAAACTTCCTGATTCTAACAGAGGTATTTAGTTGACCACACTTTTTAGCTAATGGAAAACGTGTGACTATATCAAAGAGAGAGAGTTGATGAGATCCAGCTTGGGGAAAAACACAAAATAGGTCATTCAGAAGTAATTAAGGCCTTTGCTTTTAATTCTTTTTTTTTCTAGGAAAAAAGCTAGTGAAAGCTTGTAACTTCATTATAGTAGCTACTTATCTTAGAAAGCTAGAATCAGAAAGGTTTATAAGGATTTTTATATATTTTGTTAGTAGCATTTGATTATATTATCTCACTTTTTAAAAAAATAATTTTGTCCTAAAGAGTTGCACAAATGGCTTAATTAGTAATGTAACATAAATAACCTCATAATTCATTGTTGCAAATGATCATCATCCTAAAAGAAGGCAAACCATTTCTATATTTTCATGAAAATAATTATGTGGATCTTTCTAAGTAAACATCAGGAGCCAAGCTAATTCAAAGAAAGCTATATTTTTATGAAATTCTGTGCTAGTTTTGTATCTTTATCTAGACTCAGTTGTACCAAATTAATGTAGTTTTTTTAATTCCTGAAAAATTTGTAAGGATCTGATTGGTCCAAATTGTTAAGGAAACCTTTGGAAATAGGTTTTTAAGTCATCAGACATGCTGTATGCATTGTTACATTTGAATATTATAATATTTCAAATATCGGTAATCATATTGCATAGTCTTGAATTTTTGATTTATATTCAAAGCAATTTAGGTCCTAACTTTCAATTCTTGTATCACAAAAAATAAAATGTTTGAGCCAAAATAATTATTTAGTAACTCCAAGCATTAAAATATATACTTCAATGGTATTGCTTATATGAAACATAACGGATATGTAGGAAATAAGCATTTTCACAAGATATTTTGGAATAAGTTATTAACTTATTGCTGCTATTATGTAGATAAGCAGAGGCTGAACCTCTGACAGTATACTTTCAAAAACAACTGACAACTTTAAGGATTGGCTGAATTAAATTCCACATTATACACAAAATGAATTAAAACCTTCAGTTGCCTGTACACCATCCATGGCAGTAATGTTTCTGTTTTGTTACAATTGATGTTAATGGTAATTTGTTATTAGTTCAAAGAAAATAAGCCTTTATGTATATTGGAAGATTTTTAGAGCTGGTTGTTTGGATGCCAAGATATTTCAAATGGACAGAAAGATAATGAGACTAGCTAAACATGTATCTTCCACATTCTTAAATACAATAAAACCTCCAAGCAATAAATGTTAAAAAGTTACTATGAATTTCTGTCTTGGTTTCTTTTTCTGAATTACACCTATAGCAATGTGAATATTTATACTGATAGTAAATATTTTTATTTGCTTCTGATAATAGATTTGTGGTATTAAAAGAGAAACTGATTTCTTAATTACTTAAATTCAGATTTTTAAAAAAAATTATGTCTGTTTCATGTGTCTCTGAATGCAGTCTTTGGTATTTCAACACTTAGCTGAAATACAGTGAGATTTATAGGATTTAACTCATACCGTAGTGGTTCATGTAACAGTAATAATTTTCTTTATAAAGAATTATAAGAAGTCACTGAAGACAAATTATTTCATCCTCCGTACATCTGACATAGTAAAAATGTATTGCCTCATTATAACTAAAATAGAATCCCAGTGTCATCTGGTTTGTGTAATCCCACATGGTTTACCCATGGCCATCACTATTTTGTCTGGAGATTGTATTATAGCAATAATTTTTGCCTGCATTTTACCAGCAAAACAAATATAATTGTTATTTTAATTAGCCTCAGTGGAACTCACTGTAATATCAAAACCTTGAACCCAGAATAAACAATACGATGCCTGGTAACTTTGGTGTGAACCCTGACTGCCTCCTTTGGAGCTTCTTACCCACTTGACTTTTTACGAAGACTCTTTTTGATTAAAAATTGGGAATATTGCAAAACAAAACAGAAGCCTATACCATAATATTTATGTCCATAAGTTCCTTTGAGCCACGAAACAATATAGGTGAGATAGCATTTAACGACAGTTTAATCAAGTTACAGGCAAAAATTATAAATTAAAGGAAAAATAGAAGTGAATCAGCACAGTAACAAACAGCTGAACTGGATAAATTAATGGAGAACAGGTTTATCAAATGCTTTTGATCTTTAAAATTCACTGTTTGCTTTAAATTTGAACAGAGTGGCTCCATCCTGTACTTAGTTGCAGGGGGTCAAGGGTGGGAGGAGGGTATATCTCTGACTCTTCTTGCAAATAGCCTGACAGTATTTGGTTGGCCTTGATGAGAAATCAAGTGTTAAATTATGATGGGCCTTGACCTTGATCCAGCAAGAGGATTCTTATCTTCCTATCCAGGGGGAAAAAATTAAAAAATTAATCTCTATATCCTCATGTTCGATTGTACAAATTTCCCAGTAATAATTCTGAGTTTTAAGTCATTATGTTTATACTGGCAGTACACCAGAGGTAGGTTTCAGCAGGTTCTGTCGAGTTCTGGATTCTGCGGAAATTTCTGTGGAAATTTTGAGTAGTTCGGAGAACCGGTTCATTTTATGTATTCAATTCATGCTTATACTTATATATATTATCTAATATGTACTCGACTAAATAAATAAATAAAAATAAATAATAAATAAAATAAATAAATAAAATAAAATAAAAATTCTGACTGGCCTCGCCCCCATCTATTCTCTGCCTCCCAAGTCCCAGCTGATTGGGAGGAAATGGGGATTTTGCAGCAACCTTCCCCTGGATTGGGGAGGGAATGGATATTTTACAGTATCCTTCCCCTGCCACGGCCACCAAGCCATGCCACGCCTACCAAGCCACACCCACAGAACCGATAATAAAATTTTTTGAAATCCACCACTGCAGTACACCAATATTGATATAAATATTATAGTCCCTTTAAATAAAATCTAGAAGGAAGGTTACTAATGGTCTTCAGAGACGTTTTATAGCATCTTTGAGGATATGGTTTGTTTCAGTGCTCTGAATGAAATACACATGTAGACTTTTAGATCAGAAGTAAAAAAAAAAAATATTAAGAAATCTGAAGATAAAATTTTCAGAAGCCACTTCGTAACAGCCAGAGCACAGAACAACCAAACTTCAGGATTCCAAAGTTCATCTTGAACTATCTTCTGCTCTGAAACAGCACAAGGAGTCCCTACATATCTAACAAAATGTTGATCTTTCTCATTTTGTTTTCAATAGATGCTGTGAAGTGGGTTTCAGCTTTCCCGGTAGCCTTCTCTGACCTCCCAGATACTCTTGAGATTTGTCAACAACAGTTAAGCATTTGTGACTTATAGAGCTCAGCTCATTTAGTCTTTTTAACACTCTCCTAACGTTATTAAACAGGTACACATCCCACATGTAAGCCCTGCGCATGAACTCAAAATAAACATTCTCCAAATTAAATTTTTGATTTAATGTGTTCTTTTTATTAAGAAAAGCAAAGGGGGGGGGAATGTCAGGTCCTGGTGACCATGTGGACAAAGTTTTCTTGAGTTTATAGGTGGTTTGTCTTCTTTCAGTAAATTTTTCAACTTCACACACTAAGCCCCAAAGATCTCTGGGGAAAAAGATACCCGCAGGAGGAGTCAAAAATCAGGACGGCAGGGTGCAACCACATGATTGAAGTTCCATTCCCTTTTCTTAAATGTGTTGTATGCGCATAAAAGGAGGCTTATACCAATATAAGATACTGGGGTGCAACTTTATTGTATTTTAGTGGAATAGAAATTACTGTAAAAAGATAATATATGATTTCTGCCACTATTGCTATGATACAGGAGTGCTTCAGGCTTCACTTAACTATTGCATTGCTCTTGGGAACATAAGAATTCTGAATTCTTATGAAGCTGCATGTACAAAAGATTTTGTCATTTGCAATGAGGGCAGATATAAGCTCTTCTTGCCAGTGGACTATAAGTGAGCTAATGTTTTGTCCACCATATACCATTATCAGGTTCTTATTCAATACTTATCTATTATACTTTTAAATGAAACATTTGTAGGAACATAAAAGAATGATGCATGATCTGGTTTGAATCACAGGACTAATTAGAGCAATTAGAATTAAATTTAGGGAGAAATGGTAACTATTTATTACATTTATAGGCGGCCCATCTCACTATCCAGCAATTCTATACCTGAAATCCAACATTTGAAAATCTAAATGTTAAATAGTTAATTAAATAGTACTTGGATGAGAGGGTTTAAAACAGGTGGATTCCATTTACCTTTACTACTGGTTCACGAGATTGCGTGTGCGCACAAGCGAAGCAAGCACACACATGCGCTCTTCTGTGGATGCGCAGATCACCCATGATGATGTTGTGCCTGTTTTACTACCAGTTCTATAGAACTGGACAGAACCGGGAGTAACCTACCACTGGTCTAAAAGCTGTAAGCTAGACTGGGGATTTGAAAATAAAACCCCAGAAGAAGGCAATGGTTATCCATGTCTGTATTGTCACTAAGAAAATAGCATGGACATGTCTGTGAAGCTCAATTCAAAGGATACTTTACCTTAACAAATGCAAAAATGAACTGCTATTAACTGTGATAACCTTTTTCTGCATCTATTATGAAATATATATTTCCTTTCTGACAACAAAAAAATATATCTGTACAAATGTAGTGTTGGCACATTGTTTTGAATTTTTACATTTTACAGAATAGAAATCCAATTTCATAGATTCATAAAGTTGGAATGGACTTTAGACATCATATTGTTTATCCCCCTGCTCCGTGCAAAATCTGCTAGGCACCTTGACAGATGATCACCCAAAATCTACTAGGGCATCTCTGACAGATGATCAGCCAGTCTCTGAAAACATCTTGTGAAAGAGAACTTGGCACTTTATATGGCAGCCTGTTCTGCTGGTTGACAGCTCATGCCCTCAGAAATTGTTGAAATCTATCCTGAGCCTACTTCCTTATAGCAATGGCTATAGCACTTAGACTCATATACCACTTCATAGTGCTTTACAGACCTCTCTAAGTGGTTTACAGAGTCAGAATATTGCCTCAACAATCCTCATTATACTGACCTCGGGAAAAATGGTAGGCTGAGTCAACCTTGAACTGGTCAGGATCGAACTTCTGACAGTAGGCAGAGTTAGCCTGCAATACTGCACTCTAACCACCACAGCTCAAGTCAACTGCTTGCCCTCTGAAATAACAAATGATAAATCCACTTCTTCTTCTATAATATGTATCAGTCTTTCAGGTACTAAAAAACACTACAGTTTCTAGCATTTCTTCTATAGTCTAACTATGACCTGATTCTTTAAACATTCTTCAAATAGCTTGATATCTAGACCTCATTATTCTGGTAACCCTTCTGAATTTGTTCAGTCTTTTTTTAATAACTGCAATAAACAGTATTGATAAATGGAAACCAACTAGGACAGAATAGGGTGGAACAGTTATTTTCTGTTACGTGGACTTGCAGCTTTTGTTAATGGACTACAAGATAGCATTTCTCTTTATACCAGCTAAATCATATTGCTGTTCCTTTTAGCGTGCTACTACCATTCCATTGTACTTTTCATTTTCCCTATCCAGATATTGAACTTTATGGGTTTTTTCCTGTTAAATTCGTTTCCTATTAATTTCAGCCCTACACTCAAGTCTATCTAGGACCTTTTGAATCTTCTCTTCCCCCTTTAAAATATTAGTCAAATAACTCTACCTTAATAACATCTGTATACTTGATCAATATTTCTTCCTCATCCAAGTCATTGATAAAAATGTTGAACTGCACAAAGGACTAAGACAGAGCCCCACTGCACCCAAGTCAATACGCTCTCCAATCTGAAATGAACATTAAATGCACTGCTTGGATTCATTCACTCAATGAATTGTGAGTTCATCTAACAGTAGTATCATGTAGACCAAATTTTGCCACTTTATTAAGAAGAATATTCCAAGAGATTTTATTTAAGACATTGGTATGGCCATATATATTATGTCTACAGCATTCCCTGATCTACTAGACTAGTAACTTCATCCAAGAATATAGGTTAATTAGTATGACTTATTTGCAAGAAACCTCTTGTGAGTTCTGCTAATTGTAGCATGCATAGCAAACACCAGCATGTTGTTTAATAATCTTAATAATATTTTCAATAACTTTGCTCCATGCAGATATGAAGCTGATAGTTCTGTTGTTTCCTGGGTCATTCTCCTTCAATTCTTGAAAATGAAGATATTTGGTCTTCTTTATTCTTCTGGAACTCTGCCAGCCCTACAGGAGATCCTAAAGATTTCTGAGAGTGATTCTACTAGCACTTTGTTATTGTAGCATATAATGTGTGGCTCTGGAGATTTGAATTTGCTTAAATTAGTCAAGTTCTTTCTTACCCTCTTCTTTTCTTTCCTAAATTATAGTTCTCTCTTCTTCCTAATGAATAACAATGAGAAAAGATACAAAAACAGCAGCTACAAATGTCCACCTTCTCACTACATTTGCTTTTGAACTGATGTGTACAGGACTCCCTTTCCCTAAAAGTTATACAAAACTTTTTCATAGTTTTCTGAATTTCTCACAAGACTCAGCTCATTCCAGGTTTTAGTTTTTCTGACACAAGTTCTACTTTTTCTGGAACCTGCCTTGCATTCTTTGGTTATGTGCTGCTTATTGCATTTCCTATGTATACATATTCCTTCCCCCCCCCCTTTTCATTATTTCATAGAGCTCTGCTTATATATTCTTTTCAGATTTCTCCCATCTGGCCAAAATGCAGTTCCAGCAACAATGCAGGACTGTGATAGAGGAGAAGTAGCAGAATGGCAAATATCCTTTTGAAGAGCCCCAAAGGCTGGGAACTAGATTTAGAATATGAAGATCAGTGTCCCAAATATGTTGCCTGAGGATCCTTGTGGTATTCTCAAAGCTTAAAGGGCAAAGGCTGTCCAACTAAAGTCTTAGGGAGTAAAACTTGCCAAAAACCTTTATCCCTTGATATCATGATGTCAAGAAAATAGAATTCCTTGTTCTTTCTTCAACTTTCTAAGAAATGTTGGAGAGGGGGGAGAAATTGATAGTTTTCTGTTTCTTGGCAGAGTTAGATCACAGGCAGAAGTCAAGATTTTATATTTGTGTTTTATTTAGAATATGTATTGTACTTAAAGATTCCAGGGTGATTCACAATAATCCAATAAATAAAAATGTACCATTAGTTGCTTTCTACAAACTGTATTTCTGCAAGTAAAACTAGTTTAAGCTAGCATGTTGTTCAAATCAAGAAAATTTGTTTAATTAATCAAAGTATGATTTTAAATATAGTTCATTGTTTTAAACAACCTGGGTATAGTAATAGATGCCGTACATGTTTGCATTGTGTCATGGGTTAGGTGCATCCTTTTAATTGAAATACTGAGCAGTGAAGAGAATGCTTGGAGTTGTAATCCAAACAAATCTGCCAGGGGATCATTTTTGGGAAGTTGACAATAGACAGCCAGTTGAATTGAACGGCCCTGGATTCTGAAAAGTTACTATTACAAGATGATTCAAAAATGGCAGATGTGAGATTAAATTATTCAAAATAAAATCCCTTTTGGCTATACTCAAATGTTATATTCAGTCCTAGTTTTTTTAATAAATCATAGTTAGCTAGCTTTCTAAACAAATTCAGAATATTTGCATTTTACATAACATAGAATAAAAACACATTAACAGTAGCCATTGTCTTAATGGTACTAAGGTAAAGGTTTCCCTCTCATATACATGCTAGTCGTTCCCGACTCTAGGGGGTGGTGCTCATCTCTGTTTCTAAGCCAAAAAGTCAGCACTATCTGATGACGATTCCATGGTCATGTGTCCGGCATGACTAAACACCAAAGGTGCATGGAATGCTGTTACCTTCCCACTAAGGTGGTCCCTATTTTTCTACTTGCATTTTTACGTGCTTTCGAACTGCTAGGTTGGCAGAAGCTGGGACAAGTAACGGGAGCTCACTCTGTTATGTGGCGCAAGGGATTCGAACCGCTGAACTTCCAACCTTTCTGATCAACAAGCTTAGCATCTTAACCACTGAGCCACTGCGTCCCCTTAATGGTACTAAACCTTCCTCCAAAGAATCATTTCAGTAGTATTTTCCTAACCAGAACTCCATTTTTCTTTTTTTTTAGTTGCCCAAAATTATAGTAAATTTATTTGTCAAAAATGGAAAAATGCTGCTGTTAGAAACTATTATAAAATATAATTAATTGTACTGATAGTGATTTATTGGAAATATTCAGATGTTGCTTATACACTAGATTCAGGAAATCATCTGCAAACAGGAAGATCATCAAATTGAGGCATGGTTTACAAGCTAGTCTTCTGACAAAGTATGTCAATAGTCAAGATTCAAAATGATATATAACATTTACTAGGTACTTTGCATGTTTCTGATCTTACAATTTCTCTTTTTTTTAAAAAAAATCTTTATTTACATTTTTCATTAAAAAAAGGAAGACAACACACCATATAAATAACATACAGAAGAACAGAACAAAAAACAAGCATACATACTCCATTTCTATTGCTTTAGTTGTCCGTGGGCAGTAAAGATTTAGCACACAAATAGCCCAGGGGTGGGTTCTACTTACCTTTACTACCGGTTCGCAATGGGGGTGTGCAATGGGGGTGCGCACGCACACGAGCATACACAGAAGCTTTATGATGACGTCGGGGTCAGTGGGCGGAGCCTCCCGCTGGTTTTACTATCGGTTCTATAGAACCAGTCTGAACCGTTTCCACACACTACATGCTTTCAAAATCTCTTTCCCAAAATTCTCTTTCAAAGCAGTTATTAAGTGAGACCAAATCTCACATGAAGACAATGAAAGGAGAAAAAAGAAAGGTCAAGATGAAATAAAGCACAAATTCTTAGTGAAAACATTGGCTGAAAATGGCAGGGAGAAAACATCAGCCAGGAACAGAACTTGTACAATAGTCTGTTTCAAATCAGTCTTCTATGTACACCTATAGACTGGTTGTAATGGAAAAGTCTTCCTCTGTAAGGAGTTGGCCTCTGGCTCAAGTTTGTCTAATGATCCCTTTGTACAAGAGTAGCCTGTATATTTCAAGTGCATTTATTTTATGGATGTTTAAGTATAATTGAGTAAAAAGTGTGGAATGTCAAGAATGTATCTTAATTAGAATTTAAATTGTTGCTCAACTGCCTTATTAGCAGGTATCAAAAGACACAATTAATCTTCACATTAGGCAATTTTAACCTGTTGAGTTTGTTTACTTTGGGCGAATTAAGTATTTTTCTTCTTCACATTCAAATCCTTACTTTTGAAATTTTTTTGCCTCTTTTTGCTTTCTTCTTGCAGAGTAATTGCCACTTTGCCCTAGTTATTCTTAAATGCTGGACAACTCAATGCCACAACTGGTTAAGGCATTTGGGAAGTTGAAAACCAATCCTGCTGGAGGCTAAAAAAAAATGTTTTTTCCTGATGGAAGTATTTCTTGCTCTGTTTTCAAGAGTTATCTTTTTGAAGAACCATTGAAGAAAATTCAGCAGCAGTAATAGATTCATCTCTGTCTTATATGCACAAATAAGAAGAGTGGATTCTGATCTTACAAAGAGGATGGAGGATTTCTTTAATTTGTACCCAAATTGAGTCCAACTAAGTGCAAAAATAGTTTATTATATCTGCGCCCTCAACATCAGAAACTTTAATCCAGTATTACTGCCCCTCATGTATATAGTCCCCGTTTGCTTGGGGTGGGTAACCATAGCCAATGTGACATGCTAATCATGGTTGGTTGCTTTAGCGTTAGTGATACCACCACAGAATATTAGGCTAGGTGAGATGGAAAACTTCTTAGATCGAGCGTTGATTCAGTTCAAATGACTCTCCAACAAAGTTTAACGTGCATGTACGCTTTGATCTGTTTTTTTACAGTAGGTTCCTATGTTGCAATATATTGCATTATTAAGCCATAATGTAATACATTTAGATTTGACTTTATGTTGAGTTTACTTTTTTGATTAGCCCTTGGGCCATATCAAAGTGTAATACGTGATTCTACCTATTATGAATGAACAACCCATTATTTTAATTGATCAGCAACTGGCTTTACGTATCCCATTGAAGCAGTATTTTCACAAAATGCTAACCTTTAATAGCTGTTATTTGTGTTATTAAGCTGGTTCTGCAGGTAAATGAATCAAACCTTTTAGGCTTAATATTAGGCTAAAGCCTGTGGCAAAAACAAACTTCATTATACCTTGGCATAAAATGAGAATCCTGCCTATTGTCTATTACACAGTATATTTGCATTGAACAGTGTCCCTCTAACCAGACAGCTGTGCTTCAATTTAGCATGTGGTGCAAATCCAGAATCTTTTAATATTAACTAAAGGGCGTCACAGAAGACTTGTTTTCCCACAGAGGCTTGATCTTTGTGGACTAGATTTTTTTTTTTTTTGTATCCCCACCCCCACCTCTTAGAGAAGGTTTAGATGAATGGCCACAAGAGGGATTTGAAGACATCCAGACTTTCTTAAAAGCTTCGAGGTTCCAAGCCTGCTCTTTGTCCCTGGCCCTTTTAAAGGTTGAATGATAAATTGTTCAAGGAATCCCTTCCTTGGTCTCACTTTATCCAACAGCATTTGCATATTATTCTCCCTTGATTATTATTAATTTTTTTGTACATAGAACTCAATGGTCCAGGAGCCCGGAGCCTGTGGGAGGGGGGGAAATATAAGATACTTAAGAAATTCCTAGGAACTTAGTCCTACTGCCTTGAATAAAAAAGTTTGATTCATCAGTTCCCTTAAAATATCAAAAAGGGGATTCCTCCTCCCTGTATCTGCCAGGATTCACTTTCCTTTTTTTTTTTTTTTTTTTTTGCACATCACAGGTCCAACAAAGGCAGGGTGTGCATAATGTGAAGGACTAAACCTTTCTGGTTTGGCTCTGGGACTATGTACAGGTAGTCCTCAACTTACGACCACAATGGGCCCCAAAATTTATGTTGCTAAGTAAGACATCAGTTGAGTTTTGCCCTGTTTTCCGACTTTTCTCGCCACACTTGTGAAGTGACTCCCTGCAGTTCTTAAATTAGTAACACAGTTGTTAAGTGAATCTGGTTTCCCCTTGACTTTGTCAGAAGGTCGCAAAGGGAGATCACATGACTGGGGGGATTCACGCAAAAGGGGATCACGTGACTGGGGGGGGACACTGCAACCGTCATAAATGTGAGTCAGTTGTCAAGCATCCAAACGCAAATCACGAGACCATGGGGATGCTGCAGCGGCCATTAGCATGAAACCTGGTCATAAGTCACTTTTTCCAGTGCCATCACTGATGCCGTTGTAACTTCGAACACTCACTAAATCCGCTGTTGTAAATTAAGGACTACCTGCAGTACAGTTTCCCAAGAGAGTGAGAGCAGGAGAGCAGGTGCAGTACAATTCTCTGCACGTCCACTCGACGGTAAACTCTTTGGGGTTTAATGGGATTACTCTTCAAGCGTCAGTTGCTGCTGCTGCTGCTGGTAGTGGTGGGAAAAGGCACTGCCCATGAGCCAGCCAGGGCTGATTCTGTACCTCCGAGCTCCGGGTTTCGTGGCCACAAGAGCGGGGACGAAGGTAGAGGCCGGGACGGCCCTCTAAAAACACCCCCAAAGCGCGAGCGAAGGCGACGAGCTCTTCGCCTCTCCGCCTTAATTGCTACTTGGCGAGCAGGCTGGTGCTGCTACCTGAAACAGCCCCGCCTAAAGCTGCGCTTGCGCAGCGTCTCCGCCTTGTCCGGCTTAATCCTGGCAGCGAAAGAGGCGGCGGCGGCGGCAGCGGCAGCGGTGGCGTCCGGAGGCTTGAGAAGTCCGCCTGCTCGGCGTCCGGACGCTGCGGGTTCGGCTCGCAGAGCCCCGGGTGGCAGGCAGGTAGGTCGATCCAAGTTCGCTCCTGGTTTTCCGGACTCGGATTTAGCGTTTCTCGACTCGGTTGTATATTGGAAGCGCAACTCCCCGATGTCTCTTATCTAGGCTACAGTTCCCACCAGGCGCAGCTGGAGCTGGCAGGGAGTCGCCGTCCTCCCAACCAGGTCGGAGGTCTGGGTCACACGGGCTGATGCGGGGAGGTCAGCGAAGGCTTTAGACGTCCCTTCCCTTCCTCGCGCCCTGCACTGGGGTCCCCGGCCCGCAGCTCCTTCGCGTTTGCTTGGAGGGAAGGGAGGCTGGTTCGGAGAGACCCGCCAGCCGGCTTCCTCGGCATCCGATTTTCCTCTTTCTCCCCTCGCTTTGCCTGACGCCCCTTCCAGTAACAGGAACATCGCGCCCCTCCTCGGTGCTCAATCTAGGCGTCGGGACTACCGTTCCCATCACCCGAACTAGCAGGTGTACTAATCGGGCACTTTGAAAGGATGCCCCATGGTGTCGGGAGAGCCTGGTCTCGGGGAAAGCTAAACCATTGGGAGACCGGGAGGTGGGGGGGGGGGAGAGGAATGGAAGTGGATTTCGGGAGGAAGAAGGCGGTTGTGTGTTTGTTTCTAATGAAAAGAGATAGGAGGATCGTTGGCTCCGGTTAGATTTCTCTCTCCCCCCCCCATTAATTTAAGGGGGGGGCATTAAATTAAGACAGATTCCCGTCAGTCCGGCATCCTATTGCATCTTTGCCTTTGTAATTATATTGAACCGGGAGTTATTCTCTGAAACTCGCCTTTTTCTTCACCTCTCCTTCAAATCTCTCTCTCCCTCCTTCTCTCTCTCTCTCTTTCTCTCTCTCTCTCTCTCTTTCTTTCTCTCTCTCTCCTTTTCTCTCCTTCTCCCTCCCTCCCTCTCTCCTTCTCTCTATCTCTCTCTTTCTCTCTCTCTCCCTCCCTCTCTCTCTCTCCTTTTCTCCTTCTCTCCCTCCCCCTCCCTCTCTCTCCTCTCTCTCTCCTTCTCTCCCTCTTTCTCTCCTTCTCTCTCCCTCCCTCCGTCTCTCCTTTTCTCTCTCTTTCTTTTTCTCTCTCTCTCCCTCTCTCTCTTTCTCTCTCCCCTTCTTTCTCCCTCCTTCTCTCTCTCTCCTCTCTCCCTCCCTCCCTCCCTCCCTCCCTCTCTCTCTCTCTCTCTCTCTCCTTCCCTCTCTCTCTCTCTCTCTATCACACACACACACACATTTTCAGGCACACATTCACGACCTAAAAGCCGGCATCGGGGCACAAGTCCACTTCTCTCTCTTCGTTTTCTTTTTCGATGTGGCGGCTTCAGAAAGACTTGAATTCCCACAGAAGTTATAGACCTGGAGCTTTGCCCAAGCGGTACATTATGGCTCGGACTAACTGGGCTGCCTCATTGTGAGGGAAGGGGCTGTGTCGGGCAAGGCTATGGCTTCTTTTCTCTCTCTCCCCCTCCCCCCCGGCCTCCCCGGGAGTAAGTAGAGAAGGGCCAAAATAAAGAGGAGGGCAGAATCGCCCTTCAGTCTCTCCTTTTCCCCTCACGTAATTCTAGGAGAAACGGGAGGCAAACGCGGAGCTCTGGATTGCTCGGCTGAAGCCGAAAGGCAGCCGTAGCTCCTCTCTTGCTCCTGGGAACTAAAAGCGGGGGTAGCGGGGCGGGAGAGGGGAGGTGAGCGCGAAAAAGCTTGAGGTGGGAGTCGTTGGGTATCCCCGGATAGTTGGTCCCGGCCGCCCCGTCAGCTCTTTCCTTTGGACTGCGGGTGAAAACGGGGAAACGCCGCCTCCGATTACAAAGACTGGAGTAGAAGGAGCGATAACCTCCCCGCCGTCACAGCAAAAACCCCACCCCCACCCCCAGGGAGGTGTCGCAAGGTGCCCCGCGGGAGCCCCGAGCACTTTCGGCAGAGACGGAGAGAAGGGAGGCCGAGTCTCTGGTGGCAGCAGCCGCCAGAAGCAAGCGAGGCGCAGCCATGGAAACAATGGGCTTTCTTGGTGCAGGAGCTGCTCTGAGGGGGCCGGCCCGTGAGAGGGAAAGCCTTGCCTCGTGCCCCGCAGGAAGAAGCAAGCCGGGCAGGTGGGAGACAGGAAAGGGGGGGGGCTCCATTTGGTTCCAACAGGAGTGGTTAGGAAATGTCTCTTGCTGGAGGGTATCGTCTCCATGGGGAGGGAGGGAGGATGAAGAGACCCCCTTATCGCCACATCCACCATCTCTGCTGCTGTTTCTGCCACTGCAATCGACAGGCGGGTGGCTTTGGCGTCAGCATCTGTCTCTCTCCTGGTTGGGGGGGGGAGGGAGACCATCTTCGCTGCAGCCCACAACGCCTCGCCCTTACGGTATCAAGAGGGAAGACTGCCTCTCTGATCTCACGTCGACTCTGGCTGTTAGCGAGCTTGTTATTTTTAATTGGTCTCCTCCCCACGTTTATTAGGATTTATCCAGAAACAAAACAAGCAGCTTAAAATAATAATAACAATAATAACAATAATAACAACAACAACAACAACAACAACAACAACAACAACAACAACAATAATAATAATATATTAAGAAGGTATCTGGTTGATACCTAGGATGCTGGCAGCAACCTATATCAACCATTAGCACCAGTCAATGGTATTTGTGATGCATTTTTGAATGTTCAGTTGACTGAGTTTCATGTTTAATTAATAATAATAATAATAATAATAATAATAATAATAATAATAATAATACAGTAATAAGCATCAGTTAATGCCTAGGAGAGTAATAGAGGCGAGGGCATTTCATGTTGTCACCATTGATCTGAGACATATATGCAATGTACAGGGAATTTGTTCCTGCAGGATTCTCCTTACAGTTTTCTGGATGGGTTTAATCAAACAGACCTTAAATGTCAAGTACCTGCTAAAAAATCTTAAATTTCTAATTTCAGATACTGTTAATCAAATGAGAACCGGAACAAACTTAGATTAGCTTCTTTTTTAAATGATCAGCTTGCTGTAGCGTAGGGGACAGCCCCCACTTGGGTGGTCTCCGAAGCAGAAGGCAGTTTTATTATTCCAAATTCACATGTGCCTACTCCCACACTTTTAAAAAACTTAGACAGCAAACCTCTTAAGCTTGGAAAATGAGGACTGGAAAAAAAGATATTGTTTTCATAATCTATAAAAAGTTTAATGCTTTAAGGATACTTTAAAATTGCATTTTTGCTGTTAGTAGGGTATTAAGTTTAATTATCAAGATGTATTGTGCATGCTTGGTTTGATTGATAAAAAATGTTCAGTAACAACTTTTTCATGTTCTCATGAAATGTATCAAGCTTGTTCTAGATACTAAAATTTCTGCTGCCTGAATGGCTTAACACTGCTGTCCCTGGCAGGCATTAATGGTACATAATTTAAATTTAGCCATAAAGGAAGAGAAATGGTTTGGCTTCTATCCAGTATTGACCATTCACTAGTTGAGACATAAGAGAGAGTGAGCCCAAAGTTTACAGTTGTAAGATGTGTGTCATTATGGCTATCAAGTTGTAACTCGAAAAACAACAGTGTGCCTATTCCAGTCTCCCTGTATATCCCTGCTTTATTTTCAGTTATGTTGGCTGATGTAAAAACAAGTACTATTTGGCAGAGAACCCAGTATTTTGATCTAAGGCCTGAAGAAATTGTAAATCTCAGCAATGGATTGGATACCAGGGATGAATATTGTGATTACAAAGGAGAAGCAGTAAACTGCCACATTGCATATTCTGCATTAAAGGGGAAGCTAATTCTTAGAAATAATGTAGGTTTCCTAAAAGTATAAAAGGGCTGTGTTTTTGTGTTCCAAATACAATAAACACCCATGTTTGCTTTTTAAGGAAAACAAAACAAAACAATCTTTCAAATGCCTTCTAACTCCAGAATTTGCTGCTGTAGTATTTGTGGTTAGTTACTCAATCTCCCCTTTTTGTAGGGGAATTACTGTGTAGATCAGAGGTCCTCAAACTTGGCAGCTTTGAGACTTGTGGACTTCAACTCCCAGAATTCTCCAACCTCTGTTGTAGATATTAAAACATTATTGACATGCTTGTAGCATGTGAAAACTAGTAGCATCACTGTTCTGATATAGAATGTGAATTCCAGTCAATTATATTTTTTATCCATTGTGATGATATCTGTTATTTTATTATCATGGATGTGAGTGTGGATTTCTTAGAAACGCACTGTTTTTAGATATGACTGGATTTTTATAGTGTTAATTGTAAATTACTTGAATTTCTGAAAATTTCAAGTAGTTAAACCATAGTAGCTACTGTATCATTTATATTTAGAAATATCTCTGCTTCCCTGTGGATCCCTGATGGTCTTATTGTTGGAGACCCGAGGTGAATTTACACATCAGCTATTATTCTTGTGATGGTATTTCTTTAGATATTTCTGATATTGTTTCTTCACCTTTTCGTTGGATTTTCACATTCTCACATTTTCACATTCTCGAGAAAACATCAGGATGTGGAAAGGGCTGACTCTGTACTTCTGGTACACACATAAAAAGATCTGTACCTCTCAATTCCTCTCTAGGACTTTATACTGACACATCTACTTTTCTATGTAAAGTAATTCTCAGTTTTAGTTTGTGCACAACACAGGTGCATAGCTTATTTATACAATGGTATTGTGAGAGTATGCCTTAGGCATACACATTTATTCATTCACACCCTTTCTTGTGAATCAGGGTCTATCGGCAGCTCAGTACCGCACCCCATCCATACCCTGTGTAACTTGAACACCAGGATTGTGTGGGAACCGGCCCTAAGACCTCTTCAGATTAAAACTCTAGTTTCCTTCAGACTAGTTGTTCAGGCTGTAATCCCACATCCAGCAAAATGTGTGGTAATAGCCTCCAGTTTTATTCTTGCACTCGATTATAAACTGGAGACATCTGCCGAAGCAAATTGAGCAATAGCTTTTCAGACACTCGTGTGATATGACTTGTTTTAATAAGAAGGGACTGTGTGTGAATATGCCTTAAGGTGAGCTCTTGGTCAGAAGACAGCAACCCAGAAAGCCCATTTAATTTCTTCCCCAATTGTTAGGTTTCCATCCATTGCCAAGGTGAAGTGTACACCCTTGCTTGAAGCAGAGGCAATAAGGGAGTAGATAGCTGAGGGGGAAGCTACAACGAACAACAGAAGTTTCTCAAAGAAACCTGTCCAACATAAAATTGACCTGAATTGAACTATAGTCCAAATAAAATTTGGAATTCTACTGATCTGATGGTGTTAAAACTATTCAATTCTTCCTTTTCCTATAAATGGGTATCTTAGTCTTTAAAATGGGTAACTAAACCTTCACATTTTATGTGAGAGGCAATGATACTCATCCCCAAATTTTTATTGAGATTTTAATCTAGAGAGCTAGATTAAAAAATATATAATTTTGCTTAAAATTTGAAACATGCAAAACATGAAGCTGGCGTGATTTAGGGATCTAAAACTGGAAACATTAAACAAAGTTTAGTAATATTGATATTCAATCCCAGTGTTTGGATATTACGTTATCATTGCTTAGAATTCTGACTAATTATCATTAGTAATCTTGATAGTCCATGTAAGATTAAGTTATATATTCTAATTCACTCCTCTTTTGATGGCCATGTGTCATCATCAGCCATTCAGTCATGTCCGGCCCTCGGCCACTCTATGGATCAGCACTCTCCATGCTCCTCTGTCTCGCACTGCCTCCTTCAGATCTGACATGGTCATCCTGGTGTCATCCTTTATAGTGTCCAGCCAGAGGGTACTAGGGCAGCCCCTTCTTCTTTTTTCCACTGATCACTCCCAGCATGATTGACTTTTCGAGTGAGACGGTTCTCATGACATGACCAAAGTGTGGTAGTCTCTGTTTGGCGATTTTGGCTTTAACTGATATTTTTGGTGAGGTTCGGTCTAGGACTTCTTTGTTATTTTTGCAGTCCATGGGATGTGTAATAGTCATCTCCAGCACCACAGTTCAAAGGCTTCTGGAAAAAAGAGGACAAAACATTTCTGGAAAATCATCATTTGTTTGACCAGGTGTCTGATTAACCATTTTCTGAAGGAGAATGCTGTCTTAAATGGTCTTGGGTTTATGTACCCTGATTCTTACTCAGCATAAATGGTGATGTGGCACCTTGCTGAATCTCTGTAAGCCATGGAGCCTCTGTCCATTGGAACAAATTTCTTGGTGCAAAGCTAGATGTGTTTATTCACACCTGAAAACTTTCTGAAATGTTTTAATTCTGCAGTTAATATACAAAGAAAAAGGGTGATAGTGACAAGGCATTTTCCTGTCAGTTGTGCTTTTTTCCAATAGCAGTTAAGATCCCTTGGTGTGGTTTTCCTCTTTGCACGTATCCTTTCTTATCTCCTAGATGGGGTAGTGTATTATTATAGGTGCTACCTTTGGCTCTGTCTATCTTCTCTTATTGTGTGCTTAATTTTTCTTAAGTTCTCTAATTTCTCCACAGCTTTCCCAAACTCGGGACTTTGCACTTGGTTGGTCTTTGGCTCCTGTCCCCTCAAACAACATGACTGTTTCTGATTCAGTTATTATAAAACAGATTACCTGTCCATCCTGAGAGCATCAACCTGAGACATGGTTGCTGTAGGCCCAAAGTGACACTGACTTCATCCGAATCTATTCACTGTTGTATTAATTGCTTCTCATTTCACTTAATTCAGGACAACTTGCATGTATAAAATGAAGTTAGTAATGTTCACTTATCTTGCTTCACCCTTCTTGAAGCGATTCTGCTAAAATAACTGTTCCATATCTCTTGTTTTCCTTACACGTCTACTCACTGTCCCCATCAGGGTAATGCAAGAATGTATTAATCACTTCCTTTTGAGCCACTCATTGCCTGCTTTCTTAACTGATGGCTAGAAGAGAGACCAGCTTGTAGCATTCATGTTTACCTTGGATATAAGTGGCAATTTGGGATTACTGAGCTTTTGTGAATGTTATGCATGTACATGGTGCATTTAGAATTCACTTCCTAAGAAACATCTTCAGTGTTTTAAAACTGGTTGGTCCAGTGCACAAGAACTTCACATATACAGTTTTTCCTTTACTAAGAAAATATATTTCAAATTAGATGTATTATTCTGAGCGCAGGTTTATCGTTTCCTGAATAAGCTGTCAAACATACTTGGGGTTTTTTAAAAAAGGTTTGTGATTAATTCAGTAGCCAGCTGGATCATAAATACCCAGTTTAATTAGGTAAATATTGCATTGTAAATTATATTCTGGAATTGGCATTTCTCTTGCTGTTAATTGCCAAATTATTTGATCGATTGATACAAATCTGGAAGTTCACCTACATATTGCTTTGCAAAGAAAAGTAGTTATTAATTTTCCTCTGCAACTAAAGTTCTTTAATTTCTTTATAATGCCGAAAACCAATTTGCTTATAATAAGAGAAAATACTGTTTTTTGAATTGCTTAATCAACATCAATCCATAAATAATGTCAATCTGCCACACTTTGGATAGTACTGTTCCTTCTCATGAAGACATTTAAACATTTCCATTTTTAAGAATAGTACTTGAAAACTTACTAGTCTTTGTATTTCTTTAACAAAGAGCTATATTGTTCTGACAATACAATTTAGTTGTATAATTTTCTCTGTCAGATTCTGTCACTGACTTTATCTCCCTTTCTATGTTGCAATAGCTGCAGTTTTTTTTTTTGTTCAGCCCAATATGAATTTAATTGTAAGCTTTAAACCTCTTCCTCAGGCATAATATATATAATATATTCCATATTTCATTATATCTTGGACTTGAATGTTGGCTTTAATACCATAGGATATGGACTCTAGCTGTATTTTATTTCTTCCATATCATATTCCACTAAACTTCAAACAAATTTCTTTTTTAAAAAATGTTTTGTTCATCCTATATTGTGAACCACCCAGAGTTGTGTTTTAAGATAGGTTGTCATACAAATCTTTTAAATGAATGAATGAACCAACGAATGAATGTTGATTTCAAGCTCCATAATCCTTTAGCCAATATCAATTTGGAGAAAGCACCCATATCATGTTTACTTTTACATGAAGCTTTCCTTCAGAAAAACAAAACGAATAGTGAAACTTGCAGAGGAAAGAGAAAAGAAAGAAATTGCTGTGATAATTTTTGATACTGATAGAAAAAGAGAAATGTATTAAAAAGATCTATAAGGCAGCATTATAGGATTGTGCAATAAAATTATTCTTGTGGTAGAAGAAATTTGAATGAGTAATTAATTTGATTTGTTATTGTCCCAATCTCGGTATCTGCCAATAATAAAGCCAAAGACCAATAAAGAACAAATGATTGAATAGAAGAGTTAGCAAGAGAGAGCAATATGGGTTTCTTTCAATTAAGTCAAAATGTGTGTCTTTTAGCTGGGATTAATGCTTAAATTTTTACATGTTTCTCTTAATCTTTAATAGAAGTGTATCTTGAAGCCTTGACTTACAACTTTATGGTGTGTGTATAAATTATGTAGTATCCATAATTCTGTATGTGTCACAATATATTATAGCAAGAAAAAGCTCAGCTGTATCCAATATGTATAAATCTTTACTTTGCTAAAATCTCAGAGCACTTATAAAATTTATTAGACTTTATGGAATACTGAAACTTATCAAAGTTCCTACATGCCTCGTTCCCAAATTGGCTATATAATTTGATATTGTAGTATTAGGCTTCAATCCTAAACTCTCACTTTCTTAATCTTTTCTTTTTACAATATACTGAGAGCAGAAATGGTATCTTGTCTTTTAAAATATGACTGGTTAATATATTCCACGCATATATTAACGCCTATTTTTTCCTAAATATTTTTTTGCGTACTATTTTAAAATTTTGAGATTTTTTTAATGCTTTGTTATATTGTTTACAAACAGCCTTGTAATTTAGAACTGCCAGTTATAAGACTTTCTTTCTATTAATCATTTGAATCCAGCTAGGCTTTGCTGCAAGCACTTTTAAAAGAACATCTGTTCACTTAGGGCAGGGGTGTGAAACTCAAGGCCCGCGGGCTGAATCTGACCTGCGGGGTGCTTAGATCTGGCCCGCAGGGCCGCCCTGGAAACAGCAAAGAACCAGCCTGCAGTAATACTTCTGCCAGGGAAAATGGACTCCGAGCTCTGTTTTCGCTGGCATAGAGCTGTAGGATGTTGAGCTGGCCCACCCTGTGGGCCATGCCCACTCAGCCCCTGAGGTCAAACACAACCTGGATGTGGCCCTTAATGAAATCGAGTTTGACTTAGATTTTGAAAACTGTATTTCAAAAACTGATATCTAAAATAGTTGCTGTCTATGTTGTATTTATTTATTGATAATAAAAATGCAATTATACAGTGGCTCTTCTAGCTTTTAAAATACCTATCATCCCAGTATGGGATAATCTGGACATACTGGTTTGACTATGTAAATATTTAGCTTTGCACATTTGCATAGTTATGCATCTTCTCCTTTCCTTTTATTTGTTTATACTTGTTACAATACTAACCCAAGGAGTCCAACTTAAAGTATCCATCTGTAATGCAACCCCAAAAAATGATGTTCTGATATATTTGGTAAACAAATTTAGTTTATATTTTCAAATTCTGTAATATAGATGAGAGTAATCAGATGTTTTGAGACCTTTGATGTAAAACTAAACTGAATTTGAGGTATTTATCAGGAATATAAAAATTGCTTCAACTATGATATTTAATGTTCAAGTTCCACAAAAGATGATAAAAAGTTTACATTAATTTAGTGACTACTATTTATGGTACTGCATACGCACAGAAGAAATGCTTAAAGATAATTTTTGTATTCCACACAACTATCAGTCTGGAAAAAAATATATGACCGAATCAGGTGTGGGTTCCACTTACCTTTACTACCGGTTCGCAACAGTTGTGATGGTTGTGATTAAAATCAATATATTGGGTTTACACAGCATGCTTATTAATAATAAACATACTGTGTCATCACAATATAGTAAACTGATTTTAATCTAGAATGCTGACATTTGATTTTTCTATTCTGATATAAGATATAAAATATATCAAAGAGCAGGTAGTGAATTAATTTATCAAATGTAGAGAATGTATTGGTGGTGTACGTGTATAATTGTCCCCCAATAAATACAGTTCAAAAAAGCTTGGCATAAAAGTCAAAGTAAACCAAAATAATAAAAAAATATGATTGAATAAGTTGTTTGGTACCATGCAAGGAGAAGGTAGAATTGTGTGTGGTATCACTGAAATATTGCTTAGCCATTAAAGTGAAAGAATATAGGTCCACAATAAGTCAGAATTATTTATAATATACTGTAGTTTAACAAGCTATACCAAGGTGGCTATTGTTTTTTTTTTTGTCACTAAGCTCCTATAGCAAACTTTTGAGAAGCAGTTGAGTGAATTTTAATTGTGTAAGTTACTCAGAACCATATGCAAGTCAGATGGGGGGGAGGGGGCTGTATAAATCCAATAAATTGAATGTGTCATCAAGTACTTTTTGACTCCTAGTGCACATAGTGCATAAAATTGAATTGAATTGAAGGGTAGAAATTAAAAATAGCACAAGATAATAAGCAAAGCATGCGTTGCTACCTGTGTTTCCCTGAAAATAAGACCCTGTCTTATATTTTTTTGAACCCTGAAATAAGTGCTTGGCCTGATTGCCATGCGCTCAAAAGCCCGATTGGGCTTATTATCAAGGGATGTCTTATTTTGGGGGAAACAGGGTATGTAGTCTGACACTTACTGAGTTAATGATAATAGGTTTAATCTAAAGTAGTCATATCATACCAAACCTTGTGATGCAGCCCAAATAAGATTGTAAATATTAGTGTGATTGATTTGGCCAGAAGCCTAAATAAAATGTTTTACATTGGCTCAATTTAAATCCTTTGCAGCCTTCACTTGCCTCCCATGGCATAAATGAAGCTGATTTAAGAAATCCTTTTCTGGATTTCAACTCGCTTCCTCAACTTCACTCACATTGATGACCTGATGTTTTGTCTGGACCGTAGTTAATCCCACATCTTTCTTTCCTTCCCATACTAGCAAAATATGTGCCAATTGCTCTCCCTTCTGCAGGCACATAATTGGAGACCTGGTGGGGAAGGAAAAAAGCATTAACAGTTTTGCTCTTCTGTCTGTCCTCTTGGTCTTCAAGGGGAAACAACAAAATTCTTGCTGATTTCAGTTTTCTATCCTTCTGCTGAACCTGTTAAAAACAAGCAAAAAATAGCCAGCATTTCACCGTTCCACTATTAAATCTGGAACAAAATATAAAAACAAAATAAAGCCCATTCTTTCATGGCAGGCAGCCAAGCAGCCCAAGACAAAAGGTCATTGAAGTCACAGAGTAGGGATTATTGGAATTGCCTGCCAGAACACACACCAGCCACCTGGAGTGGAGTTGTGTAAGACAAAATGAGGTGCATCAAGAGACTGGCTTGTTTCATTAGTAGAGGAAAAGAAACCACTATTTTTGATGCAGAGTAAGAATCCACAGTTGGGGGACACTTTTTGAGATTCTTTGCGATGGGCTAAGGATGAAACCATCCATTCCTGCCTTAGCAAAATGGCAAGTATCCAGTGGTGAAATCCAAATTTTTTTACTACTGGTTCTGTGGGCGTGGCTTGGTGGGCGTGGTGTGGCTTGGTGGGCGTGGCAAGGGAAGGATATTGCAAAATCCCCATTCCCTCCCCACTCCTGGGGGAAGGATATTGTAAAACCTCCATTCCCACCCCACTCTGAGGCCAACTAGAAGTGGTATTTGCCGGTTCTTTGAACTACTCAAAATTTCTGCTACCAGTTCTCCGAACTGCTCAAAATTTCCACTACCGGTTCTTCAGAACCTGTCAGAACCTGCTGGATTTCACTGGTGCAAGTATCTTATCTTCACACTAGAGATGTGGATCAGCCCTGGAAGTTATTCTTAGGTTGACATTAAATTAGGTCTACAGGCAGGTAGTTCAGTTTTAAATACTTTGGCCATGATTATAAACAATGGCTTCTGACTGTGTTGTTTACAAAGCTTACTCAGGTTGTATGTTGCATTACAAGACTTATAAAATGGAGTTAGTAATTGGTATGTCTGGATTGATGGAATCATTTGAATATAGTCTACAAATTGGTGATTCGGCCATACCCTTTCCCATATTTGCAAAAACATTGACCTAGTCTTCTTGTTTTTCTGTTACAGATTTCAGGGACGAACACAGATCTCTTGAATTTCATTGACGGATGGTAAACCATAATTTTGATGAGCAAGTCATACGTTGTTCAGCTGCTAAGCATTATATGCACATCCACAGAACTAAGTCTGTCTCTCCACGGAGAGAGATTATAAAATGCATGTTATGAATTGTGTCTCCTTGGTCAATGATAAAGAAAATGGAGCAATTTCAGCCGAAGCTGGATTAATGATTGGTGACACCAATGAACAAGAAGAGGGACCTCCCCCACCCCCACCTCTTCCTCCACCATGCTTTTCCATAGAAGCTGGATTGTTGCCTTCATCAGCGGGAGTACCGCCGCCGCCACCCCCTCCTCCTCCCAATCTAAGCAGATCTTCAGTATCACAGCTATTGAATGGACATGGCCACCTGAGCAAGAAGAAGCGGATACGTAGTTTCTTTTGGAAAACAATCCCCGAAGAACAAGTCCGTGGTAAAAACAATATCTGGACTATTGGTGCTAAGCAGAACTATCAGATTGACACAAAAACAATTGAGGAATTCTTTGGTCAGCAAGAAGAACCTGCACCTTTAGAATCTAGAAGCAGATCTTTAAGAAGGTCATTTAAAGATTCCAAACAAGAGGTAAGCATGAACATGGAAAGAAGCATTTAATTTTGAATTTTTATTAAAGGCAGTCTATTTGCTAAGATATGAGTGTGTAATACTTGTCTGCCATGCCTTCTAGAGCTGCTGGGCTTCCATTCAGTGGTGAAATCCACATTTTTTTACTACCGGTTCTGTGGGCGTGGCTTGGTGGGCATGGTGTGGCTTGGTGGGCGTGGCAGGGGAAGGATTCTGCAAAATCTCCATTCCCATCCCACTCCAGGGGAAGGATACTGCAAAATCCCCATTCTCACCCCACCCTGGGGCCAGCCAGAGGTGGTATTTGCCGGTTCTCTGAACTGCTCAAAATTTCCACTACCAGTTCTCCAGAAACTGTCAGAACCTGCTGAATTTCACCCCTGCTTTCATTCTCATCATCTTTCAGCTAACCATGATTCTTGCTCATCAGCAATGATTGGGGTTGTTGTACAACAGAGCTAGAGGGCACACATTTGTGCAAGCCTGGTTTAATTAATTGTGCATCTTACTTGTAATATAATCTCATTCTGATGGAGAACAAAATGGACTTTATCTAAATGTAATGTATGTCAAATAACAGCAATAATCACACATAAAGTTTATGGCAATGAAGTAAAAGTATCTGATTTGTAACTTTCTATTATCTTCTGTGACCTCTTGAAAACATAGAGATAGAAGATTTTGTAGAGCATACAAGTAACCAAATTTCTCTTTAATGTTTTTGAACTAAAGTGACTTTTTTATGTAAGAAAATGTTGCATTTTTTCAAGTTATCAGACGTCATTAATGTATAACTAATGCAAAATGTATTGTCATCACAAATTTTAAAGTGGTAATCAGTTTGCACACCCATGCTGTAGCTGGGCATTTGGGGGAAAAACATGCCTTTCATGTACTAGAATTATACTCCCTATAATCTTTTTAGGACTATATTTAAAGTTTTCTGCTGAACAAAGTATTTACAAACTTGAAGGTATCTTCCTGCTAAAAAGACAAGTTTCTAGTCCTCGTGAGTGCAGAGAGATTGCTTTATGGCTGCATATTGTAATTATTAGAGTTTTGTCCTTGAACTGCCTGTTGCTACATCTCAGAAACACAGAGTGATGTTATCAATGTGAACTTTTCAGCTTGTAGGCTTGGACTGAGATGCCAGAAAACAAATTCTTCAACAATATTTCCAAGTTAGGATGTGAGGGGAAAGGGCCTGAGCTGTTTCTGCATTGTTTCTGTTTTCTAGTTTCCTTTATTAGAAGGCTGTCTAGCAAAGATTCTGTAGCTTTAAATTCCAGCCTGGCCCAAATACAAACTAACAACACAATGCCATCTCTCCTTTTGAGCTCTCTCTTGGAAATAGTAGATATTGTTTTGTTGTTGCTTTGTCCAGCAAGCATAGAACCAAAATAAATTCCAAACCAGAGGTGGAATTCAGCAGGTTCTGACCAGTTCTGGAGAACTGGTAGCAGAAATTTTGAGTAGTTTACCGGAAAACTGGTAAATACCACCTCTGACTGGCCCCGCCCCCATCTATTCTGTGCCTCCCAAGTCCCAGCTGATCAGGATGAAATAGGGATTTTTCAGTAACCTTACCCTGGAGTGGGGAGGGAATGGAGATTTTACAGTAACCTTTCCCTGCCACGCCCACTAAGCCACACCCACCAAGCCATGCCACACCCACCAAGCCACGCCCACAGAACCGGTAGTAAAAAAAATTTGAATCCCACCATTGTCTCAAACACTAGGATATGCAAGTCAAGTATAATTTTAAAATAAAAACTTTGCTAGATTTTCATTCTTTCTTGTTATTTTAATTGTAGTTAAGAAAAAGACCACGTTGTCTTGCTCACTAGAAACTGCCCTTCCCTTTTTTTCACGTAAAATAGAATAAGAATATGGCAACTGAGTCTTGTTGATAGCCTTGCCTATAAAATTATCCTGTCTATAGTCTCTGCCTTTTTATTTCTTGCCTCTTCGTAGTGAAACTTGGCTTTTTAAAATGCAATACAGAGCCTCGGTGGCGCAGCAGACTAAAGTGCTGTTAAGTAGCACCAGCTGCCTGCAATTACTGCAAGTTCAAATCTCACCAGGCTCACCAAGGCTCAAGGTTGACTCAGTCTTCCATCCTTTCGAGGTAGGTAAAATGAAGACTGGGATTGTGGGGGCAATAAGCTGACTTTGTATAAAAAGAACACCGCTTGGGGGAAGCCCTACTAAGCAGGTATATACAAAAGTATGAAGGCTATTGCTTAACACATTGTAAGACGCCCTGAGTCTCTGGAGAAGGGCGGCATATAAATCGAACCAATAAATAAATACAATAAATACAGTGCTTATGCACTAAGTGTTAGATCTGGCTTATCTTTTTATAGAGATACTGCTTTAATATGGATTTGAGTTTATTTTTAAATATTTTTCATTTTTCTCTCCTCATAAATCAGACTGTGCTCTTGCTTTTTTTATGTGAAAATGACAATCCTAACTGATTGGATTCCTTTGAGCTCAATGACTTTGCTTTTCTGACTAAACACAATGAGGTTCTAATATTATGGAGGAAAGTGGATATATCTAAAACATTAAAATCCATTTAATCACTTTCACCAAATAGATATAAACTTGAGATAAACATGTACATTTAAAAGACAAACACCCCAAAAAATCATTTTGGAAAGAGGGGAGAAGGAAATCCCAATCTATTATACTTATCAAATGTGTTATCATAGATTTTTACCATAAATATTCATGGGAGCTAAAAAAGATTTTAAAAAGCTAATATGTTTACACTGTACCTTTTAAAGCTTTCACTTTTTTCTATTTCAGCACAATAGTAACGCTTATATTTACCCCTGCTAATGTTTTCTCAGGATTTGCATCTTCAGGAAACTGTTATCATGTGGTTTGGGAGAAGCATCCAAGATTGTGTGCAAGCATAATT
The DNA here is from genome assembly GCF_059756535.1 of Pantherophis guttatus. Taxonomy (NCBI): domain Eukaryota; kingdom Metazoa; phylum Chordata; class Lepidosauria; order Squamata; family Colubridae; genus Pantherophis; species Pantherophis guttatus. The sequence goes on along the minus strand of NC_142070.1, from coordinate 27,265,446 downwards.
TTAAAAAATTATGTGGGTTCTTAGAAAAGGCATGTTTAAGCACATAAGAATAAATGAGAAGAGAGCTGCTAATCCTAGAAGTAATTTTTTTTAAAAAAATGAAAGTAGTGATTGCTCTTATGTAGCAATTAATTATTAAATGACAAAGGAATCGATATAGTTTAAGCTCATACTTTGGTTAAGACTGAAAGAGACATCAAAAAATTAATGTATAAGTGTACTGACATTGACATGTGTACAAACTTTCAACCACTATTAAGAGACAGATATCTAAGAGCTTTTAATTGAGTTTAGCAAATACCATCAAAGTACTTTATTGTGGATTAAGTCATATAATATGTCACATAATATGTCAGTTGACTGTGTTGTCTAGGAAATTATAGGCATTGACATTCAATGTCTCGGGAAAACATCAGATAGGAAAGCTGTATTCATATTATGTGGACTGATTCATTGTATTGATATTTCAATTGTAATGTAAGAACTAAGATATAAAAATTATTGCATAATTGGCTGACAGTGCAACACATTAAGAATGAACCTTGGCTTACAATAATTCTATCTAAAGTAATGTCCTAATAATAGTTTACTGATTTAGCATTTCTCTGGTTGGAAATTATTGTGGTTTGTAAGCCATGGTTTATACCAGAGGTCTTTAAACTTGGCAGCTTTAAGACTTGTGGACTTCAATTTCCACCTATGCTGACTGGAGAATTCTGGGAGTTGAAGTCCACAAGTATTAAAGCTGCCAAGTTTGAAGACCTCTGCTTTATAGCACTTAGATTTATATTCTGCTTCACAGTGCTTTACAGGCCTCTCTAAGCGGTTTACAAAATCAGCATATTGCCCCCAACAGTCTGGGTCCTCATTTTACCAACCTCAGAAGGATGGAAGGCTGAGTCAACCTTGAGCCGGTCAGGATCAAACACTTGGCAGTAAACTGAATTAGCCTGCAATATTGCATTCTAACCACTGCGCCACCATGGCTTCTATAACTAGTAATTCAGGCTGTTTCCGAAATGTCGAACCTTTACAATAGAAGTTAGATGTATATTTCAATAGGCCTTTCTAGAAATATTTATATTGTACCTTAGCACTCTTGAGAAAAGTGGCTGCCACAGAATTCTGCTGGGCTTGGTCAGTCACAATCTTCCTTTCTTATTCCTGTTCCTTAGAAAATGTTCTTATAAGAGAATAAATTATAAGCTCTAGTGATACCTTAAATTCCTATCTGAGAGTATTCTCGTAGGGAAAGCTAGAGCATTATAAAGGATGAACCAACCTCTCAAAAGGAAGAAATAAACAAAAAAATGTATATGATTTATATAAGCTATACTAAGAAGGAAAGTTTTTAAAATAGCGCCCTTATCCGTTGTTTATCCATTGAACTATGCTCAGTGATTAGTGAAGGTATGGTCCAGATTAAGGCTCCAAGATTTTAATGAATAGATTACAATATAATATTATATTTGTGCAGAAGAAGAAAACTTACTGTAATGAAGGTGTAATTAGTGTAACTATGAACTCTCACACTATTCTGTTAAAAGTCCGTACTGCACATGAGAAAGACTGGTTGACCATTTTTATGGAGGAAGGCTCTTTCAGATGTTACTACCTGGGGAAATGCATGTTTATATTCTGGAACTAAAGATCTGTTTTACAATTTTATGAAACACAGTTCTTAGGTGGCTCACGACAATGATAAAAAACAGAAATACTAAAATCAAAAATATGGTCTCTAATCCATCAAGCAATGCAATTCTCAGACTCCAGCTGCAACCTATAAGGTGAAAACACATGAAATGAAAAACAAGTCCTTTATGGGTTTCAAGAAGGTTGAAAGGGTGGGGGCTTATCATATTCCAGGAGGGGAAATGTTCCATATGACCAGAGCTCCTGCAGAAAGGTGCACTTCATAAGTCCCACTAGATGACAGTATTTAAGGGAAGGGACCCTACCTGACCTAGCATGGAGTGGGAGAGACGGTCCTACAAGTAAGGTCTTGAAGATAATTAGCAGCTTAAAAAGGCCTTAAAGAAGACAATTAGCACCTTTAATTACCTGGTGAAAAAACTGGAAAGTCAACGTAGTTTATGTAACAGTGGTGTGATATTGGCAAACTGAGATGAGCCCAAAACACTGTACGCCACCACATTCTGGACCAGTTATAACTTCCAGATGGTTTTCAAGAGTAGCCCCATGAAGAACACATTGCAGTAATCCAACAGGATGTCCATAAGATGTATTTGAACAAGCCCTTTGCCATATCTGTGACCTGATCCTCCAGGAGCCACAACTGTTGCAGGATCACCATTTTGTGTACCTGCTGTGTCTGGATAGTTCTCTCCTATCGATACTCAAAGAAAACACATCACCATTCCCAGGAGAGCCAAAACCCAAAGCCACTCTGTCTTGCTTGGGTTGAGTTAGAGCTGGTTTGTCCACATCCAGACCTTCAAAGCCTCCAGGCACTGGGTCAGTACTGAAATAGCATCACCTGCTCAGCCATGGGTGGAGTAACATAACTGGGTATCATCAGCATGCTGATGATACTGCACTGCACTCCTTGCCATTAAATGATCTCACCCAGTGGTTTCATGTACATGTATAGTGGTGAAAGACCTGAATCCCACGGCACTCCACACTGCAAGGGCCTACGACTAGATCTCTCTCCTACCCTTCCAACACATGCAACCAGCTGCAGAGGAAAGAGGACAACCACTGCAAAACAGTGCCTCCTAGTCCCTGAAACTAGTCTAGGATGACGCTATGGTCAATTGTATCAAAAGCTGCCAACAGACCCAGAAAGTCCAGGCTGGTTGCACCACTTCTGTTTTGAGCCCTCCAGAGTCATCCACAGCTGTGACCAATGCAGTCTCTATATTATACTGCTCTCTCCATATTTCAACCCAACCTGACCCCAGCTGGAAAAAAAATTAAAATAATACCGTTCATTCAAGACTCTGTGCAGAAGAGCCAATCACCTCTCAACAACCTTTCCTTGAGACTGGATGAAAGTAATGCAACACTGTTGTGTTCAAGGTTTTTTGAGAAGGGGGCACTCTACTGTCTTGTTCAAGGCAAGCAGCACCTCATCTTCCTGCAAAGAAGCATTAACTGCTGCCTGTACCAACCACATAACAATTCCCATTAGGCCTCATGCAATTGGGGAGCCAGGGGTGCCGAATACAGTGGCCAAGCTCACGGCTAGAACAACCCGGTTCATTTCCTTAAGATCAACTGGCTCAAATTCTTCCCAGATAACTGGTGTCAGATGGTTATCAGAATGTAAGGTGATAGGAAGAAGCACATGAAACATGGCTCTTCGTAAATAAAAAAAAAATGGTGAATCAAAAGAGAAGACAAGTCCAACTTTTTTTAAAAGCGGGAGAAGTGAAATCGGGACAGGTAAATTCTGAGTTTGGCTTTAAAAATACACGAAACGTGTAGTGGAAAACATAACTTGAATTTTCAGACACTGCATTTTCTCTGCCAGAATTTTTTTTTTAAAAAAAGGTTTGATGGATTTGTTTGCAGATTAAGTAAAATTAAATTTTGCTTCATATTTAATAGAATTGACTGAAATGAACCAATTTTATCTTGGTTCATTGTGTATGGTTTATTTAGAAGATAAGAGATGCTTTAAAAACTGTTTCTGGATTTAAAATCATAGTTGTCAAGGATGCTAAACAGGATTTCAGAATGATAAATTCTGGCATCTGTCTAAAAGGACAGATTATAATTGCTATATACTTTGTAAAATAGTTTTACAGGTTTTAATGTATGTCTTTGCTTGTCTCATTCTTTTCTCTGCTCTTTAAGTTGGGTGTTTAATGGTTCCCAACTTTCGCTTTTTAATACTGGCAGTATTGCAGACAGAATATTTGATGATAGACTTTTTGTGGATAAGCAAAATAGTTACAAGTCCCTATTAGTGCAAGTGTGGTAAATATAATGACTCCTTTTCTTCTTCTCTTCACATAAGCCTGTTGCCACTTTTCCATGATCAGATTATAGATGCATGTTGTTTGCTAAAGAGAAGATGTGCACACCTAAGTGTCAGAGAGACAATGAAAAAAGAGAGAGATTGTATGGTTATTTCCTTGCATGCATAAACATTATTATAACTTTAAAATTGGCACTTAGTACTGATTATTCCTACTTTTTAAATATTGGGCTCTGGTATTTTAATGAAATATTTTAATAGCTACTGCTAGACAAGAGTTGGGGAATGAACTGAGGGGACAAACTTGTCTGGAGGGTGCATCCCTATGATGGGGATAGAGACATCTCTGGGAGATTCTCCTATGAATGTGAATGTTTTAGGTTGCTTTCCTACCCAAATATAGGTAGGCTTCGACTTACAACTATTCATTTAATGTTCAGAGATTGCCTTGAAAAAAAATGATCTGCAATCTGTTGTTGAAGTTATGACCATTGCACCAATTCCTTGGTCATGTGATCTCAATTTGAGTGCTTGCCAACCAACTTGCATTTATAACAGCTACAGCATCTTGCAGTCGCATAACCACAATTTGCAACTTTCCCAGCTAGTTTCTGAAAAGGAAAGTCAGTTGGGGAAGCCAGATTCATTTAATGACATGTGATTTGCCTTAATGACTGCAGCAGCTGTGAAATCCAAATTTTTTTACTACCTGTTCTGTGGGCGTGGCTTGGTGGGCATGGTGTGGCTTGGTGGGTGTGGCAGGGGAAGGATACTGCAAAATCTCCATTCCTACCCCACTCGAGGGCCAGCCAGAGGTGGTATTTGCAGGTTCTCTGAACTGCTCAAAATTTCCGCTACCGGTTCTCCAGAACCCTTCAGAACTTGCTGGATTTCACCCTTGGACTGCAGTAAAAAATGGTTGTAAAATTTGATGCTGGTCATATAGTGAGTCACTTAATGATTGTATCACTTAGTGACCAACATTCTGCTCCTAATTGTGATTATATGTGGAGGGCTACTTGTATGTATACATCACATCCTCACAAACTCACATAAATATTGCAACTAGGTTTTCATTGCAGTGCAAGGGAGGATTTTCAAGAATGGATTAGTTCAAATTGCTGGTGGGGGAGTTAGCTTCCTCATCCCCTAGTAGCAGCTGTCCTTAAAAAAAAAAGGTCCCCATATACATTCTGGCTGAGTCTTGTAGGGAAGCTATATATTAAAACCTTAAAGAGTTCTTCTGTCTATTCAGCCTTTTGAATGTAGATAAGGCTTACTTTCATCTTAGGGTGAACTTTTCATCAGGAAGCAAAGGGTCAGGGCCTGGCTAAAGGGAGCAGAAGGAGGGGAGGGAGGGAGCCCTTGGAGAAAAGGGAAAAGCCTGCAAAAATTCTGGCAGATAAAGCATTGGTGCTATAAAGTTCATAAATGAAGGTTCTTCTCTGTCTCATTTGCTCATTATTATACAGAAGGCTATAGGCTAGACACATAGCAGAGTTAGTGTTAGACAAAGATCACAGGCATGATCTGAGGCCAGTCAAATCTTGTGTCACTACTGAGCTAAAGGCTGCTGCTGGGGAAGCAGAAAACATGAAAGGATAAAAAAGACAATTTATGCTTAATCTCTAGGGTAGCTCCTGCTTTTATTTCAAAATCAAACCAAAGATTGGTTGCTTTTGAGGTTTTGCTCAGAATGGAGCAGCAGACAGAGGGCTCAATGTATTTATCTTAATATTATCTTAATATTTACCTACGAAATATTAGAAAATTCTCATTGGAGGATTTTGGCTACTTTATTGTATTTAAATGTATCAGTACTAAAGCCATGTTAAAGTTTGCAAACATGGCTTACTTCCTGGTAACTTCATGGGTATGTCCATGTAGTGGTGGTGTGTTTTTTGTTTTGTTTTTTTGGCAGCAATACAAAAGTGGTTTGCATTGTTTTTGGGATGTGGTTTGGCTTCCAGACTATTATCTTGCTATTTCCTGGTAATAATCTCCCATTCAAATATTATCGGTAACTAGAGTTTAGCTTTTTGAGATCAGCTAGGGATAGCTACATGCTGCCATCTTAGTGGACACTAAAACATAAGATGTTAAGACAGATTCAGTTCCTGGTGACTAGATGAACTTAGCTGTGCTTGCACTCAGTATGCTTTAACTAACGGTAATAGAAGTGGTTGGCACAGTCGTTCCTAGAATGTTTTTTTAAATTTCTAACTACTGTTTTGGGGTTCTCTGAAGATCTCATCAAGTATTTACCAGGTCCAGCTCTGTTTAACTCTAAGCACAGGTTAGGCTTGTTCTGTCAATTGCTGAGATGCTAAAGAATTAAGCAAACACAAGAACAATAGACACCATGAATAATGCTCTGATCAGCATCAGGATTCAGTTATATTCTTGCCAAAACACTGGGTTGGCCAATGTATAAGTACTCTTATGACTTAGTTGGCTGGGTTGTGACTTGATAATTCTCTGGGAAAAACAGATTTTAAATAATTTGTGGGAGAAGCATAAGTCTCTTTTATTTAACTTACTGCAAAGCATTATAAGATTTAATTGCACTTTGTAGAATTAGATGGGCTCTCGACTCAATATTTTAAGATAATGCTTGTGAAAAATACAAGGCACAGTTAACGTGGTACAGTTAACATAACACAGAAAACCAGCATATCGGTCTGATCGCTTGTGTAAAGTCTTAGGAATATGTGCTAGAACTATCTTCAGTACGGTTAGTGTCATTTCAGCAATTTCTATCTTACATAACGTATAGCATGAGATTGTAGGTATTAAGTGAAATGAACTATTTATTAGCATAACTGTAAAATGTCATGTGCTTTCAGGGTATAAACAAACTATAATGTCAATCAATGGAAAAACAAATAGACTTTCCTGATAATGAAAATGTTCCTTCCAAGTACCTGGTGATCCTGCATTAGGAAGATCTTTGATTGCCACATAACATTATAGAAGCATTATAATTCCATCCATTTATGAATTTGTTTATTCTTGATATAGTGATGTTAATCACCATTATAAAGATGTAATGGGATTTAAAGAGATCCTTTATTATAGTATTTCAAGACAAATGTTTATTGGGTGGAAAAGGAGGAAGAAAAAAAAGGAAGAAATTAATTTGGCATTTTCTTGGTTAAAAGCACTAATGTATTTTATTCACAAAAGTTACATAGCACACAATGACTTTCCAAGATGTTTTATAATAAGTCAAATCTGTTAGGCAGCCTATGTAATTTGTGGCTCTTGGACTGCCTATAGCTTTTACCATAACAACAACTAGGTTTCAGTCGTAATTATTCAGATTTATGGGCTGAAGGATCTCAGTTTTCTCTTCTTCTTCTTCTAGAAGAAAGAAATGGGTTGGAAACAGAACAAAAGATTAACTGGTTGATTGATTATTTAAGGCGTGTCAGATTTTTCAGTTTTCAATTTTCAAACATTAGGGGTACTCAAAAGTTGTGACATGCCTTGGGGATTATAAAGATATTTTGGTTACTTTAATATAATTTAGACGTGCTTGATAAGTAACTACATAAATATCATAACTTTTTAACATTTTGTTTGTTTCAACTACAAAGATAGTTTTTCTCCATGAGCCATGGTGGCGCAGTGGTTAGAATGCAATATTGCAGGCTAACTCTGCCCATGCCAGGAGTTTGATACTGACCGGCTCAAGCTAGAGTGAGTGAGCCTTTTATCATTCTGAGGTCAGTAAAATGGGGGCTCAGATTGTTGGGGGCAATATGCTAAATCTGTAAATCACATAGAGAGTGTTGTAAAGCATCATGAAGCAGTATATAAGTGCTATTGCTATGATCTGTCCCTAACCTGGTCTTTTAGATCTTCTAACAGTGCACTCATCACTACTGTAATAGAGTTAGTCCACCTTCTTGCTGGTTATCCTCTTGTTTCCTTCCACCTTTCCCAACATTAAAGCCTTTCGAAAGACAGAAAGAAGGAAGGAGGAGAAAGCAGGCCAGAAGGAGAAGGGGAAATATTTATCAAAGAATAGTAGCTCTCCCAGTTACATGTGACATTTACTGTAGCCAATCCTTTCTTCTACCATATATAGCCGTGATGGTGAACCTATGGCACATGTGCCGGAAGTGGCACGCAGAGCCATCTCTCCAGGCATGTGACCCGTCACCTGTTGCTCTTCTGGGTTCCAGCCAGCTAGTCTTCACGCACGTGGGAGCGCCGGAAACTGGAAGAGCAGCCACTCAGTGCGCCTGCGCCTGCCAGGAAGATTATCTTGCGGTTTCCAGGGTGTGCATGCACACAGGCCAGTTGGTCTTCATATGTGCATGCATGCCAGAAACCGGAAGACCAGGTGGCCAGTGCACATGTGCGCGCAGGAAACCAGAAAATCATATTCATGCACCAGGCGGCTGCTCTTCCGGTTTCCGGCACACACACGCTCCCATTTCGGCACTCGGTGCTGAAAAGGTCCACCAACACTGATATATAGCCTACACTTGCTATGTAACCTACAGCATATTTCTCTGGATGAATTGCAATTCTAGACAGGAGAAGGACTTTTAATTAAAAATAACATAATGTAGGAACTAGGTGAGCCTCAGGGGCTGAGGGTGGGGGTGTCATAATGATACAATAGCATCCATCTATTTTCCTCATTATACAGCCAGGGCAGATAATGAAATACTGGCACAATATTATTGTATATCCTTGTACGAATAAGCAGCCTAACTTATTTTCACCAACTGAAATTTCAGAATTGTTGTCATTATAGTGATTTGAGAGTTAACAGGTACAATTCTGTCCATATTTCTTTCTCAGCAGAACTGTATTATTATTTGGAAGTATATTTACCTTTTCTTAAGATATTTAGAATTATTTTTGCTATGCAGAATAATTTTATTCTATCTATAATGACTTAAAATAACAATTGCTCTCTCTGAAATGATACCTTTTGTTGCTTTTTGCAGATTAATATTTTAGATGCCAAAAGAAGTATGAATATTGGGATTTTTCTCAAACAGTTTAAAAAGTAAGTTATTCTCCTGTTATTGTAATTATTACATTGATGATAACATAATATCAAGAAAAAAGATATATTCAGCCACAAATAGCGTAATTACAAACTTAATTTAGCTTGAAAAGGTATTCAAGCTGTTAATAACCTTACCTTATATTTGGGTTAAACTTACATTTTCCTTTTAAGCAATAGTTTTGAAATTTTAGGCAATATATAATACTACAGTATTATAGGTAATTTTAGTTAAAGTAAGTAGTTAAACTTTTAAATTATAACTTATTTTTCGTAAAGTTTGCATTTTTGATAATATGATAATGTCATGAAAGTAAGGACAATATTATAGAATAGGAATAGGAATAGAGTAGAGTAGAGTAGAGTAGAGTAGAGTAGAGTAGAGTAGAGTAGAGTAGAATAGAATAGAATAGAATAGAATAGAATAGAATAGAATAGAATAGAATAGAATAGAATAGAATAGAATTCTTTATTGGCCAAGTGTGATTGGACACACAAGGAATTTGTCTTTGGTGTATATGCTCTCAGTGTACATAAGGAGAATAAAATACATTCATCAAGAATAAAAAGATACAACACTTAGTGATAGACAATATCACTAATTAATATTTTGATATTAATGACTTTTTACGAACAGTTGTGTTTATTTCAGATAAACTTGCTCAGAGGCAGCTGTACATTTAACTATTGAAAATTGTTTTGGAACATCACATGATCTTTTTTTAAAAAAAAGATTCTTCTTTCCTCAACAGTGTATCCAGATGTGCTGGGTTTCTTCCCATAATTCCTAACCAGCATTAGATATACTGGCTGAGAATTCTAAAAACTGAAAAATTGAAGCCCTATGAATAATGTTGATAAAGGCTGTTTTAAAACATAGAAATTGCATGTTCCTAAACTGAAATGTATTTTTATTCTATTGTCTCGTTAAGATCACTTGACTCTATCATTGAAGATCTTCACACTGGAAGAGACTTCTATAGCTCTGAGACCTTACGTGAGCTTCTTAAATTATTGCCAGAAGCTGAGGAGGTAAGAATAGGATTATCTGCTTTTGAAAACCATTTGGAAACTTCAATTGGATCAGAATGCAACAGCATAGGCAGGGATAGGCATGTCTCAGTATGCCTGTGTGGATACTTCTGCTTTATAAGCTGCACTGATTGCCGGAGCAGTTCACTATAAATCATGACATGGCATTTGCTTAGGTCAGGGGTCTGCAACCTTAAGCACTCAAAGAGCCATTTGGACCCGTTTCCCACAGAAAAGAAAACACCGGGAGCCACAAAACCTGGGTGGGCGTGGCCAACTCGATGTCACTCACTTCCACCAGTCACATGTCTCCCCCCTGGCCACACCTATTCAGCCGGTCATTATGGCAGAGAACCAGTTGTTAAAAAACACCTGGAACCACAAAACCCTTTTGACATCTCTCTCTCTCTCCCCTCCCTCCCCCAACTCTCTCTGTATCTCTCTATGTCTCTCTCTCTGTGTATCCCTCTGTCTCTGCCCTGGCCGCTTCTCCACCCCCTGCCATCACCCTTACGTTCTCAGGCCAGGCGAGGAGTGACTGGGATGGGAGGGTGAGGGGTGGGGCCAGCCAGTGGTGGGATCACCCGACTAGGGTGCCACAGCAGAAGGCCCAAAGAGCCGCATGTGGCTCCGGAGCAGCAGGTTATTGACCCCTGGGTTAGGTTATTTTTGGTACCACCCATCTCTGGTACATGCTGGCAGAGTTGGTATCAACAGAGTCAGGATCCACAAAACTTCTCTGTACTGTCCCAGCACCTGCCCTTTGGATTGTGGTTCTACTTGAGATTTATGTGGCTTCCAGTTTATATTCCCAGTTTATATTCCCAGTTTATATACGGTTAGACTTTGAAAGACCTAGTTGTTCTCAAAACATCTTTACTGAATGTGTTTTTGTTTTTATTGTTTATTATACTATGAGTTGCCTACAGTTGGTTTGGAATTAGGTAGCACCTAAATGGCATGAAATAAATAGCAATATAAACCCACAGTTGTATTTCTGGAGAAAGAAGAAAAACGTAAACTCTTAAAATTATAGCATAGAACTAAAAAGAAAATGCACTAGCCATGATATGTTTGTCTTATATAACTAGTTTCACACTTAGTTTTGAAAAGACAGTATGTATGTGTTGAAGTACACATTAAGTAATCTTGCTTAGGCAGTTAGCTTAGGTGACAAAATAAAATGCAGCCAAAAAAACTCCATCTACGAAGAACAAGGATCATTTTAGACCAAGAAAGCCTATTTAAAGTACAGAAACAGAAAGACTATTCTGAGCAGAAAAAAAACATTTTAAAAACAGTTCGTAGACTTATCAAGAAATGAGCTCTTTAAAAAAAAAAAAAAGGCATAGCAGAGTTATAAATACAGTACAAACCAGTGGTGGAATTCAAATTTTTTTACTACAGGTTCTGTGGGCGTGACTTGGTGGGCATGGTGTGGCTTGGTGGGCGTGGCAGGGGAAGGATACTGCAAAATCTCCATTCCCACCACACTCTGGGGCCAGCCAGAGGTGGTATTTGCTGGTTTTCCGAACTACTCAAAATTTCTGCTACCGGTTCTCCAGAACCTGTCAGAACCTGCTGAATAGAACCCCTGGTACAAACCATAATAAGGGACAACCAACAGTCTTCAAGACCATGAACAGTAGCTACAAAACAGAAATGAATGGAATCTTTGAGATGTTGGTTATCACCTTTAAAGCGCTCCATGGCATAGGGCCTAGCTATCTTCGAGACCGCCTGCTGCTACCAACGACCTCCCATCGACCCGTGCGCTCCCACAGAGAGGGCCTCCTCGGGGTGCCATCAGCCAGACAATGTAGGCTGGTGACCCCCAGGGGGAGAGCCTTCTCTGTGGGGGCACCTACCCTCTGGAATCAGCTCCCCCCAGAGATAAGGAGAATCCAAGACCTCAGTGCCTTCCGTCGCGCCCTTAAAACCCATTTATTTAAACAAGCCGGGCTGGCTTAAGATGAAATTTTTAACTGTTTTTAAATGTTTTAAACGTTTTTAATTGGTAAATGAGTTTTAATTCGGCCAAATTTATATATCTTTTAATTGTTTTTAATATTTGTTCTGCATGTTTTTTTTTTTAATCTGGCTGTACACCGCCCTGAGTCCTTAGGGAGAAGGGCGGTATAGAAATCCAATATAAAATAAATAAAATAAAAATAAAATGTAGAAAAACATCTGAAAAAGCAGTATAATAGCCTTTCTTGTAAATGGGGTGAGGAGGAAGGGGTAGAACTGGAAATATTGCTAAGATAGTATGCTTCGAGGAATGAAGAGATATAAGTTTCCCCATTGTATCATGGCAGTGAAGATTCTCAGTTTCCCCGTGACAGTTTCATTAGAATGCTGTCTCTCTCTCTCTCTCTTTTTCTTCTTACTTTTTATGAAGAAAGAAAAGTTGAAACTGCCATATTTAATTTGAGATATAATAGGAAGGAACACTCAGAAAGAAATATCAGCCAAAATGTTGTAAAAATAAAAACAAAAGATGTATCTGAAAAAAGTATAAAATACTTAAATAGATGCATATATAACATATAATTTCTATATAATACCTCAAAATTATATAACATTTTGGACTTTTGGAATGGTATTTTAAAAGTTGAACTCCCATAAATGTGAAGGGTGCTAGATTGGATAAAAAAAATTGCTTAAGAAGTTGGATTGCTAAAACTCTTTTACCATCAACTGAGACTAAAATCAGTATGCAGGGGTGAAATGCTATCAGTTCGGACCGGTTCATGTGAACCGGTAGTAAAAAATACTACCAGTTCAGATGAACTGGTATTTTCGACAATCAGCTGTGCCGCGTGATTTATAGCAATAGCAATAAGATTTATATATCGCTTCATAGTGCTTTTACAGCCCTCTCTAAGCGGTTTACAGAGTCAGCATATTGCCCTCAACAATCGGGGTCCTCATTTTACCCACCTCGGAAGGATGGAAGGCTGAGTTAACTTTGAGCCAGTAAGATTTGAACTGCTGAACTGCAGCTAGCAGTCAGCTGAAGTAGCCTGCAGTACTGCACTCTAACCACTGCGCCACTGCTTTCTAGCGAATCTAAATCATGCGGCACAGCTGTTCCCCCCCCCTCGCTGTTCTACTTACCTTAGAAAACCTCCTTTTTCAGCGCTGCACGGTAGCATCTGTAGTGCGCATGCATGTGCAGTGTGCATTTGGCACACACTGCGCATGTGCGCAAAGTGTGTTTGGCATGTGCACAGCATGCATTTGGTGCGCACTGCACATGCGTGCACGCAGCAAACCAGTAGCAGACTTTGGAGCATTTCCCCATTGCCAGTATGTGAAGCAGAAGAGAACGCCAATGTGCAAAGAGAAAACTTCAATTTAGCAAGACTGCAAGTGAATATGTATGGTGTCATGAATGTTTTTCTTTTAACTTAAAATGAACATGCTTGAACTTGAACACATCGTTGCAGACACATTAGAAGTATGAAAGTATCCATCTCGAAATCTCCCTTCAACAACACTTTGTTTTGATACAAATATATATATTTTTAAGTTAAAAATTGAGCAAAGTAAAAACTGGCATGTTAATAATCAAGCTAAGGCTGCTGTTAAGACTCCATATAGGACAAGGCAATTTTTTAAAATCTCAAGCCCCCCCCCCCCCCAAAAAATTCTTATGTTAACATTTAACTGTATGGTTTTTCTACTCGGTGTCACACTTTTGGAGAAAGCAAGTTTTGTGTAAGGCACCTCACACTTTGCCATAAATCTAAACCACCAGTCTCAAATTTTGCCAGCATTGACTCATAAGACACAGTAAATTATTGTACTAAAAAGAAAGTCTCATATTGACTCAGTATTCTACGGAGAATAGGAATGTCTTTTAAAATATAGCATAAAGTCAGATATTTAAAAATTTCCTTCTTCCCATTTTAGGCTCAGGGTGGCGGCAAGGTCTTGACTGCCCTTTAAAGCAGGGGTCTTCAACCTTGGCAACTTTAAGACTTGTGGACTTCAACTCCCAGAATTCCTCAGCCAGCTTTGCTGAAGTTGAAGTCCAGAAGTCTTAAAGTTGCCAAGGTTGGAGACCCCTGCTTTAAAGCACAGGAAGGAAGGGTTAGGATAGGAAGGGTTACTAAAAAGTGGCCAGGCAGTTCCCATGGTAATTACATTTGTGAACTGTTGTTTATGCACACTACTTAATGTAGTTTACATTGATACAGATTTTTTCATTTAGAGTAGGTCATTGCATTGCCTAATTTACAGCTTAAATCCTTGAAATATTTCCTATGTTTAAGTAGAAAGCTTGATTCTCTTGTTTCAAGTAGCTGTTCTGTACAGCATCTGCTTAAGTAACAAAGTCTCTTTCATTAGTGATCTGTGAAGTTGAGAATTGGGCACTCAATGACTCTTCATCTCCCAGTGGTTTTAAGAAGTACTGAAATTGGCATACAAGAAAGCTGGGAATGTTTAGACGTCAAATACAATGGCTTTGTTCACACACCATGCTAAGTGACATGCACTGTTTCAACAAGGTTGCTAAATAAGCTAGAATTGGGTTTGGAGATGAGGAACATAGTTTTGGGTTGTCTGACCAATTCCTGGTTTCTCCCCACTCTTTTTTTTTATAGCTGTCTTGCATTACTAGATGATTAGAAGTTTGTTTGGGTGCAAAATCAAACTTGAATGATCCAGGAAATCTCAAACAAGTCATCTTTCTCATAAACAAATATTATACTAAATCATATTTGCAATAGATATACCTCTTACTTATGGTTGTTATGATGTTTGAATCTGGTCATTGGATTTACTCAACAAATCATAGTGAAAACAAACCTTGATTTGCCTGATATGTGAATTCAACCATATCAGTTGAACATGCTGAACTCCCACAGTTATTCTTCAATCAATAATAAACAATATTAAATAGTCGTGTAATACAGGGTATTAGTGAAACAAAGAAGTTAGATTGTATTGTACTGAACGACAGAACATAGAAACTCTTTGAATGTGACATAATCTTGTACTATTTAAGTAAAGACCTATGGGCTGTTTCAAAATTCTCCCCTCCCTTTAGACTACTATTCTATACTATTACCTTCCTGGCTGATCTATCTTAATGTTTCAGTCATACTTCCTATGCTAAACAACATACAAAGTAAAAGTTAGAAAAGAGTAGGATTACACTTTTCTTAATTCAGAGAGTAAAGAGAAAAATGCCTGTTTGAAAATCATTAAATTCTACCTGGCATGTATTTTCATATCTTTAATGATGAACCTGCTATATTCCAAAGACTTAACTTACATATTACATGTATAATATGATTGTAACTGTGGATGGTTCCAATGCTGTTTCAATAATATATGGATTTTTATATGACAGTAGATGCTACATCAATATCACGAGCTAAAAATGAAGTGCAAATTTGTTTTGTGATATACGCAACATCTTTGAAAAGCTTCAGTGTTTTGCTGAAGTTTTATAAAGCAAATATGGATTTGACTTCAAACACTTGCAGGAAAGGAAGTGTTGCTACAAGGTTGCTGCAGCTTTGAAAATATTTTTAAAAATAATATTTAAAAGTATTAGATGCATACTTTTTTGAATAAAGATTTTTGTGTACTGGCAATTAAGTATAGGCTCTATACAGTATTTAATTATTTAAGTTTATTGGCCACTCATTTCCAGTGAACTCTGAGCTGTGCACAAAACGAAGGCATAACAATTGCTGAAAATATTAAAAGAGACAGCCCTGTCTACCATGCTCTAGTAACAAAATCCATGAAACAAAACACAGGCAATTAAACAAATAACAAAAGGTAACTAATGCCCTTGAAGCTCTTGCTTGACTGCAGCAGGGTCATCTTGAAGTAGTTCTCTCTTTTCTTGTAACACTCCAAATGTTCACAGCTTTAGAAATCCTCATTACATGCACAAAATGTATATTGTGAAACTGGTTTATGTGTAAGGAGCTGTAGAAGAATGAAAATTGATAATATTTTGTTTCATACCTGCACCTTACACCTTTTGAAATGTCCTTGCTATGGAGGTGCACGCTGTGGTAAAAATAGTGAACCTTTTGGAACTATCCATAATCTGTCAGGACTGTGACCTGCAGTTTCATTAGAGCTTTATCTAAGCCCAATTAATAGATAAAGAGAGGATTAAAGAAATAATACTCAAACATTGTAGTGTGTCATGTCTTCATTGACAGATTCAGGCTTTGTTGAAAGATGTATATGAAGCCCTAGGATAATCAGCTCTCTTAGGGCGACAAGTTCAGTCAACTGTTCTGATCAACCAGATATCAATCAAGTGTCATAGGTAATCCAAGGCCTCCGTTAATCCACTATCAGGAAAATAGTACATAGATGGACAAAATACAACACCGTCCCCAAATGTTAAGAGCCTGTAGTACAGTGGACTAAAGCACTGCTATTAACAGATTAACATCTGCTGCTTGCAATTACTGCAAGTTCAAATCTCACCAGGCTCAAGGTCGACTCAGCCTTCCATCCTTTCAAAGGTAGGTAAAATGAGGACCTGGATTGTGGGGACAATAAGCTGACTTTGTATAAATATACAAAAGTATGAAGGCTATTGCTTAACGCATTGTAAGCCGCCCTGAGTCTCCGGAGAAGGGCGGCATATATATATGGACCCTATATATATATATATATATATATATATATATATATATATATATATATATATATATATATATTAAAAAAGGTCATCCAACAAAATCACCCCATGTTCAATACTCTAAATAATTCTAAGGTCATAGGGTCCGTAGGATACTTCTGTATTATATGATATTAATGGCCACAAGGAAAACACTGCAATGGTGAGCATGGCAGGTACCACTATTGTCCAGAAAGCATGTTGTTACACATTTTAAACTTACCAGAGATCAGTAGGCCTTTGGAACAACACTCTGTTCCAGATGAGATGAAAGTGAGATGTTTTGACACTAATGAAAAAATATTATATTTGCAGGGAAAATAAATTAGCTGGTTTCCAGCTAAAGAACTCACCTCAGCTCTGAAGCATTGCAGTGGGAATGTTTTGGGTTGTTTGGAATTTAAATGGCTCACAGTCTTTGAGGTAACAGCAAATTCTACAAGGGAGCATCTAGATCAGTGAGCTGAAGCTTAAATGAATCTAGGTCATGTAATATGACAGCAGTCCTGAACACCCAAGTAAATCTTATTACACAGTGGTTGAAACAGAATAAATTTCTCCTTTTGAAATGGCTGAATCAAATATCTGATCTTGACCCAAATGGAATACATACATCAGGGGTGTTAAAGTAGATTTCATTGAGGGCCACATCAGGGTTCTGTTTGACTTTGGGGGGGCAGGTGTGTGCGGCCAGGGAGGGCGTGGCTACCCCAATGTCACTCCTGTCGGGGGCGCCTGTGGTGGCCCAAGCGCTCTACCAGTGAAAACAGACTCCCAAGCTCCGTTTTCAACTGCCACGGCCTCCTGCAACTCTCTGCCAGTGAAAACATACGCGGCCCTCCCGAGCTATGTTTTCACTGGCAGAGGGTTGCAGGAGGCCATGGCAGCCGAAAACGGAGCTTGGGAGCCTGTCTTCACTGGCAGAAGCACCGCGGGCCGGTCCTTTGTTGCTTCCAGGGCGGCTCTGTGGGCCAGATCTAAGTACCCTAATGGCCAGATCCAGCCCCGAGATCTTGAGTTTGACACCCCATGACATACATTGTGGCATGACCCAAAGGGAGAGATTCATGTAAGACAATCTTGCTTTAATTTAATGAGTTAAAGCAGTTCTGTAGAGGGAAATGGATCAAAATACCTCTAACTGCTAACTGGTGACAGGGATGGTAGAAAGGTTCGCAACTTTCTCTCATCACTGTTGTCAGTTGTGGCTGTAATTTTACTTCACAAAAATGATAACCTTGTTTTTAGCAAGTGCATTGTTTTTACAGTGCCATAGATGTAGAGAATCTGTATATTCAGATGAGTCTCATAAATACTTACACATAATATGTTTACATTCATTTACATAGTATGTGGGAGTGATTTTGTTATTGTCTCTGTGGCATAGTAATTGTTAATTGCTACAGAATTTTTTTAATGTGCTGTAAATTTAGAAATATCTTTAAACCAGATCGTTTTCTTCAATCTGATGTTCTTTAAATGTTTGAATTACAAATCCCATTATTTGTAATATGTTTCAGGCAAATACCGTGGTGTATGACAGATCTTCCCTTAAATGGCTAGCAATACCTATTGAGTAAAGCCACCTGCAAATTGTGGAATTTTATTTGGTTTAAAAATAGTTTTCTCTTCATGTTAAACCCACCCTTAGACTCTAAACTATGTCAAGGGAAAGAAATCCTTAATGAAGGAAACATCTCATTTGAATAGAGGCCAAGAATTGCCCT